>NC_064924.1:332201603-332515641 GCF_023897955.1 Schistocerca gregaria
TCAATGCACAAGGAATCCTGCCACCTCAAGGCAGAATGGTAGATACTTCTCAATGACCCCAGCCCACTACAGTATGATAATTCCATTGTTTCTTGGGCTTGACGTATGTATATTGAGATTATGTATGCTGTCATGCACTATTGGCAGCACCTCTCTAAACCTGGAGTGACCTTTAGAAACATTATGGTCATTATCAAATTAAGCTAAATGCTAGTGTTATTTAGATTTCTATAGAATTTACAGGATATTTTGCATATTCGAAGCAGGACTGTAATCTATGGATTGTCAACACACACTGTTCCTTTTGCTACAAATAAGAATATAAGTTCACTATTCTTATTCTATGTAAGTTTAGGTATCACAGATAGTATAGCAAAATTTGTTACTTTAATTACGAGCATTATTCACTGAAACAGAGAGGGGAAACTTCAGCTGAAGAATCCAATGCCCTGAAACATGTGATTCAGTGTTCAATAATTGACTGAGATGATTGATACCCCATCTAAAGTGCTACAACCTGAGGCTGAAATATATAATGAAAAATTTTACAAGATGACAAGTATGTACCCCTATGGCAGTATTACAGCATGCTCTGTTTCACCACATGTTCAATTAGTTATGATAAATAAGATAGCATATTAAATTAGTGACACTCTGCCATGAAAATCAGGGAGAATGATTAAAGACTCCAGAAGGGATATAAACAGTCAATCACAGGTAGCAAGTATATTTAATAATAATTCCTTAAATTTAGTAGAAAATATATAAAAAAACAGTTTAAGAGGTAAAGCACAACAAAAATGTTATAAAAGCATCACAAAGTTCATTCATGTGAGTATATCACCATCTTTCTTCTGAAATTAAGAATATTATATTTTCTCTAAAAATAAAGCTCAATTGGATTTGACAGTTTTTCCAACAGATTACAAAAGATTTGTTCCCATGTCATAAGACCTGTCTTATGTGAAATATGTAATGCATCACTAATTCATGGTATTTTCTCAGAGAGATTGAAAAATGCCATTATTACACCCCCTCTATAAGAAAAGGAATAGAAGAGATGTCAATAACTACCAATCTGTTTCAGTACTGACATTATTTTCGAAAATTCTTGAATTTGGATGTATTCTAGAATAATATATCACCTGAACAACAATAATATCCTTAGTAAATCACAGTTTGGATTTCAGAAGAGTTGCACTACTGAGAATACCTTTTGTTCTCCATACGTAAAAAGCAATAAATAACGAAAATCACAACAAATTGATATTTTCTGGATTCTAAGCCATTTGACTGTGTAAATCACAATATTTTCCTACAGAGACTGAGGTTGTGTGGGGATTGTAGTGTAGCCAACCAAAGGACAATATTAAATTAAACCAAAAGAATGCAGAAAATTGTAATTAGTAATTAACCCCATATAGTCAGGGTGACTAACTTGAGAGAAATCACATAATGGATTTCCTAAAGTTCAATCTTAGAACTGCTATTGTTTCTCATGTACATAAATGATCTTCTGTCTAATACACAAGCAGCAGAATTATTTCTTTTTGCAGATGAAACTAGTATTGTAATCAATCCAAGCATACATACAGCAGCAGAAGAAATGATGAACAATGTTCTTAAAAGTGTCATTATATGGTTTTCTGAAAAAGGGCTCCCTTTCAATTTTAAAAAGACACAACATATTCAGCTCTGCACATCTAGAAGTACTACACTAGTGATCAGTGTAACACATGGTGAGGAAATAATAAGTACAGTGGAAACTTAAAATTTTGGAAGTTGTCCATAGTGATGAGAATTTTAACTGAAAAAAATAACACACACACATTTTGGAGTTCTTAAACAACTTAGGTCAGCCACATTTGCACCCAGAATCATTTCAAACTTTGGGGAGAGAAATCAGTATGTTGACAAATTTTGCATATTTTCATTCAATAATATCATATGGAATGTTCCTGGGATAAATCATTTTTAAGAAAGAAAGTTTACTTTGCTCAAAACCTAACTGTGAAAATAATATGTGGTGCTCATGCATGATCATCTTGAAGACATCTCTTTAAGTTGTGCATTTTGATTACTTCTTCACAGTATATTTATTCCCTCATGAAATTTGTTGTAAATAATTCACTGCAATTCAAAAGGAACAAGATATACATAATTACAGTACAAGAAAAAAATGTTATTTGTTACACCATACTAAGGTTATCTAATGCACAGAAAGGTTGCACAGCACTGCAACAAAAATTTTTGATCCCCTGCTCAGTGATGTAAAATGTCTGACAGGCAGCAAAATAAAATTTGGAAACAAACTGATAAGGTTTGTCCTTGACAAGAACTTCTATTGCATGTAAGAATCTCTATTATTGCAATATACTAGGTGATGGGTAAGAATTAGTAACTTGCATCTGAATTATAGAAAAAATATGTGGTGTCCATCAACTGCCAGTAAGTGCCACCTGCCAAGTGCAAAGTAAATTGTCTTTGGCCTCAGTGTTCTTTGGACTGTGTGTGCTTTGGACTCTGGTGTAGGTATTTGAGTTGTTATTGTCTGAAATGTTTCTCCTGTATGTGGTGTAATTATATGAGCCATAGCAAAAGTACCTGATCATAATCAGTTTAAGTTTTCAATGTGCAATCAGTTGCTGTAGCTAGAAAACACACATTGGTGACTCCAAGTCACAAAAATACATTGCATTCACTCACTATGTATCACTGGTATCACGCCAATAGACAATGTCACAACCTCCAGTTCTTCTAGCAGTACAGGACACCGTGACCATGGAATGGACCTTTGTGAAGCACAACACTTTACCCCATGTGCTACTAATTCACTGGGAATGTTCGCATCTCCAGTGTTTGCTTAGACAGGCCAGATGGCCCTAACCTCCACTGGCACATCACACCAAGTGTTATACACATCAGGGTGAATGGTTTCCTCAGCATTCTCCACTTGAGAGGATGCTTCTCTAGCACAATATTTCAGATTCCCCTCACCTGAGATTCTAATGCACTCCAACATGGACCACGTGGCTGTCCAGTTTTGGGGTCCAATTGCATGGCTGCCCTCACCTCAGAGCAGTGCTTCATTTAATGTGCCCCCTCTGCTCCAGTCAAAGGGACACTCATGTGAACCGCACCGGGCCATGTATATGCCTATCCATCCTGCCACCCCACACACATTTTAGGCGACGCGCCTACCATGGTTTTGACCTGTCCCTATGTGCTCGATCATGATTTTGCTCCTACGCTTGAGATTTCATCTGTATCGGCCTTCAATCCTTCCATGCCTGGTGCACTATGCTCATCGTGTGGCCTTACATATTTCCTCCCAACAAGGACTGGACACCACGTCTCACCCGCACAACTAGCAGATGTTCAACTCGCCACATTGCCTCACGAGGTCATCTGTACACCTGTGATTTAGGTTTGCACCAGGATTTTCTTGTCGACACCAGAGCAGACATCAGCCCTTCCTCATTTACTGTAACAGACATGACATCAGCCAAACTGTTTCTTGGAGCAGCAAATAAATCACCACTTCATGTTGACCGTTTTATGGAGTTACCTATTGTACTTATACCTGGCAAACATTTCACTTGTTCCTTCTACATGGCTGATGCAGAAGACCCAATATTAGGCACTGACTTCCTTTTTCACTTCTTTCTTCTCCAGATCTCCAGTTGACCACATTATTGCACCATGCCTCATCTAATCATGTTGTGTGTTCAGTCACCTCCTTGACTCCACCTCCCCCTCAGCTTCCTGATGATATCAACATGGTTCTCATCAAGTGCTCTTCATTGGCAGACATTCTTGCAGCTTCCATCGCCCAGTTTCAATCCAAGTGCTCTGGAATCTACAATCTCTGCACTTGCAATGCCGAACTGAACTGCACAATACTCTCAGTCACACAAGCTCTAGCTGAGGCACAATACCATCTACAGTGCCTGTCAATGCTGCTACCTCTTGACACAGGTGGTGCACCATGTGGAACTTTGATGTCATGGCCCCCCGACACTGGTGACACACCTCGTGTAACTTTGACACCACCACTGTGGACAGATTAGTGACGATTGTGTGCTACTGACGGCCCCCTGAGTGAGTTCATCAGACCAACTGAACACTATCATGAACGGAACAACAAAAAACATTGTCACAACAGATAGGCCACCTGTGTGTCATAAAGCATGCTGACTACTGTCAAATAAACTACGCCTAGCTAAGGTTTCAGTGGAGGAACTTCTGCAGACAGGTATTGTCCATCCATTGGACAGTAACTAGCCTTTTCCCATACATTTAGTTCCCAAAAAGGATGGTACAGTGTGCTTCTGTGGCAATTATCACCACCTCAATTTGTGGACCTTATTAGACTGTTACCCTGTACCTCATATACAAGACTTTGCATAAGTACTCAGTGGAACACTAATCTTCAGTGTCTTAGACTGCCATAAGGCATATTTACATATATCCAAGGAACAGAGTGACATACCAAAGACAAGAAGACCTTTGGCTTCTATGGATTTTGTTACATGACTTATGACCTCAAAAACGTGGGCCAGACTTGGCAACATTTTATAGACCCAGTTCTGTTTAACTGCTCATATTGTTATTCATATCTCAATGATATACTCATTTTTTCCTCCTATGATAGAGAACATGAACTCCATCTGGCCAAGATTCAGGACCTATTGACTTGCAGTGGACTCGTGATCAATAATAACAAGTCACAACTTCGATCCACTGCTGTCACTTTTCTGGGGCACACCATCTCCTCTGAAGGTATATACCCCTCTCAGGAGCTGGGTGACTGAATTTGTGATCTACCTCTCTCAGTGTAATTTCATGAATTGTGCCAGTTTCTAGGAGCCATTAATTTCCATCATCGTAGCCTACCGATGGCGGCAGCCATTCAAGCCCCTCTAACTGACACATTGGCCAGTGAAAAAAACCTCTGGTATTTGCCAGGTACAGAGGTCTGACAATATGGTGAGAGCTTTCAAAGATCTTAAATCTGTGTTAGCACATGATGTCTCTCTCACCTACCCTTTTCCAGGTGCCTCCATCTCTATCCAACCCTCCAATAGCTCGTCATTGAGATGACTCAGCCACATTAGTTTTCTTCCAAAAAAACTATCTGTGGACCAACAAAAATGGTCAGTGTCTGACAGACAATTGGTTGCAAATGTACAAAACTGTAAAATATTTATGCGCAGACATCACAGGAAGAAACATAAAAATTTTCACAGATCATCACTCCCTCACAGATGCTACCCATAACCCTGCTGTTGATCTTCCTCCATGTAGGTTTTGGCAGATAGATTTAATTTTCCAATACGCAACACACACCCATTACATCTGAGGTTGAGAAAATGTGGTGACTGACTACTTACCATGTATCAATGTAATTTCGTCCACCATTAATTTTGACAGACTGGTCTGCTTACAGCACAACGATACTGAGCTGCAAAACCTACGACAAGAACCCACTACTTCTCTCCAGATCATGTCCACGGATGCAAAAAGGTACTCTCATGCTTGGGCCTGTGCTTGTATAATGTGCCAGCGCAACAAAGTCGGCAGGCACCCACCCCCCCTCTAGGTAAATTAGACATCCCGAAAGGCTGCTTCCAACATGTGCATTAGGACCTTGTAGGCCCATAACACATGTCTAATGGTTGCAGGTACATGCTGTCTGTCATTGACTATGTTACATGGTGGGTGGAAGCAATACTCCTGCAGGACATTACAGCAGAAACTGTAGCATGCGCATTCGTATCCTACTGGATAGCTTGATTTGGCTGCCCTACATCCTTTGTCACTGACCAACATAGACAGTTTGAATCCCTGCTGTTTAACAAACTCTGTGTGCTCTGTGGGGTGGATGGATTCTCCACTACTGCTTACCACCCACAGAGCAACAAACTGGTGAAGTGTTAGCATAGGGCTCTGAAAGCAACCCTCATGTGCCACAGTGATGAGTGGTCCAACAGTTTTCCCTAGGTTACGTTAGGAATATGCACAGCTTATAAGACAGATCTCCAGGCTTCACTTGCTGAGCTCTTGTATGGAGAAACCCTAGTCCTCCCTGCAGAGTTCATCAATGATGAAGCAACTCTCGACTTATCTGACCTCCCCGCTCTAGTCAAGCATGTCCAGTCCCACATACCCACAATCCGCATGTCCCTTCCATGACCACACACCCATCCTTGGGTGTTCCTGTATTTGGCTCTGGACTCTTATGAGCTTTCTATGTTAGTGGATGACACAGTCATACCAGCATTACAGCCACCTTACTCTGGCCCGCATCACATTGAGTAATGACTCACACAGACAATATTATGGACATTCTCATCAATGCCCTTCAACAGAGAGTATCTCTTCCATGTGTGAAACTGACCTGGATGATCAAGGAATCTGTACCACAAATTATCGAGTCAAGTGCTCCTCTGTCATGCGATGGCTCCAATCTCACACATACTGCCTACTCCCCTGTGCCCCACCGTGATCATATGTGCACTGAGCCTACACCTTTGGGTAGCTCAGATGTGTGTCATGATATTTAACCTCGCTTCATTCAGGCACTGCATGTGATGAGCCACAACTTCAGGCCCAACCACATGTTACGTGTGACGTTGCCCCGTCACATGAGTTGGCACCCAAAAAGTGTGCTAGTGCTTCCCCTGTACTACATTTTTCCCCCTGCCCCAACCCAATGTCTATGAAATCTGCATGTCAATCAACACATCTGGGTGTCCAAATGACAAGCTTTCCTTACAGCTCCTTTGCTTAGGGGATGCTTCACATGAGTCCACACTCAGGTCACATACCACCATTCTGTGCGGAGTCCACATCCCAAACAGACTGCATATGGATGGCATAGCTGCAATATTCAGCATTGATGAGATGCTCAAGATTTGCGTCCCCCTCTCCCCATGTACTTCAATGCTGACATCTACTGTGCCAGTGCAGGTTGACTAGTCTGTCCTCCCCAATAGATGGTGGACTATCCCATCACTAGTCCACCCTCCACAGACAGCATGTACTCTTTGCACATGCCTCTATCAACTGGCGAGTGTTCCACAACACCACTACATAGGACAACATCCACGTCCTCTCCCAAGTGCTCCGCACTCCTGGGGCAGGGTGAGGGGGGGAGGGGGGAAGGAGTTCTGTAGTGATCATCAACCACCAGTGGTGCCTCCTGCCAAGGGCAGAGTAAATTGTCTTTGGACTCACTGTTCTTCAGAATGTGTGTGCTTTGGACTCTGGTGTAGATGTTTGAGTTGTTATTGTCTCTAATGTTTTTCCTGCATCTGGTGTAATTATACAAGTCATAATGAAATTGGGTAATCGTAAACAACTAGTTTTTTCTATGCACAGTCAGTTGCTGTAGCTAGAAAATTCACAAATTTAAGTGATCTGAATGTAGTCATATTTACAAAATAATTTTTTAGGTGAATATAAAATATCTCATTCATTATCATTACAATTTATCAAGTAAATGTTCCATCAGAAACAAAATTAACTAACTATGCTTTCTTATAAATTTCTAATGTAATATGTGCTCTACAGGTAAAAACTGTAATATAAAGTATGTCTGGATTCCTGAAAACAAGTATTTATTATTTTCTTATATAAAAGAAGTCAGGGGATTACTAAATAGAACTTTAAAGAAACTTTTTTATTTATTGTCAGCACTGTCTCCATGCTTATGAACTGCTGCACCTAATAATATTTTTAACACCTGCTGTCTGTCTCGCTTTACATATAGTTTTCCTTCCATCCACCTTTCCATATGCTTTATCTATAGATACCTCTGCTTTAAGAGCTATTTCCTGTTCACAAATGTGTACAGCCACTTGTACTTCACTTATTATGAAGTAGGAGCTACAAAGATGTTCGTGTTGGATTTTAATGAAGTTACCACAAAATCTGCATATGTCTGCTATGTATGGATACTGACTGTTACTTGCTCTCCACTTCTTAGCAGTGTACATACATTTAAAGCATACGTGTGAAAGCTGTAAATTATACTGATAACCATAAAATGTGGTAATTATAAACAAGTGAATATATAAAAGTGTTGTAATAATGACAACTGTTTTAAATATTTAGTGTTGAATCTTTGAAACTTTGAAGGAGTAGGTGAAACTTATTCAGATGGCTCAAATGCAAGGGCAGTGTTTAAGAAAGCCAGAAGTCATGGTTTTAGTTCCAGTATCACTAACTCAGTTTCCCATTGGTATCAAAATAATGTTAGTCATATTTCCTGCAAAATAGTTTTATGGAGGGCATTCACCTGCAATGTGTTACAAGGTTTCAACTGCAATCTTCTTCTTCTTTTTATTCCAAAAAGCTAGCAATTCATCTGTTCTGGTCAAAATTAAATCATTTCTGTTTTCTTGGTTTTTCAATTCCTCCTTTATCATTTGGTGTACTATGATATAACTTCTTTTGGTATTCTTCCTTCTTCCATTCAATCCATGTGTAAGACTCATCTTCCTTGATTTTCATTTAGTCTGGCTTTAGTCTTAAAAAGATTCAGTTCTCTCTGCACATGGTAATTTTTAAATCAATTCCATTTTGTGCATCCTTTTTTGATATAAGGATCTCATTTCTGATCCTTATACCTTACCAACATATTTAGTATTCATCACCCAAACATCCAATAAACTCTTTACAAAGGTTCTGAAAGCTGTCAATGACTCTCTTCTGCCTTGATCTGTGAGAGTTGTGTGATTGGCATGTTTTGCAGGATGGCCATGACTCTCTTCTGCCTTGATCTGTGTGGGTTGTATGATTCTCATGTTTGATAACAGCATGGCAGAAACTGTTCAAACTGAAGCAGACATAAATGTTCAGCTACAGTTAGCAAGTATTTTTTTCCTTTTTTATTAAAACACCATATGTGAAAGGGTGCGTAGACTTTGCTAAAAGCAGTGTGATTTTGAAGCTTACCTGAAGCGCATCTTCATTTGACTTTTCTTCCTTGTCTGCAGCTTGCTGAAAGAGTTCACTTTTAAATTTTAACATCTCTTATACATGCTTAGGCACTTTACATTTTCTGTGTCTGATTGTTTGATGTGGGAAGATCTGTAGTGTCTTTGTAAAGTGACTTCCTGAAAGTATTCAGTAGCTTATGATACACCAAACATTTAGAAAACCAAATTTTTTGTTCAAAAAGATAAGACTTATTAAAATATTCTGTGAAGGACATATTCAAAGGGGGTTGTAGCTTTTCTGAAGTTGCACTGCACATCCTGGCTCACTACATTAGTGATTAGGCTACTATAGAGAGCTGCATTAAACCAATCTTTGAACAGAAGCCAAAAAATAAGAACAGAATAGCAGACTATATCTTCTAATATTTTAGTAAGTGTGACACTTTTACCCATGAAAGTTTATAATTTACAAAAAGATAAAATTCCTTGCATGTGGATTGAATTGCCAAAACAGTGTCAGTGTTACACAATGCAGGTTTACCATTATTGCTGTTAGAGGGCACTACTGTCTAAATTAAGCATCAGCCCATTTCACAACAGCCACTTCTCTCATGTCGTTGCAGCCACACACTGCATACACATTTCCCTGATTCTTCTCCATGCCACAACCGCTCTGCTCACAAGCAAGAGCCTGAATGTGTGCAAGTGCTCATGCCATTGTTAAGCACTGATTTAGGGTTATCAATCTCTCGCCTTTATTAGGGTACCCCTTTTATATTGGCTTCAAATTTTTTTAACCAAAACACCAGTTTTTCATTTTATTATGAAATGTGTGTATATAAGATTTTTTGGTTATCAGAATGTATTAACTCATGCCAGCTTCAAGATGGACATGTTCAGATTTATTGTGCTTGCTACCACTACATGCCTCTGCAGGTCATTACAGTAGCACTAAATAACATTAATTATGCAGTGCCAGGCCATGAAACATCAAATAACTAATCATGAATTGCCTGTAATTCAACAAGTTTTTGATATTTCATTTTGTAACATACGAGAAATGAAATTAACTTTCAGTGAAGGTGCGAATCTTGTAATTAAATATTATATTATATTATTGGAAGAAAGTACGAATTACAACCAGATATTTTCCCACTTGTACTAAAAAATGTACTGACTTGCATTCACAATGGAAACAGCTACAGAATAATAAAAAAATGCTAAACAATATGTCAAAAAATATTGTTAGCCACTGGAGGACAAACTTAAAAAGAATTTGGACAATTTATTTGATATTGCAAATGACAATGATCCACAAGCTATTGAAAGAAGAGCATAGACTCATCTTACTGTGACAAAGAGAATCAGGAAGAGTAGGTTAATTTGCAGATAGTGGTGTCATAATTGGATTTAAATTGTAATATGTAATTATAACAGGTAATAGAATTTTAATTGGGTAGCATATTTTTGAAAAACCTATTTCTTAATAAATCACTTCAACTGCACATGCCCCACACCATTACAGAGCCTCCACCAGCTTGTACAGTCCTCTACTGACATGCAGGGTCCATTTATTCGTGAGGTTGTCTCCATACCATTACACATTCATACACTCAATACAATTTGAAACATAAGTAAAAATTATCAATATACTGTAATGTTACGTGCAACTCAGGAAGACAGAACTATAAAAGTTAGAGATGAAACAATACATGTCCAACCAGGCAACATGTTTCCTGCAATCAACAGTCCAATGTTGGTGTTGTTGGGCCCAAGTGAGGTGTAAATTGTATTGTGTTGTATTGTATATTTATTGGTCCTGTGAATCATACACTGAACAGGGGTACATAATGATATAGGACAAGTCAAATAATTTGCAATAAAGTTTAACAAAAATACTGTTGTATGGTTTTCAGAATATAGCAATATAACTCTAACATATGGGAATAACATTTCACAAATAAATTTTACATGCACACATTTTATACTTTTGGCTTTGATTATACAGACACACACATATATGTAATTGACCACATATAATACACAGATAAATCTACATGTATACATTTCTTATTTTGGCCTTAATTGTATAAACTATTTAAATTTTTCACATATTTACATTGTAGATAAAAATTCATCAACAGTATAGTAGCAATTCTGTAGCAAGTATTCACTCACTGCAGTTTTGAATTTATGCATGCCAGTTATTGCCTTAAGTTCTTTAGGTAGTTTGTTATACAGTTTTTTCCTGCTTGCAAGGGTCCTTTTTGTTTTAGTGTTGTATGTGAAAACTGCATATGTAAATCTTGATTATTCCTTGTGTTGTATGAATGGAATTTTTTTTTTTTTTTGAGCAATCTTGCTATTTTCATCTACGATTTTCCTTATAAACATTATTGTTTCTAGGATATATAGACATGGTAATGGAAGAATATGAAGCTTTTTAAATGAGGGTTTGCATGAGGATCTAGGTGCTAAGCCTTCCATGGCTCTTATAATTCTTTTTTGTGCAATCAAACAGCTTTTGCTGGGTGGTGAATTTCCCCAGCAAATTAAACCATATCTTAGTAGTGATTCTGCTTGGGCATAGCACACATGTTTTATGGCTTGCATAGATGTGCATCCAGAAAATTTTTTATACTATAACAAATGGCATTTAATTTACTACATAGGTGTTGTGCATGGTTCTGCCATCTTAGATCGTCTTGGATCCAAGCTCCCAAAAATTTGGTGCTATTTACAATTTCAAGTCTTTTGCCTAACAGTTCTATGGTTGCAGTTAAAGGCTGTTTATTCTTCACTGTGTGTGGTTGCATAGTGTTTGTTTTATGTGTGTTTATTATTAAGTTGTTCATAGCAAACCATTTTGATACATGTGTAGTGCTCTTTTTTGTTTCATTTTGGAGCTCTTCTGGGGTCTTTCCTTTGATAAGTATATTTGTATCATCAGCATATTTAACACACTTATAGTTAGGGCTGAATAGTTCCAGGTCATTTACAAACAGCAACCCTGTGGCACACCCTATTTAACACACTGTTTTTCTGATTGATAGGAAATTAAGTATTTTCCTTTGTGTCATGCAGTCATCAAGGGTGCACAAGTGGGCCTTCATCTTCAAAAGCCCATATCAATGATGTTTCATTGAATGGTTCACACACTGACACTTGTTGATGGCCCAGCATTGACATCTGTGGAAAGAAGGGTTACACTTTTGTCATGTTGAACAACTCTCTTCAATTATCATTGGTCCTGTTCTTGTAGGATCTTTTTCTGACCACAGCAATGTCAGAGATTTGATATTTTACCAGATTCCTGATATTCACGGTATATTCATAAAATAGTCATATGGGAAAATATTCACTTCATTGCTACCTCAGAGATGCTGTGTCCCATTGCTCGTGCATTGACTATAACACCATGTTGAGATTTAACTCTTGATAACCTACCATTGTAGCAGCAGTAAGTGACTTAACAACTATGCCAGACACTTGTCTTATAAAGGCATTGCCCACAGCAGCCCTGTATTCTGCCTGCTTTCATATCTTTGTATTTAAATATGCATGCTTATACCAGTGTCTTTGGTTCTTCAATGAATTTTCTTGCCATAATGAAAATTGTAAACAGGATAACCAAAATCCAAGATGGTAAGAATAATGTTTCAGATCACAAACAGTTCCAACATACCTTGTCTCAAAAACCTTAGTGAAATGTGAAAAATATTAATGCCAATAATGTGCAGTGCGGTAGAAATAACATGGAAAAGCTGTTTAATACTTCATATATTGATGGGATGCTTGAATACCATGAACACATGAAGCTCTCTATGGATGAAAACCTAATAAGTAATTAAAAATAAGGCCGCCTGGTGCAGTGAATCAGGCAAGGTATTTGGGAAGAGCAAGTTGCAGGATAAAATGTTTGTATTGTGATAAGAACTGATACTGTATGTGGAAGATGAGAATGATTTTATCGATGTTTCAGTGTTTATCACAATGAAATATACTAAACACTTACTATTGCCCACAGTAGTCTCAAAATAATTATCAAGATCTGCAACAGTACAAAATGAAAGATTCAGTTCTTTGTAGAGCAGTATTCAATAAATGTAGTACATTTGTTATTTATCAGAAGGAATGTTACTCTTTCGGTCTTTAATGATGGTACTGATGTGCCAAGATATATCAAATTGGTGGGTTACTCAGACTGGGCAACTCAGCACACAGAATAGAGATATGTCTGCCACTGACTGGTACTTCATGATAAATTTCTCATCTGCAGCTAGATACAGCTGTACTCCAGGATTACTCCCATACAGGAATGAGTAATTTTTCATGTGTAGAAGCCAAACAAACAGTTAGTATGATTTAATAATATAGCTGAAAGAGCGGCTAAGTTGATTTAGGATTTTCACGGGTTGTTAAGTGTAGCAAAAAGAACATCATTGAAGGCTATACACTAAGAGAAAATTTGGAAACAATGAAGAAAAAAGATGTTGTTGTTGTTGTGGTCCTGAGACTGGTTTGATGCAGCCCTCCATGCTACTCAATCCTGTGCAAGCTTCTTCATCTACCAGTACCTACTGCAACCTACATTCTGAATCTGCTTAGTGTATTCATCTATTGGTCTCCCTCTACGATTTTTACCCTCCACGCTGCTCTCCAATACTAAATTAGTGATCCCTTGATGCCTCAGAACATGTCCTACCAACCGATCCCTTCTTCTGGTCAAGTTGTGCCACAAACTTATCTTCTCCCGAATCCTATTCAACACTTCCTCATTAGTTATGTGATCTATCCATCTAATCTTCAGCATTCTTCTGTACCACCACATATCGAAAGCTTCTATTCTCTTCTTGTCCAAACTATTTATCGTCCATGTTTCACATCCATACATGGCTAACTCCATACAAATACTTCCAGAAATGACTTCCTGATACTTAAATCTATACTCGATGTTAACAAATTTATCTTCTTCATAAACGCTTTCCTTGCCATTGCCAGTCTACATTTTATATCCTCTCTACTTTGACCATCGTCAGTTATTTTGCTCCCCAACTAGCAAAACTTCTTTACTACGTTAAGTGTCTCATTTCCTAATCTAATTCCCTCAGCATCACCCGACTTAATTCGTCTACATTCCATTATCCTCGTTTTGCTTTTGTTGATGTTCATCTTACATCCTCCCTTCAAGACACAATCCATTCCATTCAACTGCTCTTCCAAGTCCTTTGCTGTCTCTGACAGAATTATGATGTCTTCGGGGAAACTCAAAGTTTTTATTTCTTCTCCATGGATTTTAACACCCACTCCAAATTTTTCTTTAGTTTCCTTCACTGCTTGCTCAATATAGAGATTGAATAACATTGGGGAGAGGTTACAACCCTGTCTCACTCCCTTCCCAACCACTGCTCCCCTTTCATGTCCCTCGACTCTTGTAACTGCCATCTGGTTTCTGTACAAATTATAAATAGCCTTTCGCTCCCTGTATTTTACCCCTGCCACCTTCAGAATTTGAAAGAGAGTATTCCAGTCAACATTATCAAAAGCTTTCTCTAAATCTACAAATGCTAGAAATGTATGTTGGCATTCCTTAATCTAGCTTCTAAGATAAGTCGTAAGGTCAGTATTGCCTTATGTGTTCCAATATTTCTATGGAATCCAAACTGATCTTCCCTGAGGTAGGCTTCTACTAGTTTTTCCATTCGTCTGTAAAGAATTTGTGTTAGTATTTTGCAGCTGTGACTTATTAAACTGATAGTTCAGTAATTTTCTCATCTGTCAACACCTGCTTTCTTTGGGATTTGAATGATTATATTCTTCTTGAAGTCTGATGGTATTTCGCCTGTCTCATACATCTTGCTCACCAGATGGTAGAGTTTTGTCAGGACTGGCTCTCCCAAGGCCGTCAGTAGCTCCAATGGAATGTTGTCTACTCCGGGGGCCTTGTTTCGACTCAGGTCTTTCAGTGCTCTGTCAAACTCTTCACGCAGTATTGTATCTCCCATTTCATCTTCATCTACATCCTCTTCCATTTCCATAATATTGACCTCAAGTACATCGCCCTTGTATAGACCCTCTGTATACTCCTTCCAGCTTTCTGCTTTCCCCTCTCTGCTTAGAACAGGGTTTCCATCTGAGCTCTTGATGTTCATACACGTGGTTCTCTTATCTCCAAAGGTCTCTTTATTTTTCCTGTAGGCAGTATCTATCTTACCCCTAGTGAGATAAGCCTCTACATCCTTACATTTGTCCTCTAGCCATCCCTGCTTAGCCATTTTGCACTTCCTGTCGATCTCATTTTTGAGATGTCTGTATTCTTTTTTGCCTGCTTCATTTATTGCATTTTTATATTTTCTCCTTTCATCAATTAAATTCAATATTTCTTCTGTTACCCAAAGATTTCTACTAGCCCTCATCTTTTTACCTACTTGATCCACTACTGCCTGCACTACTTCATCCCTCAAAACTACCCATTCTTCTTCTACTGTATTTCTTTCCCCTGAAACTCTGTACAACCTCTGGTTCTTTTAGTTTATCCAGGTCCCATCTCCTTAAATTCCCACCTTTTTGCAGTTTCTTCAGTTTTAATCTACAGGTCATAACCAATTGATTGTGGTCAGAGTCCACATCTGCCCCTGGAAATGTCATACAATTTAAAACGTGGTTCCTAAATCTCTGTCTTACCATTATATAATCTGTCTGAAACCTGTCCGTATCTCCAGGCTTCTTCCATGTATGCAGCCTTCTTTTATGATTCTTGAACCAAGTGTTAGCTATGATTAAGTTGTGCCCTGTGCAAAATTCTACCAGGCGGCTTCCTCTTTCATTTATTTGCCCCAGTCTATATTCACCTACTACGTTTCATTCTCTCCCTTTTCCTATTACCGAATTCCAGTCACCCATGACTATTAAATTTTCATCTCCCTTCACTGTCTGAATAATTTCTTTTATTTGATCATACATTTCTTCAATTTCTTCGTCATCTGCAGAGCTAGTAGGCATATAAACTTGTACTACTGTAGTAGGTGTGGCCTTTGTATCTATCTTGGCCACAATAATGCATTCACTATGCTGTTTTTAGTAGCTTACCCACATTCCTAATTTCCTATTCATTATTAACCCTACTCCTGCATTACCCCTATTTGATTTTGTGTTTATAACTCTGTAGTCACCTGACCAGAAGTCTTGTTCCACCTGCCACCGAACTTCACTAATTCCCACTATATCTAACTTTAACCTATCCATTTCCATTTTTAAATTTTCTAACCTACCTGCCCGATTAAGGGATCTGACATTCCACGCTCCGATCCGTAGAATGCCAGTTTTCTTTCTCCTGATAACGACATCCTCTTGAGTAGTCCCCACCCGGATATCCAAAGGGGGGACTGTTTTACCTCCGGAATATTTTACCCAAGAGGACGCCATCATCATTTAATCATACAGTAAAGCTGCATACCCTCGGGAAAAATTACGGCTGTAGTTTCCCCTTGCTTTCATCCATTCGCAGTACCAGCACAGCAAGGCCATTTTGGTTATTGTTACAAGGCCAGATCAGTCAATCATCCAGACTGTTGCCCCTGCAACAACTGAAAAGGCTGCTGCCCCTCTTCAGGAACCACACATTTTTCTGGCCTCTCAACAGATAACCCTCCATTGTGGTTGCACCTACGGTACAGCTATCTGTATAGCTGAGGCACACAAGCCTCCCCACCAACTGGAAGGTCCATGGTTCATGGGGGAGGGAAAAAGATGTATAGTAGATATAAATCACAGAACATACATCTCCAGCAGAAGAAATCAACAATATGGTGATATAAAACATATTAAATACCCCATTTATTTTAAATTCAAACAATGGAAACTTCATGTAGGAATATCAACAATGTAGGAAGAAGACAGATTGCTACTTACTGAAAAGATTACACATTAAGTTGCAGACATGTGCAATTAAAAGACACTTACCCATAAGCTTTTTCACGAGAGAAAATGAAACACACACCATTCATTTACAGAAGGAAGCACATGCCATGCACACATGACTGGAAATTTGTGTGAGTGTATGGCGTATGTTTCTCTTTTTCCGATTATGGTTGTGGATTAAAGTTGTAATTCTACCCTCCCATAAAGTACACATTCTTTGCACAAATTTTGAAAACTTTGAAACGAGTAAGACTTCAAAAGGAGAAGGTTTTTATTTATCTTGATTGTTTCATTGTTGTTGTTGTTGTTGTTGGCTCAAAATCTTGTTATGTCTAGGAGTACATTCTTACTGCTGAACATTTTGATTTAACATTGCGGTTTCTTGAAGAGAAAATAACTGATGAAGAGTTCCTGTTGCTATGAACATCTTTTTATTTTATCCCATTCTACTAAACCACACCAACTTTATAATTTTCACATTCCAAAAATGAATAATTGCATTGTTAGTGTCACATTTTCAAAAATTTCTACTTCCATCTGAGGCATTCCCAATACTACTTAAGTTAGGGTATTACTTAAATAGAACTTGATAGCTGAGTGGTTAGCACAATGGACTATCATGCAAGGGGCCTGAGTTCGATTCTCTGCTGGGTCGGAGATTTTCTCTGCCCAGGGACTGGGCGTTGTGTTGTCTTCATCATCATCATCTCATCCCCATTGATGCACATGTTGCCAAAGTTGCATCAACTAAAAAGACTTGCACCAGGCAACTGATCTACCCAATGGGAGGCCCTAGTCACACAAAAGAAGGCTACTACTTACATTCAGCAGTACTCACAGGTTCCAATGAGTTTACAAGCTTTCTTGACAGAGAAGAATCTTTACCAAATTATATCATTATTTCATAAATAAATCCAAAACAAATTTAATAATTAGCATTTCATTGTGCAATTAATAATATGAATTTCCAGTATGCCAGAAATTTTATAATTTCAATTATTCTTTATCCTTTTAGGAATAGTAATTTTAATTGTTAGTACATATATATATATATGGTTACAAGTTAATATCTTTTTATACATTTTAGCCTGAAATATAATACATTGTATTCAAAATCATATTAATTTTTTAATGAAACAGCTGAGATAGTTGTAACCTATGCAAGAATCGATAGTATACATGGTATCGGTTATCTCTATTTTTTTTAAAAAGTTACTGTCAGTGAAGGATGATTCATTATAAAGCTTATGTGTAAGTGTCTTTTAATTGTGCCTGCCTGCAATTAATGTGTAATATTTATGGTAAGTAGCAAGTAGTAATCTGTCTTTTCCCACACTGTTAATTTTAAATTCAGTTTTTTGTTTAAAGAGCATCATATTAAACTTAGTTGACATTTAATTTTCACTCACAAGTTGGCACAGATTAGCGTTATCCAGCTGTGATGAAATTTCATTACTGGATGATTCTCACCAAATGGAAAAAAATGGGGGGTAGGGATGCACAAAGTATTAATAATTAATTTTTTTTCTAAAAGACAATGAACAATGGCCACCATTATTTATATCCATCCATGGATATTAGACACACTTTTCTCTTTTGACATTGACTAAGCTATTTATAATACACCTACACAGTTCTTAGTACTAGTAGTGTCTCCTTGTTGTTGTGGTCTCCATTCAGTATACTGTGCAAAAGGTCTCATCTGTGCATAACTAATACAACCTACATCCATTTGAACCTGCTTATTGACACCCATACTCTCTCTTATAACCAAACTATCTATTGCTTCATGACTAAGAACACATCTTATCAACCAATATCTTCCTTCACTCGAGTAGCCTCATAAATTTCTTTTCTCTCCAGTTCGATTCATTACCTCTCCATTTCTTAATTTGATCTACTAATCTAATCTTCAGCATTCTTATGAAACATTGCTATTGATATTGTCACAGTACAATATGTGACTTTGTTGGCATAGCCAGAACCTCACCTTTGCTTGCACAACTTCATCACTATCGAAATAAAGTCCTCAGAGGTGTTCTTCACGTTTTGGGAACTTATGAAAGATGGATGAGTTTGGGACTGTATGAAGTTAATAGATGACAGTGAACCCAAGGCATCAGATTTCTGCAGTGTTCTCATGCTGAAGGAGAAGGTGCTCCAAGTCTGGATGAACTCTTCAGACTCAAAATTTGATTTTAGCTTGCTGTTTCTTATGCACTGGTATAGTTATCTTACACACTGTGATGTTACATGCTACAATTCAGAGCCATTTAGTGGCAGAGGACTGCAAATATGTAGATATTATAAATACATGTGTAGAATGTTAATAACACTTGATTTATTTAAATTCTCTTTCTACTGTCAGTCTGCATTTCATGTATTTTTTACTTTGACCACTGTTATTTATTTTGCTACTCAAATAGCTAAAACATTCATCTACTTTCACTGCCTCACTTTCTAATGTAATTTTCTCACAACGTTATTGAATTTGAGTACATTCCATTATCCTTCTTTTACCAATATTGGTGTTCAACTTACTTTTTTTTTTTCAAGACACTGATTAGTTTTTTCAGACATCTTCCAAATAATTTGCTGTTTCTGACAGAATTAAAATATAATCAGAAAACTACAAAGTTTTTAATTATTCTCTCTTTACAAATTTCTCTTTGGTTTTCGGTACTTCTCACTCAATTTACAGACTGAACAATGTGGGGGAAATGCAAAAACTTTATCTCACACCCTTCTCAATTGTTGTCTCTGTTTCATGTTCTTCAATTGTACTTAATGCAGTGTTGCCCCAACCTGCGGATAATGTTTTGCTCTCTGTATTTTATTGCTGCTTATATTTTCTCATCATATTTTAACATAAATTCTGCTGCAGGCTGATTCCTTCCAGTACTGACTTTCCACCAATGTGACAACATAGTTAATACTGATAATGTTTTGATAAGTAGTATTTGAAAAAATATCAGTTGACTTGTTATCACATTATTACTAAATATACTGAATATCATGTAAAATTGTAGCACACACTGTACATATGGCTATGATACGCTTTTAGTTGTTGATCAAATATCTACCAAATTACTTAATGAATCCAGTGCAATAACTTGTGGTTGAACCTAATTGCATCAATTTCCTTAAGGAAACTGTTGAAAGGTTTTCCTTCTTAATGTGTTTACACTGTATGCATTAAATTTTAAGAAATATCCTTCTTTAAACTGTCTGCTTTGGTAAACAGTTATATTGATGGGTTGACAACAAATGTAACTATGAAGTTAATACTGTTCATTTAGAAAGTAATTAATTTTAAAGGATTCATCATTTTTCAATTAAGATCCAAACTACAGCATGAAAATTTGAAGTTTTGATAGTTTTGTGCTATTTTTATTCTTGTTAACACTTAGAATCTTAATGTTTTTTACAGGGAGGATGAATTCATTGTTTGGCATATGTGAAGCATTTGCACCATTTATCTACGGACCAATGTTTGCTGCTGTTTATGCCAGTACTCTTAATACAATGGCTGGAGCATTCCTTTTGTTTTCATCTGCCCTTACAGCTCCAGCAATAGTATTTTTTGGGTATGTATAAAAGCTAATGTTTATTTGGGTTTAATATGAAATTTTATTAAGTTGGATTGCTTAGTTTCCAGCAGATCTAACTTGTCACCTGAAATATGTGAATAATGGAGGGAGGAAGAGGGATAAAACAGATGTAGTGGGATGTTATGCGCAATATTTACTGCACAGTTTCACTTCTAACATCTTTCTCTAAAGTCTTTCAAAATAATAATGTACCATGCAGATGCAGAGGATACATGGTCATGATAGACATGGTGTGGGCACATATGGGGAATATTCAACTAGAAGAATATGTTTTTCAAGGACAATAAGGAACTTGAAACTTCCTGGTGGATTCAAACTGTGTGTCAGACTGAAACTCGAACTTGGACCCTTGCCTTTCACTGGCAAGTGCTCTACAGACTCAGCTACACACAATTCCTCTCCAGTTTCCCTTGTGGTATAAAAACTGATAGTTGCTGCTACAGTTCTTATTCCAATCAAGATCAAATTGCATTCTTTTTATCTGCCATCATATGATGCTCTGGACAGAGAAATACTGTTTGATCTTCTAAAGAACCTCACCTGCCCATTACTTATGTGGATTCCCTTCTTCTCTTCTTTAATGTATGGCTATTATGACAGGTTTCAACTGGAGGCTCTCCACTGTGTCCTGATCTTAGCATCTTCCTCCATCTGTTTATAAGTTCATCCTCTCATATCTTCTCATAATCATTCTAATCCCTTTCCTAGCTTTTCCTATCATTCCTGCCACTTTTTCCCTCTGAAATTCTTGTTGTAGACAGTTCTTACATAGTATATCACCCAGATAATATTTTTTGCTTCTCGTGATCACTTCCAGTAATCCTCTTTCTTCACATATTTTCCTATTCTGAAGTCTATCAGTCCACTTCACTTTAAGCATTCTTCTCCATAGCCATATTTTAAAACTTTATAAATACCTTTCTTCTTCCTTTTTAACTGCCCATGAATCACTGCTGCTCACCTCTACACTGCTCACATAACATTTAGCAAATATTTTCCTCAGCTCCATTAGAATTCTTCACGTTGTTAGTAACTGCTTCACCTTTTCAAACGCTCTTTTTGCCTCCTTATTTCTGCAGTACACCTTCCGTTCCACATCATTAAACTTCTCAGGCACAGAAAGGATTTTACTTGCTCTATATTTTTCAATCTAAGAATATGTTAAGTGGTGTTTGCTTCTTGCATATTCTCATCACTTTTGTATTTCCTATATTTCTCACCCTCCCCCCATGAACCATGGACCTTGCTGTTGGTGGAGAGGCTTGCGTGCCTCAGCGATACAGATAGCCATACCGTAGGTGCAACCACAATGGAGGGGTATCTGTTGAGAGGCCAGACAAACGTGTGGTTCCTGAAGAGGGGCAGCAGCCTTTTGAGTAGTTGCAGGGGAAACAGTCCGGATGATTCAATGATCTGGCCTTGTAACACTAGCCAAAACGGCCTTGCTGTGCTGGTACTGCGAACAGCTGAAAGCAAGGGGAAACTACAAGCATAATTTTTTCCCTAGGGCATGCAACTTTACTGTATGGTTAAATGATGGTGGCGTCCTCTTGGGTAAAATATTCTAGAGGTAAAATAGTCCCCCCTTCGGATCTCCGGGTGGGGACTACCCAGGAGTATGCTGTTATCAGGAGAAAGAAAACTGGCGTTATACAGATCGCAGTGTGAAATGTCAGATCTCTTAATCGGGCAGGTAGGTTAGAAAATTTAAAAAGGGAAATGGATAGGTTGAAGTTAGATATAGTGGGAATTTGTGAAGTTTGGTGGCAGGAGGAACAAGACTTCTGGGCAAGTGAATACAGGGTTATAAATACAAAATCAAATAGGGGTAATGCAGGAGTAGGTTTAATAATTAACAGGAAAATAGGAATGCGGGTAAGCTACTACAAATAGTATAGTGAACGAATTATTGTGGCCAAGATAGATACAAAGGCCACGCCTACTACAGTAGTACAAGTTTATATGCCAACTAGCTCCACAGATGATGAAGAGATTGATAAAATGTATGATGAGATAAAAGAAATTATTCAGATAGTGAAGGGAGACGAAAATTTTATAGTCATGGGTGACTGGAATTCAATAGTAGGAAAAGGGAGAGAAGGAAACGTAGTAGGTGAATATGGATTGGGGGGAAGAAATGAAAAAGGAAGCTGTCTGGTAGAATTTTCCACAGAGCATAACTTAATCATAGCGAACACTTTGTTCAAGAATCATAAAAGGAGGTTGTATACATGGAAGAAGCCTAGTGATACTGACAGGTTTCAGATAGATTATATAATGGTAAGACAGAGATTCAGGAACCAGGTTTTAAATTGTAAGACATTTCCAGGGGCAGATGTGGACCCTGACCACAATCTATTGGTTATGACCTGTAGATTGAAACTGAAGAAACTGCAAAAAGGTGGGAATTTTAGGAGATGGGACCTGGATAAACTGAAAGAACCACAGGTTGTAGAGAGCTTCAGGAAGAGCATTAGGGAACGATTGACAAGAATGGGGGACATAAATACAGTAGAAGAAGAATGGGTAGCTTTGAGAGATGAAATAGTGAAGGCAATAGTGGATCAAGTAGGTAAAAAGATGAGGACTAGTAGAAATCCTTGGGTAACAGAAGAAATATTGAATTTAACTGCTGAAAGGAGAAAATATAAAAATGCAGTAAATGAAGAGGGCAAAAAGGAATACAAACATCTCAAAAACGAGATCGACAGGAAGTGCAAAATGGCTAAGTGGGGACGGCTGGAGAACAAATGTAAGGATGTAGAGGCACATATCACTAGGGGTAAATTAGATACTGCCGACAGGAAAATTAAAGAGACCTTTGGAGAAAAGAGAGCCACTTGTATGAATATCAAGAGCTCAGATGGAAACCCAGTTCTAAGCAAATAAGGGAAAGCAGAAAGGTGGAAGGAGTATATAGAGGGTCTATACAAGGGGCGATGTACTTGAGAAGAATATCATGCAAATGGAAGAGGATGTAGATGAACATGAAATGGGAGATAGTATACTGCGTGAAGAGTTTGACAGAGCACTGAAAGACCTAAGTGGAAACAAGGCCCCAGGAGTAGACAACATTCCATTAGAACTGCTGACAGCCTTGAGAGAGCCAGGCCTAACAAAACTCTTCCATCTAGTGAGCAATATGTATGAGACATGTGAAATACCCTCAGACTTCAAGTAGAATATAATAGTTCCAATTCCAAAGAAAGCAGGTATTGAAAGATGTGAAAATTACCGAACTATCAGTTTAATAAGTCACAGCTGCAAAATACTAACACGAATTCTTTATAGGCGAATGGAAAAAATGGTAGAAGCTGACCTCAGGGAAGATCAGTTTGGATTCCGTAGAAATGTTGGAACACGTGAGGCAATACTGACCTATGGCTTATCTTAGAAAATAGATTAAGGAAAGGCAAACCTATGTTTCTAGCATTTGAAGACATAGGGAAAGATTTTGACAATGTTGGATGGAATATTCTCTTTCAAATTCTGAAGCTGGCAGGCGTAAAATACAGGGAGCAAAAGGCTATGTACAATTTGTACAGAAACCAGATGGCAGTTATAAGAGTCTAGAGGCATGAAAGGGAAGCAGTGGTTGGGAAGGGAGTGAGACAGGGTTGTAGCCTACCCCTGGTGTTATTCAATTTGTATATTGAGCAAGCAGTAAAGGAAACAAAAGAAAAATTCAGAGTAGGTATTAAAATCCATGGAGAAGAAATAAAAACTTTGAGGTTTGCTGATGACATTGTAATTCTGTCAGAGACAGCAAAGGACCTGGAGGAGTAGCTCAACAGAATGGACAGTGTCTTGAAGGGAGGATATAAGATGAACATCTACAAGAGCAAAATGAGAATAATGGAATGTAGTCGAATTAAATCTGGTGATCCTGCGGGAATTAGATTAGGAAGTAAGACACTTATAGTAGTAAAAGAGTTTTGCTATTTGGGAAGCATAATAACTGATGATGGTTGAAGTAGAGAGGGTACAAAATGTAGACTGGCAATGGCAAGGAAAGCTTTTCTGAAGAAGAGAAATTTGTTGACTTCAAGTATAGAGTTAAGTGTCAGGAAGTCGTTTCTGTAAGTATTTGTATGGAGTGTAGCCATGTATGGAAATGAAACATGGACGATAAATAGTTTGGACAAGAAGAGAATAGAACCTTTCAAAATGTGGTGCTACAGAAGAATGCTGAAGATTAGATGGGTAGATCGCATAACTAATGAAGATGTATTGAATAGCGTTGGAGAGAAGAGAAATTTGTGGCACAACTTGACTAGAAGAAGAGTTTGGTTGGTAGGGCATATTCTGAGGCATCATGGGATCACCAATTTATCATTGGAGGGCAGTGTGGAGGGTAAAAGTCATAGAGGGAGACCAAGAGATGAATACACTAAACAGATTCAAAAGGATGTAGGGTGCAGTAGGTACTGGGAGAAGAACAGGATAGAGGAGCAGGATAGAGTAGCATGAAGAGTTGCAGCAAACCATTCTCTGGACTGAAGACCACAACAACAGCAACATATTTCTCATCCTTCAGTACTCCTTACTACTTCTTACTATACCCCTCAACATCTTTTGTAGCTCTTCTTATGATTCTGCTTGCACTAATTGATCATCTGTGAATTTTATAGCCATTATCCTTTCTCCTCTAGTTACAATTCCCCTTGCATCTTCCATGGCCTTACCTATCAGTTCTTCCCCACTTATGTTGAATATTCCTTGCTTTAGACTCCTTCAGTCCTCATCTCTTCTGTTTCCTCAGTCCTTACTTCAAATGTCACTTCTTGTCTTTTATACATCTACTTTATTACTCTTCTATCATTTCAGTATATACTAACACCTTCCAAAATTAACAGAAGTATATTCCTGTTTTTTATTCTATTTCCACTCAAAAAGATTCACATTAACACTGAATGAAGTATGGAACAATACAAAGTCTCATAACTACAGAACACATACATATAAGTCTCATCAGTGAGCATACAGTAAGTAAACATAAATGAGGCTGAGATTCTGACACATCAAGCTCATGTTTGTTTGTATGGTTTTTTGGTGTGTGATTCTGATATGATTAAATAAAATCAAGCTTATATTGAGCTATTGTGTACATGGCACAGCACTTGCTGCACCCACTGCTTATTCAGGTTGTGAGATGGCCTCTCTAGGCAATACATGGATGCACTTGTATCATGTGCTGTTTGATTACACTAGCTCATATTATAGAGTTACTACACAGCTGACTTAGTCAGAAGCCTCTGTCTCATTGATAAAAGAACTATACCCTTATTTCTTCATTTATATCCCCCTTCCTCTAAACATTCTCACACATCCTATAGCATCTCTTGTTCCATTACGTTTCTGAACATGAACTTGTCTTCCCCCATATTTTACTAATTTTCCTTTCCATTCTCCTTAGTATGATTCCTTAGAGCATTTTAAAAATAAAACGAATTGTCCTATAGTCTTTGTATTCTTTTACGTTCAATTTTTTAAGTGAAGGTATGAGAATGAACTTAAACAGCTCTTGATGCAAAATTTCTGTGACATAAGCTCTGTTTACTACCTCTGTCATCTGGCTACTGAAATTCAACCTAAGACTTTCAGTGCTTCCGATGGTATTGTATCACAGCCTAGTGATTTCTTATCTTGAAACTCCTAAATCATGTTTTTTTTCCCAGTATCTTTGGTATGTTGATCTCCTTCAATCTGTTCCCCTTCATTTTTCAAAACCAATCTAATGTTATCCATCTGTGAGTCGTATGACTCTTCCACATAATCCACCCAAACTTTCTTCTCCTCTTCTATACACAGTGCCTTTTCCCATGATTATTTAACTTTCAGTGTTTACTTATTTCTTTTATATGTCTTTGAGTCAAGGCCTCAATGTTCTGTACATTTCTTCCAATTTTCCTTTTTTCCTCATTCTTCTCTTACTTCGTATTGTTGCCTCATCCAATCCTCCCTTGCCTGATCAGTTAACTTCCTTATTTCATTGTTCAGTTTTCTGCTCTGTCTTCTGCCTTCTTCCAAATTGTCATTTTTCCATATCCTGTGCCCATCTATTTTATCAAACATGCTTCCTGTTATCAATTCTTTCTGATTTCTTTTTCTATTCACATTTCCAGTATCTATCTCTAATACTTCCAATACCAAATTTTTAACAATTTTCGCTTTTCAGTGACATTTGCACTTTGCTTTACATGCTCCAATTTATTTTTGATTAAGTCACTGTACTCTTTCTTAAAGTTTTCATAATTGAGTTTCTCACCATCCCATTTCTTTATCTGTTGCTTTTTATTAATATCCTTTGATATGGTCTGTATCATCATTTGCAGCTGGAAAGTTTTTTTCCTATTTTAATGCCATTTTTGAATCTCTACTGTTTGATTAAAGCACACTCTGTTTGATATCTAGTGAAATCAGCTGGGACTTTCCATGTATGTAATCTTCATTGATGGTGCTAGACTCAAGTATTAGCAATCTAGTGACCAAATCATTCACATAGGACTATCATGTTTTCTCCAAAACCATAACCTCCAACTACATTTTTTCTTCTTCCCTATTCCCATTTTCTTCACAGAATTCCTCAGTCTGCTTGTATATATTGTCAATTTTCTCTTTG
Organism: Schistocerca gregaria; assembly: GCF_023897955.1. Classification (NCBI taxonomy): domain Eukaryota; kingdom Metazoa; phylum Arthropoda; class Insecta; order Orthoptera; family Acrididae; genus Schistocerca; species Schistocerca gregaria. The sequence continues at coordinate 332,228,702 of NC_064924.1, forward strand.
TTTCCATCTGATGTTTCCATATACACTGGAATAATGAATAATCAATGTATCCACAGGGTTACTCTTTAACTTCACTTGTAACTTTCTGTCACTAACTGGAATAGCCCTCACAATGTTCTTGTCTAGATGACTCCTGTATATTACTCCAACTCTATTTTCCCCAGATTTTGGTCCTATTTGAATTACGTTGTACTGCCAGATTCAAATTCTCCTTCTCCTTCTCACTGAGCATTGCTAAACTTAAAAGACTGATATTCTGTCTCTCCATTTCTTTCTCCATGTTTTCTAATTTTCCTTTCTTATTCATCATCTTCATATTCTATGCAGCACTCATCAATAGAGATTTTTCTCTTTTTCTCCTCTTATCTTGATATAATTCAGTGTATAGTTTTTATGGGTAAGTGCCCACCCAGAGATTCAATAGAGGGCTTATTTTGGAGTATTTCTTCTCAGGATCAATCTTACTTGAGAGTACAGTCCAGTGGGTTTGGGGATACTATATGAGTCATTAACATGGTGGTCTCCCTTGCCTTCCATATTTTGTGCCATTGACTTTGTCAGGTTTATCCATCTTTATGAGTGATTTCTCATTCTAAGGACAAGAGAGTGCCCTGCCTTCTACCTGCTCATCAACTCTCCTAGGAGGCTGTTGACACTTGGCAGAAGGGGTTTCCTTATCCTGGGAGATATTCAGCCCATGAGTCATTAGCCACTTGTGAGGCAAGAGTTGCTCCATTCTCTACTATTTGTAGGTGACACTACAATTTTCCTTTCATCAAGTCTAGGACAAAATGGCTTTCCATAGACCCTCCAGTACCTTCAGAAAAGTGGACTCTCAACTTAATGTAATAGGTTATGAGACACAGTTACTATCTGTACCAAGGGGTGAGTGACTGGGAGAGGTCACCTCCCTTGCAAATTCAAGACAATTGACTTACTTCAGGCTATATCAATAATCTCCCATTCTACTCTCGTGCACTTGCAGATACTGCTCATTAGATAGTGTGCTCTTGTTTACACTTCAGTGACCAGTTTCCAGTCTGGATCCATCTCAAAAACAGAGCAGTGAGTGACAAGAAGTTACAAAAAATAGGTAATACCTAGTCACTTTGGCATTATACATCGATTTGGCTATGTATGGTCACCAAGATGGTGTTCAAGAAATGATGGATCATATCAATAGTGTGATGTATCAGGCCACTATAATCTAGTAATCAGTTTAGAAGATAACTCACTATTTAGGAAATCACAGAAAGCCACTATGCAAGTAGGATGAGGCAAGTGGCTCTGCATCAGTTAGAATGTAGCTTTTCAGCAGAAAATTGATCATAGGAAAAAAGGACAATAAACAGAACAAGAAGGTATATCAGAAAGGTTTACTGAATTCCATTGACAGTCCCACATCTCATACAAAGCAAGGCAAGATCAGCACACCTCCTGTTACTGCCACATAAAAGAATTGCATCTTGGTGGATATGCAAGTTAAGATCCAAGCAGCTGCACTGCATTTTTGTGATATCACCACTTCAGTCACACAAGGTCCAAAATTCCAGGACATCTGCATTAGTGTGAAGATGGCAAAGCTTAGCTTCTTTAGCAATGTAAAAGTATCTGTTCTCGATGTGGGGGCTGGAACCCATTCAGTCTGTGACAAAAGGAATAGCCTCTGGACCAGACCAAATCCATTAGGTCATGCTGTTTTATCTTTGTTGGAGACATTAAAACATAGGCATTAGTTGTTTTATAAAACTTGGTCTGTTGAAAGGTAGCCTGACAGTTAGAGAAAGGCAGTTATGTTTCCTCTTCTGAAATCTTCTGAAAAATATGGCACAGTGGTTGACACTGGACTCACATCTAGAAGAAGCAGGGTTTAAATACCCACTGCCAATCCAGATTTATGTTTTTCATGATTTCCTCATCTTAATTTAAGATAAATCTGAGGATGGTTCCTATGAAAAGCACATGGCTGTTTGCATCTCTCACCTCTTCTAGTCTAAGGTTGTGTGCAGTCTTGAATGACTTCATTGTAAACTAGAAAAGAAATATAATTGTACCTTTTTCCTTGTTGAAGCCTGGTGGGGATCATTATCATTTCAAACAGTTAGTGCAGTTATCACCCTCATCAACAGCAGGTCAAAGATTCCTGAGCAAGTGATCAACCACAACATTGTAGGAATTTTTGCACCCCAAAACTTTGTGTACTGCTTTGACCATGGGTGCAGATATTTTCACTCCTCATTTAATAACATTATCCTACTAGAAAGGAATATTTCCTATGCCAAAATCCATTAGTTGTTTTTCTTTTCTTTAATTTCATGCCAGAAAAAAATAGTTGAAAATCATGTGTGTAAGTTCTGAATTCATAGTTTTCTCGGTCTCATGGCTGCATTTAACATACAAATCCCTTTTGAATTCGATTTCAGTTGAACAGAATAAATAGAATCTTGTGGAATTGGAAAGATATAAAAACAAATCTTCTGGGACTTCCAGCCTTCTCAGTCTTTTTACCAAGCTCTTCTCAATCACTGTCAAGTGGTTACCAAGACATTGCCGTTATATCGCCACACTGCTGGCTGTGACGTCACTGGTGCTCTCTTCCTCACTATTTATGGCATTGTCTTTGTCCCGCATCTGTTGTGCTGGCTTCAACCTCACAATGGTCAAGGCCCCAGCTGTTATCTTTGTTGCTTGTGTTTTCCGTTTTTTTTTTTTTTTATTTCTACTGCTTCTTTTATGATTCTATCCCAAAATCCCTTCAAACTTATAATGAAATATTTTTCAGTGAATATAATTTGGTGTTGATTTTCTAAAGTGTGTTCTGTGATGGCTGATTTTTCAGAATAGCCTCAGCATAAGCACCTCTTGTGTTCCAACCAGCATTGCTCCACAGTGCACACTGTTTGGACAGTGTCATAACAGCTACACTGAAATGATATTTTGTACACTCCACGATGTCATGCAAGGCCAATACACCACCCATTTTGACTTCCTTGTTGAACTAATGAGGCTGAAGTATCACTTTACTGTGCCTTTGTATTCTGACAAATCCAGAACTTGGAAATGCTAGTTGAAAGTTGGTATCACATAAACTGTCTGAGATCTCTTGGGTTGGCTTTGCAGTCATATTTACACAGGAATTACTTCACTTTTTGTTCTGCCACTTCAAAACATACCTTTTTATTTTGATATATATGTTTAAAATATCATGATGTTAAAATAAGTCTGCAATTACTCTGATAGTTTACCATCTGTTTGTTTTTGTGCATTTCAAATCTACTTTTTTCTTAATTTTTCTAGTTCTTTTTAGTGTATTTACATGCAGTAAGCTTCAGTGTTACAGTATGCCACCTTTAGTTCCCTAGATACAGCAAATGCATTATATAAAAATATAATTATATAAAAATATGTATAAATTATAAAATATAACATCATAATATCTTTAGTTAATTTTTTTTAATGATCGTACATCAACTACATTAGACTGAACCAAGTGAAAAACACATGTGAATGTGTCTAGCATAGTATCAAAAACAATAGTAAAGGACTATGATACAGCTTTAGTAAGAGCAGTATGTACATAGATGCATACATATGAATGGATGTACATAGGGTTATACAGTACAGTCTCAAACTTATCAGGCTCTATTAATCTTATGGGAAGGACTGAGTCAATCATATAAAACAATTCCATGCTGTGGTGTGTATTGCATCACTTGCATGGTGTGGGGGATGACTATGTAATAAAAGACATTTAGTTAAGGTAGTTAAAATTTAGTCACTTGCTAGAAAACCTATCTATATAGGGTAAATATATTGTTAATAAAGCAATAAGTTGTACTCATCTGTGTTCCACTTATTTTATCCGACTAGGGAAATTTGTGAGCTGGAATGGGATTCCTGTACATGTAGCATACCATCTTTTACAGTGGTTCCTAACTTGGTGGTGATTCCCCCTGATTGATAAAATAAAATTTTATGAGGAGTACAGAAAAAAGTGTTTGACTGTGTTTTGGTCACAAAACTAAATAATTTTTAATTGATCCTTACTGTTATCATTATTTTGTAGGACTGAAATATTGACTACTTAAGTCATCAATAATTAACATTTTTCCTAATACTAGCATTAATGGATAACATAGCATGATGGAGGTTACAGCTTGTAAACTGAATGTATGAACAACATCTTCTTCACATAGTTCACCCCTTACAAATATATTTTGTACAATGCATCTGTGACATTTAGATTGAGACACATATGTCCCATATGCTTAAAAATCTCATGAAAATGGCTTCTCCAAGCTGTAGGTAGTTCCCGCAATGGACCAGAAATTGTTTCATTATATACTTAGCAACAGATAAATGAAGTGACTGAGAACACACCATAACAGTAACTATGTAATAGCATTTCACTGCTGTAGAGATACTGGTGGGACACAAAGAAATGATAGATTGAAGTTTTCCTGTTTCTGCCAGTTCATAAGTAAGGAGCCCAATAATCAAGTGATTTAACAACAATAAGTATAATGCACACATTTTAACTTTGTTGCACAAGGTGTTGGGAAGCATGTGATGGTAGAGGATGGTGGAGGATGGGTGCAGAGGAATAACATTTTGTAACAGGTGTCTATTCTCACTGTGAATAGTCAGCTTTCTTTTCTAAGAATGTGTCATGAGTAGCACTCATGATGTGTTGCTTCATCATGCTGTAAAATAATAAAGATTGTTAAAAGTAAGCAGTACCAATTGTCTGATTGACTCATTAATTCCTCATTTAACAAGACACCTATAAAAACTATCATTTATCTTTCATCCTTTCAAAAATAAAAGTGTTCAAAGAAAATTCTTTTACATTCTAGATTTAATTTGGCTGTTAACAATGATAACTGGGGGGTGGGGGGGGGGGGGGGGGGGGGCAGTTGGAACCAGCTGACATCTGATTGCAGTTATGGGTAATTGTGTTAGAAAGGTCGAGAATCAATGTTCTAGGAGCTGAAGGTGGTGTACTGAAACTCCTAAGAGGTTGAGACTGTTAACAATGAGTCAGTAGTCAATCTATTATGTAACTATGTACAATCTCTATCATAGAGTAAGCAAAAAGCAAGGAATAAAGAGTGCTGTTGCTACAACATTACTGCCCCACTAGGCAAATGTGATGACAACACACAGAAGTCAATGACAGATGGTGATGATGTGTCACTAAATCAGTCCCCATGGTGGTAGTGGAGCATCACCTCTGAAACATGCAGGGAAAGCACATGCCATACAGAGTGGCTTGTCGCCACTCGTTGTGGAACTGAGTGAATGCTTGTTGAACTTGCAGTTGCAGTTGAGTTTCAGGTCGAGATTGCAGTTACACTGCTGTCACAGAAAGATGAAGCTACCATCCTGAAACAACACCCAGCGGTACATGGTGAAAGATGTACACTAGTTTGAAATGGCTGATGGAGACAGTTGTGGTCTTGCCTTTGATGGAAATATCTAACATCTTCGTATGTCTCTGTAACACATGGTGTGAGCCCCTGTATGGATCTTGTAGAGAAGACTTCACACTGTCTGCACATAGCATTATGTGTGAACAGTTGGCCAAATAATGATTTACATAGCATGGTGGTGTACCATGTGAGGATCATTAATGCAGACAAAAACAAGTGACGGGGTGACACCAGTGACATAGAAAGTCTGGCTGATCTTGTATGACAGGTTGCAGAGAATTGGTGTCAACAAATGAGCACATAAGACATATTATTTCACTGAAAACCAATTCTGCCAATGAAGCACCTATCTTGGGTTTGTAAACATTTCATAGACCAATTAACATGATCAGCAGAGCAGTCGTCCCAAGTTCACTTAAAGCATATGAGAGCAGCTTTGAGCAAGCAGTGCCATTGCTCTATCACACTGTTGCTTGCTGGATGTTAACATGTAGTTTTATGATGGACAAACGCAAAGAAAATTGCAAGCTTGGTGAATAACTCTGATTGAAATTGCTGGCCATGAACTATTGTTACATGCTGTGGACAATCAAATCTTTATAACCATGTGGAGACAAATGAAGAGGCTAATGTCTCTGAATTAGTGTTATCTAATGGTACTACCTCCAGCCTTCAAGTGAAATGATCTGTCATAATCAATAAGTATTGTTGACCGTTTGATGGAGATAATGGATTGATAACATTGGGATGTACGTGCATGGAACATGAGGTGGTGTCAGAGAATTTGCCCACTGGTGCATGTATGTGTGAGACACTTTGATGCATTGGCTTGGCATACATGTGTGCATCCACTCATGACGGTATTTATTGATTGCTGGACAGACAAAGCACTTCAACATCGGACAGAACATCAGATGACCCTCGGGATGAACGAAGTTGTGTAAATTGTCAACGGCTTGCCTGCAACATAGAGCAGGCAGGAAAGCTTGGGATCTTTGTTGCAAGATGTCACAATATAGTTTAAAATCTGTGCCATGGACACTAATGAGCTACAACTGTAGTGCTGAGTTGACGTCATTCAGGAATGTGTGAAGTTCTTGGTCAGTCAATTGTGCCTGGGCAAATGTGTTGTAGTCAGTGGGGCTCAAAACGCTGTTGAATCATGAAAGACAGTCATCTATCACATTGACTATATCATAGTCATGCCTGATGGTGGTAAACTACACCATAAATTCCATATGACTATATTGTCATGGTGAACAGTTCATATTCCACCTCAATTCATATGTTAAAAATTTTTGGTCTGTATAGATGGTGAAATCTCTCACTTCTATCTGGGGCTAGAAATATTTGGTGGATTTGTATATGGCAAGAAGTTCTCAATAGTAAGTATTCCACTTTTGTTGTGATAATGAAAGTTTATGAGAATAAAAGGCCAGCAGTTGCCATGAGCCATCTGTCCATTGTTGTAATACAATACCTATAAGTGCCAGGCTTGAATCAATGGCTATCACTAAGGGTGCATCAAGTGCAGGATGCACTAGAAGTGGAGTGTTTACCTTGCTTTGTTTTGTGGCATCAAAGGCAGAGCTCTTTGCCTCAGTCCACCCCATCAGAGAGTTTCCTTTCATGTTAGAAAGTGCTGCAGTTAATGGTTCTTGTAGCTCTGCTGCCTGTGATAGGTGCCAGTGATATAAATTTAGCATTCTGAGGAACCAATGTAGCTTCTTGACAGTGCTTGGCTTCTGTATTCACAGAACAGCTTCATCCTTGTCTGGTAGGGGATGGAACCCTGCAGAAGATATATGATGAGTAAGAAAATTGGCTTCAGCAGCCGAATATATATTTGTTTGTGATCAAAATGACACCATACAATTCCAACAGTTTGAACACATTTATTAGGTATTGTTGATACTCTTCTTTGCTAGTCAAAAAGATCAAGACATCATCAAAATAGGCAAAGCAGAAGGGTAGGTCTTGTAGTACAGAGTCAATAAATCTTTGTCAGGTTTGGGTTGTGCTGTGTAAACCAAAAGACTTTGCCATGCTGTCAAATAACCCAAATGTTGTAATAATTGCTGTTTTTGGTACAACCTCTTCTGTCACCAGTATCTGAGAATGAGTCTTGGCACAATCAAGCACATTAAAGATCATTGCATCATATAAAGCATGATTATAATATCATAACAATGGAATCAGTAATGGTCTAGTATGGTATTTATATTAAGCAGACCATAATCAGCTCGTGGATGCTATGCTCCACTCTTCATGGGAACTGGGTACGGTGGAGATGACCCTGAACCACTCAGTGGTCAGATAATGCCTTATTTTAACATAGTGCCAAACTTGGCCTTAGCTACTGCCAGGTGATTTGGTTGTAAACATCTAAGCCTGCATGATACTGGATGTCCATCTGTGGTTTTGATAAAATGCACAGTATTAGGCTGCATCTGTTTCAGACCTGCAGTGTCCTAGTCAGAGCAGGAAACTGGCATAATACAATATAGAAGTGTACTAACAGTCCTTTGCTTGCATCAGTTTGGGACATTGTACTGTCATGCTGCAGCAGAACCCTTGTGTAATCAGGCCAGCCACACTGTTCATGGGTCAGGAATTTGCTACATCCAGTATATGCTGTTAGTATGCCTGGAAATCCACACCATCATCTAGCTCTGAGACATTGGTGATGATGAAGTCCCAGATCAATGCACAGTGTATTTCCAACTCCAATTCCATATGCTGAATTACATATGTCAATGTTGTGGAATTGTTAGCGGTTGACAAGCAGAATGTAATCAATGGGTGAGAGCAATGCAACAAGGTGCATGGAATATGCTCAATTCAGAACCTGTATCTACTACACTGAAGAGCCAGAGAAACTGGTACACCTGCCTAATATTGTGTAGAAGTACAACAACATGGCATGGCATGGACTCGCCTAATGTCTGAAGTAGTGCTGGAGGGAACTGACACCATGAATCCTGCAGAGCTGTCCGTAAATCCATAAGAGTATGAGGTGGTGGAGATCTCTTCTGAAGAGCCCATTGCATATCCAAGATATGCTCAATAATTTTCATGTCTGGGAAATGTGATGAGCAGCGGAAGAGTTTAAACTCAGAAGAGCATTCCTGGAGCCATTCTGTAGCAATTCTGGATGTGTGGGGTGTTGCATTGTCTTGAAGAAATTGCCCAAGTCGGCCGGAATGCACAATGGACATGAATGGATCCAGGTGATCAGACAGGATGCTTACTTATGTGTCACCCATCACATTCATATCTAGACAGATCAGGGGTCCCATATCACTTCTATCAATGATGTTTCATTGAATGGTTTGCATGCTCACACTTGTTGACGGCCCAGCATTGAAATTTGCCGAACTTTGCAGGAGGGTTGCACTTCTGTAATGTTGAGCAATTCTCTTCAGTTGTCATTGGTCCCATTCTTGTCTTTTGAAGTGGCTATTTTTCAGATTAGCTAAGTTTTTAGGTCCTGTTAGAGTCTTCCGACAGCAGTGCAGTTATAATACCTTGAATTTCCATGGGCATTTGATGGCCTAGTTGACCCCCTACCAAGGGAAACACTGCTGAATCAGTGGTAATTCTTGCATAATGAAAACTTGCCTCAATTTGAATAAACCACAGTATGGGATTGTTCTGTCAGAATGTTGACAAATGTATGGCTAATTGTGATACTCTATATTCTTCTTACATCTTAGTTGTTTAGGCTTGGGTCATGTTGGGGCCACCAGTTGTCAGTGCATCTGTGATTAGGACTGCTCAACTTTGTTGGCCGTGTATCTTCCAATTGTCCTAGAGTGTGTGATTTATTCACTCCCTGCATTATGTAGAACAATAACATTATTTATCAGAACAGTGAGCTGTTACATTCATCTTACTTATGGACATTTGGGAGACATTTTGCATGAGTTAAGAAGTGTCACTTAAAAGGCTGAAACAGATAATGATCTCAGAGAGTAAGCACTGTTGCTGCAATGTCATCTGTGATAGCATACACATTGCCATTTGACAAACATGACAACAACACTCAGTGGACAACATCAGATGACAAAGATGAGTTGCTACACTTTGATGTCTTTTTGCAACTGACTAGTGTAGTACAAATGGGTATATGGCATGGCTTTATCTTTTCATCAGTGTTTTCTGTAATAATATGCTCAATTTTTCATGCTACTGCTTTCTTCGCACCATAATTTAAGAAATTCCATGGAGAGCTAACGTGTATGAACAATCTTTTCCAGGTGGATGTTTTACTTACAGAGGAAAGAATCTCAGAAGTTGAGTAGTGATATAAAACTCAAGTCTGTTGACTATACATCTCCCCAGAAAATAAGTAAAGATCACAACAAAGACACTTATGAGGGTGACACAACAGAGATAACAGCATCTTGGGACTAACTTTCTTCATAAACTGGACTTCCATGTTGTTCAGATAAATCCCAAGAAAACTATCTGAAATAAAAACATTCCTGACCACAACATGTTTGAAGAATATAATTTTTGTGAGAAACGCAAGAAACAAAATTTAAAAATATTTAGTGATTGTGGTTATCTTATTAGTACTATTATGATATGTTTGAAAGCTTGAGCTAAGAATTATTTTTGCATTAACCAATTAAGAGACGATAAAATTTCAGTAATGAACTAATTTCTTGCACCACATTTTTTATGAACTGTACATAGCATAACAACTTCTTACTTTATAATGTATAGTAAAATTTGCTGCCTTATTTGCTTTTTTGTAGGCAACAATAAATGATAAAAATATATTGTTCAAAAAGAAATGCTATCCTATATTCAAATGGTTCACAGGTTTTCAGAATGTTAACTTATACCTCAAGGATAATTTGTTTTAAAGTGGCCCGCTTTAGAAAATCACCTAAGAATATCCCACTCATAAAAGAAAGTTGTAGTGAGTGTGAGATAGGAGCTAACTGAATTGGAGGCCGGATTTTATGGAACTGAAAGAAGTGTGGTTTGAACAATTTCAGTATGAGAAAACCACTGCAAACCCTTCACAGTCTGATGCCACAACCAAAATATAGTCTACAAACAGAACTTCTGGGCCAAATTCACAAATTCTCTTAAGATTCTTTCCATCCCTTCTTTCTACCCCCACTAACTGGAAAGAAATGCACACCTTATTACCTGATATCAGTGCAGAGTGGAGCAGCTTAACCACATCCTGCACAAGGGGTTCAACCATGTTTTTATTATGCCCAAAATTGAGGGATGTTCTTCCAAAAGTCCTTTCCATCTTGCCTAAATAGGTAATTAGCCATCAACCAAATCTAAATAATATTCTGATTTTTCCTTTGTACCACATTTACTCTCAACCCCGCTACCACATTGGTCATATATGTATAAAAGGACCACGTGTATCACAGCCATATCTCATCCAGTCTGAGCTAGGATCACCTGTGAAACTAGCCACTTCAGGCATAGAGAAGGAAAAAATTGCTTAATTTCACGGCCAGATTTGGCATTATTTTTTGGCAGTTTTGGTGTTATTCTTTCCCAGTTTTGTGTTAGTTCCTGCCAATTTTGATGTTATTTTTTTGGCAAATTTGGTGTCAGTTCCTTATTTTTATCTTATTTCTGTGTCTTTCAGTGTTATGTTGAAAGTCATTTACACCTATTAATTAAACTATACTTATTGACATCACAGAGCACAGTTATGTACCTTATTGACAAGAAAAGAATCATTTATGCTACACCTATTACGTCTAATCAGTTAAAGAAACAATGACTGCATCCATAAACTGATGAAAGCTTTTCAGAAGAAAGCATAGCTATAAAAAAGTTCTCTTCTGGAACACAATGCTGCTAATTGAAGTGCAAGATCTGCTGCCCAGTTTCTATATTTGAAGAAGGGAGACAAAATACCTCCAATATGATACAAGATATTTGACAATATCCACATTTGCAGTAGGTACAGAAATTTGCTTTTCCACTTGATTGTGAATGGGTTTGCACCCCTGGGAGTAGAGTTCAAGGGGAGTAGCATGTTTTCATTACTTAATTAGTTAGTTTCATGTTCCAGAGACCATTTGCACAATGATCGATTATGATGTGGAATGAGTCATTTACATGCACATCACAAATTAATTTGTAAATACAGCTAAATATTGGTTATTTACTACTCACCAACTTTTACATTTACATTACTAAAAATTCTTCTACAGAGATCAAGGAGTTGTCAAGGAGAAAATTCCTTCAGTCTTTTATTTTTTTTCAAATTTTACTTTACTGTCTGTTTAGGCATTTTATATGTCTGGGTAAGTGATAAAAATTTTGGTTGCATCATTGTGCACCCTTTCTTGTGCTAAAGACAACCTTTATGTAGAGTAATAAATCTCATTTTTCTCTTCTGGTATTGTAATTATGTATATGATTTTTCCTTTTGAACTGCAGTGGATTACTTACAACAAAACATCATAAAGGAATAAATATATGACAACAGTAGTCAAAATGTCCATCTCCTTAAACAAACATCTACAACATGAACAGGGGTGAGCACTACAAATCATTCTTACAGCATGCTTTTGAGGCTTCTTTCTTTCAGATGGGTTATCTCAAAACAATATTCCATATGACATTACTGAATGAAATTATGCAAATAATGTCAACTTGACATTTTGAAGTTGCCCCCCCCCCCCTTTTCTGTTTCTTTGCCTTGTCTTACACTTATCAATGCAGTACCTTGCTTGATATGTGCACAACTGAATATGTTGTGTCTTTTTAAAATTGAGAGTGAAACCATTCACAGAAGACCAGTCAATGACACTTTCAAAAACATTGTTCACCATTTTCTCTGTTGTATGTGTGCTTGGATTGATTACATAACTAGTGTCATCTGGAGGAACAACCAATTCTGCTTGTTGTTCATTAGATAGAAGAACATTTACATATATGAGGAACAATGGTAGTTCTAAGATTGAGCCTTGAGTTACAGTTACAAGAATCTCCCCTGGATACATTGTTTGAATTACTAAGTACAACTTCCTGCATTCTTTTGATAAGATATCACATTATCCATTGGTTGCTTATACCATTAGTTCAATAAAACCTCAATTTATCTAGGAGAATATTGTGATTCATGTAGATAAATGCCTCAGATAGGTCACAGAAAATACCATCTAGTGTTATTTTGTTATTTACCACTTGTAAACTTGGTGAGTGAATTTGTAACTGGCATGTTTTGTAGAACAGATCTTCTGAAACCCAAAAGCTGATTTACTGAGAACGTTGTTGTTGCTCAGATGGAATTCTATTCTAGAATACATCATCTCAAAAATTTAGAAAAATGATGACATTAGTAAACAGTTCAGTAGTTATCTACATCTGTCCTGTCAGCTTTCTTATAGAAAGCCTATGGCATATTTGAATCTCTCTGGGAAAATGCCTTCAGTTAGTGATGCATTCCATATTCCATGTGAGAACAAGTCTTTAGTACACTGTTGGAAAGGGGACTGATGACCTTAGCTGTTTAGTCCCCCTTAAACATCCCAACAACCACCACCACTGTTGGATACATTACCAAAACCATATTAGCTTTTATTTTTGAGAGAATGTACAATTTTCATAATTTCAGAGGTGACACGTTCATATGATTGAATTTTGAGAGCTGCTTTTTCAACATAGTGTAGTGATTTTTTTTCTTGAACTGTTTGTCCATATATTTTCTACTATATTGAAGAAATGAGTATTAAACAAATTTGCTACCTGTAACTCACCATTTATAAAACTTCCATTTAATTTGTTATAATGATATTGTTCTGTCCTGTGTCTGGTTGCCCTGACAATCATTTAAGTACACTCCATATAGCCATAAGTCTGTCATCAGAATTACTTACCTCTGACACAATGTGCATTTCTTTGATTTTTTAAGAAGCTTCCTTTGTAATTTTGGGTAATTTTTGTAGTGTGCAGCTACCACAAGATCTCTGCTTGTTCTCACCAGCAGATAGATTTGCCTTATTCTTTCACAAGATACTTTAATCCATCTAGTGGTCCTCAGTTTTTTTTACATGGGTTTTTAATATCCTTTGTGATTAACTGATGATGAAAGCTATTTTTCAATTATGGCATGAATTTATGGAACAGACAATTTTATGTCAGCATTTGGTTCATAATAAATTTCATCCCAGGACACCTCTTGTAAATTATTCTCTAGTCCTTAACTACTCTAATTGATTTCCACTGATGAGTGTCAACACAGGAAGGCACTATCTTATTTATCCTAACCAACTGAGCATCATGATCAGAGACAGTATTTGTCACTGAGTGTATAGTTATTTTTGTGCTTTGAGTTTCATCAAAGAAAACATTATCAATTAAGGTCCCATTTCTTTATCCACACATTAGAAAGTTAGTTACTGAGATTAAATTGTAGAATCCAATCAAGGTTTTTAGATCTTTCATCCAATCATAATCCTTTAGGAAATCTGCATTGAAATCATCTTACACTATTAATGGCTTTCTGTTGTCTGAGAAATACTGCAGTAAAGAATCCAAATTCCTCATAAATAAATCAAAATTTCCCAGTGGAGATCTATATATTGTTGCAAGTAAAGGTGAACTATTTTGCAGTATTAATTCACAAGCACACACTTCTATGTGATGATCAGTACAAAATCGTGCTTCAATGTTTTTGAACTAGTGCTCTGTCTTAATATATGCAACAACTCCTCCTTTCTCCATTTTAGTTTTACACAAGTGAAATGTTAGTGTGCAAGCTTTTATATTTAACTTCTCTAATTCTGAAACAATGTGATGTTCAGGGAGGCACATGATGTCTTTCATTTCAGAACTCTCTAAACTTTCTGAACAAGAAGGTGCTTCATGTCACATCTAGAGCCATAGTCTTTTGTGCCAGTTGTGAATTGTTCTCAGCCTTGAGAAAAGAAATTCAAAATTCAGTTTAAAACATAAGTAACTTCTGAATATGTAAGTTTCTTGTGAACAGCCCTTTGCATTACTCATTATCTTTGTAATATCACCAAATCCTTACTGCTGTATTTTTAAGTCTGAGCACTCTACATTATTGGCTACAACACATTTCTGTTAGTCAGTTTCTTATTTAAGATATGTACACATCTGTGTAAAATAGAGCAGACCTATTTCTTTATAGACCATAACTTGTGACATAGTCACTAGTGATGGCACTCTGTTCATCAACTTTTGGAATAAAATATCACTGTAATTTTTTTCAGGAGAGATAGCTATGAACATAATACCAAGAAAACCAGTTAGTTCATACTATTTTAGTTCTGCACCATCATCAAATACAGCATTACAGTGCCATCTGCTAGGTTGACAGTTTAGTTGGTACTGTATTAAATTTGTTTTACCCATGTTTGTGGTGTGAATACTGTGAAAATAGCTCCTTAGGTCATCTAAGACACCAGAACAATTAATTATCAGATATGCTCATTGAGTTCCCAGATAAGAACTTGCATGATTTTTAGCTTGCCTTTGTGCATTGTTAATGGGCCATTTAATATTATACACACAGTACTGAGTCCAAAAGTAATCTTTGTTGCACATCACATTTCACAATATGTGAATTAGAACTTGTTATCTGCTTTCTAGGTATGACTGTAACAGACTTTCAACTATTCATCTTGTTGTTGTTGTTGTCATATTCAGCTTGAAGGCTGGTTCTGTGCAGCTCTCAAAGCTACTCTATTTCAAGCAAGCCTCTTCATCTTTGAATAACTACTGATACCTGCATCCATTCAAACCTACTTATTATACTTGTGACTTGGTCTTCTTTTTTAATTTTTAATACTACCCAAATTTCCCTCCAGTACTAAATTGGCAGTTCCTTGATGTACCACAATGTACTCTATCAACCAATTATTTATTTTAGACGAATTATGCCACAAACTTATTTTCTTGCCAATTCTATTCAGTACCTCTTTAGTAATTACATGATCTACCCATACAGTCTTCAGCAATTTGCTGTAGCCCATGTTCCAAAAGCTTCCAATATCTTCTTGTATAAAACACTTATTATCCATGTTTCACTTTCATACAAGGCTCACCTCAATATAGATACCCTTAGAAAAGACTTCCTAACATGTAACTCTATATTTGTGATTAATAAATTTCTCTTCTTCAGAAACACTATCTTGCCACTGCCAATATTCATTTTATGCCATTTCTACTTTGTAAATCATCAGTTATCTTACTGCCTAGTCAAAAAACTCATCTATTACTTTTAGTGTCTAGTTTCCTAATCTCATTTCCTCAGAATCACCCAAATTAATTCACCTATGTTCCATTAACCTTGTTTTGTTTTTGTCGATATTCATCATTAATCCTCCTTTCAAGACATTGCCCATTCCATTCAACTGCTCTTCCAAGTTCTTTACTGTCTTTGACACAATTACAATGTCACTGGTGAACCTTGAAGTTTTTATTTCTTTCCCTCAACTTTAATTCATTTTCCAAATTTCTTCTAACTTTCCTTCACAGCTCTCTGATTATACAAAATGAATAACATTGAGGATAGTCTATAAATCTGTCTCAACCTATTCTCAAGCAGTGCTTCCCTTTTATACCCTTTGACTCTTATCACTGCTGCTTGGTTTCTGTATAAGTTGCAGATAACCTTTTGCTACCAGTATTTTACACCTGTTATCTTCAGTATAGCCAGCAGTTGAAAGGAATATCATTGTCAATGTTTTTCCAAACCCATAAACTCTAAAAACATAGATTTGGCTTTCCTTAACTTATCCTGAAAGGTAAGTTACAGGGTGAGCATTGCTTCATGTCTTCCAGTATTTTCCTGCATTGCAAACTGATATTCCCTCTACATTTTTCCATTCTCCTGTATAATAGTTATGGCAGTGTTTAGTGATCAATATTTATCAAACTGATAGTTCATTAATATACATTACTGTCAGCACCTACTTTCTTTGGAACTGGAGTTATTACATTCTTGTTGAAGTCTGAGTTTAGCAATTGTGGGTCTCCCAAGAATATCAACAGTTCTGACAGCATGTTTTCTACTCCCAGGGCATTTTTTTTCTTATCTTTCATCACTCTGTCACATCCTTCTTGCAGTATCATATCTTCCTTCTTATCTTCATCTATATCCTCTTCCATTTCTGTAATATTGCCATCATTTTCATCCCTCTTGTATAGAGAGGCTTCTTTGCTTACTGCGCCTTTTCCATCTGAGCTCCAGATATTCATACAGCTGCTTCTACTTTTTCTGAAGGTCTCTGTAATGTTCCTGAAGGTGTTATCTCTCTTTCCCATAGTTATACATGTTATACGTGCTTCAATGGATTTCCATTTATCCTGTAACCACTCCTGCTTAACTATTTTGCACTTCCTATCAATTTATTTTGTAGTCTTTTATATCCCCTTGTGCCTGCTTCATTTACTGCTTTTTGAGATATATTTTCTCTTTTATTTAGTTAAATTCAATATCTTCTGTGATATTCATGGATTTATATTAACACTTGTAGTATTACCTCTCTGATTCTCTGTTGGCTTCTCTACTTCATCTCTGTTGTCCTCGTGATCACACACTAGCTGAAAATCTCAGAATTTCCTGGGTATTCATTTTGCCAGTTTTCTATTTTTATCGAAAACAAAAAATGAACTTTGTTTACAATGTAATACTGAAAAAATTTCATTTACATGTATTCATGAAAACACCTGTGAAATTAAGGAACAGTAATGCAAAGAAATGTGTATAATGCACAGATGTATAACTACTGTATCCAAACTAAGAAACATAGTTTCTGTGTGCTGCGTGCAGCTGCTCCACATTTCTACAACACCATTTGGTAAACGTCTCTACGGCAACACTTACATCTAGCTCTACAGACAGCCGACAGTTTCACTTACACCCATTTTTGCTTCACAATTGAAAGCTGTAAAAAGCACTGTGAGGTGTCAGTGATTATCTTAAGTTTACTTGATTGTAGGAGTCTCTTATCAGTAAAGAAAAAATGTATTCAAACTTCATGCATGATTTGGCATTTCTTTCACTCATCTCAGTGTTTATCAGATCATAGCTCTTAAACTAGGAATCATACAATGATACATTTGTGTAGGTACATTCAGAAGCATATGTTGATACTGATTGCAAAATATATTATGAACAGATTTAGTAGCAAAGAAGTAATAAATTTAAACGTCATGCATGATGCAGCAGTTTTTCACCAATCTCAGTGTTTAAGATGTCATATCTCGTGAGCTATGTGTCATGCAAGGATATAAATTTGTAGGTACATTTATAAGCATATGTGGATACTGACTGCAAAATATGTTGTGAGTAGAATGAATAGCAAAGAAGTAATAAATTTCAACATCATGCACAATGCAGCAGTTTCTCACTTACCTCAATCTTTGACCCCATATCTCCTGAACTATGTGTGGTAACATGGTATAATTTTGTAAGTTCATTCAGCAGCATATGTGGATATTGTTTGCAAAATTTATTGAAAGTAGAGTCAGTAGCAAAGAATTAATAAATTTAAAAACATGGCATGATGCAGCTGTATTTCACCCATCTCATTGTATATGATGTCACGTCTCCTAAACTATTGTAGGTAGGTGGTTCTTACCCCACAGAAATTGTTGTCTGATAGTAAGGGATATATGTACCAAGTTGGTTGAAATCATTCATGTAGTCTAGGAGGAGATGTGAAACATATACACATGCACACAAACAAATACATACATTTTTATAATATGTGTGCATTTCCAGTTGATTAAATGGTAGTTCATACAAAACTGTATCACAAACTTATGATAAAACTAGAGGTGAACATGCTGCCTTGCCTTTGTCATTTACTTTAATTTGTTTGTATTAAAATGCCTAGAAAAACATTGAAGCACTTAAAAGAAAAGACAGAATGTCAATGTAACTTTGTACATGTACACATCATCAGTGTGAATGTAAATGATTAGAACTGCAATTCTCTGTGACAGGCAGAACTACCTCCAGAGAGCATTATTGATGTTCCCATTTAGTGTTGTTACCAGCCCTGGTGAGCTAGACAAGTGTCGGGAACAGTGTCAGATGTTGAGTGATCACTGTGAAAGACACAAGGATACCATATTATCTTGTGAGACAGCATTGTCAGCACTTGATAGACTTTGAAAGTGGCCTCATTGTGGGTCTTGATTTGATGAGTTGGTTGAATTGTGCACTATGCAGATCTGTGGGGCCTTCAGAAGTGACAGTGACCCAATACTGAATTGCATGGGAATGTGACAGCAATTTTACTTGTCATCAAGGTTAAGGCCAATATCTGACCACCACAAGGGAGGATTGCCATATTGTGTACATTGTAACCCTTTTGCATCTGCAGCTGCCATTCAAAAACAAGCAATGAATGTGCTGCAAAATCCTGTGTCATCCTACACCATTGATCAGAGGCTAGCAGCAGTCAGACTAGAGAAATACTGTTCCAGGCGTGGACTGTTATTAACAA
Source organism: Schistocerca gregaria (assembly GCF_023897955.1). Lineage (NCBI taxonomy): Eukaryota > Metazoa > Arthropoda > Insecta > Orthoptera > Acrididae > Schistocerca > Schistocerca gregaria. Next base: position 332,247,615 of record NC_064924.1, read on the forward strand.
CACAACACAAATAAATGGCTTTGTTTGGAGTGGTGCTGTGACCAGAAAACATGGACTGTGAAAACAAAGTTGTATTGTGTTCAGAAAGTTATCATCTCAGATAACCATTGTCAGAGAGTATGGCAAAAAACTGGTGCAAGGTCCCCTTCTTCCAATTATTTTTGAGAGGAACAGTTGTGTTAGTTAAGTATTGTAGTGTGGGCAACCACTGGATGTGATTTAAGGTCACATCTGCGTCGAAACAAGGCCCCCGGAGTAGACAACATTCCATTGGAACTACTGATGGCCTTGGGAGAGCCAGTCCTGATGGAACTATACAATCTGGTGAGCAAGATGTATGAAACAGGCGAAATACCCTCAGACTTCAAGAAGAATATAATAATTCCAATCCCAAAGAAAGCAGGTGTTGACAGATGTGAAAATTACCAAACTATCAGTTTAATAAGATACAGCTGCAAAATACTAACTCGAATTCTTTACAGACGAATGGAAAAACTAGTAGAATCTGACCTCAAGGAAGATCAGTTTGGATTCCGTAGAAATACTGGAACACGTGAGGCAATACTGACCTTACGACTTATCTTAGAAGAAAGATTAAGGAAAGGCAAACCTACGTTTCTAGCATTTGTAGACCTAGAGAAAGCTTTTGACAATGTTGTCTGGAATATTCTCTTTCAAATTCTAAAGGTTGCAAGGGTAAAATACAGGGAGCGAAAGGCTATTTACAATTTGTACAGAAACCAGATGGCAGTTATAAGAGTCGAGGGACATGAGAGGGAAGCAGTGGTTGGGAAGGGAGTGAGACAGGGTTGTAGCCTCTCCCTGATGTTTTTGAATCTGTATATTGAGCAAGCAGTAAAGGAAACAAAAGAAAAATTCGGAGTAGGTATTAAAATCCATGGAGAAGAAATAAAAACTTTGACTTTCGCTGATGACATTGTAATTCTGTCAGAGACAGCAAAGGACTTGGAAGAGCAGTTGAACAGAATGGACAGTGTCTTGAAAGGAGTACGTAAGATGAACATTAACAAAAGCAAAACGAGAATAATGGAATGTAGTCGAATTAAGTCGGGTGATGCTGAGGGAATTAGATTAGGAAATGAGACTCTTAAAGTAGTAAAGGAGTTTTGCTATTTGGGGAGCAAAGTAACTGATGATGGTCGAAGTAGAGAGGATATAAAATGTAGACTGGCAATGGCAAGGAAAGCGTTTCTGAAGAAGAGAAATTTGTTAACATCGAGTATAGATTTAAGTGTCAGGAAGTTGTTTCTGAAAGTATTTGTATGGAGTGTAGCCATGTATGGAAGTGAAACATGGACAATAAATAGTTTGGACAAGAAGAGAATAGAAACTTTCGAAATGTGGTGCTACAGAAGAATGCTGAAGATTAGATGGGTAGATCACATAACTAATGAGGAAGTATTGAATAGGATTGGGGAGAAGAGAAGTTTGTGGCACAACTTGACCAGAAGAAGGGATCGGTTGGTAGGACACGTTCTGAGGCATCAATTTAGTATTGGAGGGCAGCGTGGAGGGTAAAAATCATAGAGGAAGACCAAGAGATGAATACACTAAGCCGATTCAGAAGGATGTAGGTTGCAGTAGGTACTGGGAGATGAAGAAGCTTGCACAGGATAGAGTAGCATGGAGAGCTGCATCAAGCCAGTCTCAAGACTGAAGACAACAACAACTGGTAGTAACTGTTGGAACTCTGATAGTACAACAGTACATCACAACCATCCTGTGTCCTCATGTTTTACCTCTCATGAAACGGCATAGTGTTGCCATTTTTCAACACGACAATCCTCACCTACAAATGGCACATGTCTCTATGAACTGTCCATATGAAGTTGAGGTAACCACATGGGCAGCAGATTCCCAAAATCTTTCCCTGATAGAACATGTGTTAGGACATCAACTCTGTCATAGTGCTGGTATCCTAGTATATCAAGAACCACTTACAACAGTTGTGAGGTGGCTTGACTCAAGACATGATATAATGGCTCTATTGTGCCCTTTCTGACTTAATCAGTTGGATCATCACAGTAATAAAACCAAGCATCATTACTATAAAAATGCTATTCATGTATGAGAAGTACCAACTCTTTATTTTTTGTTTCATTCTAAACCTTTCTATACATCAAGCTATCCACTCCTCTTTCAAAACAGGAACTACCAACATGGCCCAAATCTTCACCCACACAATCTCATTCTAGTTTAAATTTGCAGTATCCAGGAGAGAGAGAATATCACATCACTGTGAAAGAGGTTTTTCAATTTTTTAATCTTATTTTATAAATGTGAGTCTTCAGTTTCAGAACCTTTGTAAATAAGTGTTTTGGATCTTATTACATCTGAATGAATTTCATTAAGATTTACTTTATTATGTGTGTATTATAACATCCTCTATAGGAAATATGATTTCATTTCACGATTATGTCTAGATTTTTATCACTCCTGTTATTAATGTTAGAAACATTAGTGATAATCTCTCAAAATTATTGAATAAAGTCTTTTTTATCAGTTATGCAATGAATATGATATTGTTACAGTGATATCTATTTGTAGGAGTGAATTTCTGCAAAGATTCATTCTGAGTCAGTTACAAAGAGAAACATACATCTCCATAATTGCAAATGGAATGAGGTACAATTACAGAAAATTATATGTAAAATGCAATGTGTTGCTTTATGTGTAGGAAACTGACTATCTGTTATACTCCATTATGGTAACTGCAATCCAACTTACATTCAATGTTAAGTTTTCTCCATTCCATTTTTTCATATGTTATGGGTAAACATACATTTCATGATTTATTTGTTTTATGAACACTTTGCAGGTATATTATTATCTCAAAATGATATGATGTTTCTGACAGTGTATATAATAATGTTATATTTTAAAACTACAGTGAAAAAATTGAATTCCTATGGAAACAGAGAAGTTTAGAAGGTGGTTAAGTCAAAATAAATAGAGTACTTTCAGGTGTAATAGGTATCAGAAAATGTCTTCCAGTTAAATGGAAAATTAACTTCAAGAGAATGTTTCAAAATGTTATTCCAATTTTTATAATCTTGTCATATTTGAATTTCTCATTAAAAACTGCAGATATTCAATAAAACAACATCAGCAGGAGATGAACTGTGCTGGAGGCTCACCTGTGGACTTTTTTACATGGATAAGTGTAAATTGTGTGTGTGTGGGGGGGGGGGGGTGGAGTCTGAGGTTGGTGGTTTTTCCACAAGACATTTAATACAGAAGTACTTTATTGAATCAAGCCACAAGATTATATACACTCTGTAGAAAGACAGGCTACCTGTGTGGTGGAAAAAGCGCAGTATATCCATGTATTAGCAACAATATAATGAAAAAACTTTCTTGTTTCTATGAGACCCCAGAAATTGACTGTGCTGGCAGCGAACTTTATTTTCCCTGGCAATATCATGACAAATTTTATATAAATGTCTTCTGCACACAGTACAAGAGTTGAACCCAAATAATAATTCATATCATAGTGCATTCTATGAGATTTCCAAGTATGGCTTCATGAGAATGGTTTCAGAAACTTGTGTGTTTCGAGTCAGGTGTCAGAATAAATAAGCACAATTTGCTGTACCAGTATATGACAAATCCAAATCACAAGCTAGAATTCAAATATCATTCTTTGACAGTAGTTTTTTTTATGGCCCAACAAACAGGATTGTAATTTAACCTCTCCAATTTTCATAGTGTAACATTACAGAGAGTGCATACCATGACACTCTGCACCAATCACTGTTGTACACACAGAAGTAAAATGTGTCTGACCTCACAATGCTGCAAGATCAGCGTGCAATATATTGCCAGAATCACCATTGTTATTATGTAAGTAACATCTTCTGTTGTGCTATAATGGCCCAATACTTGGGGGAGGGGGGGGGGGGGGGAGTTTTTCTACTGATAGGCCAGTTTTTCAGATTGCTTAGACTAAAATCTTGTTATATTTTCTGAGCAGTGAACCACAGTACGCATGAGATGTTAAAGTCTCAAATAGACAACACAGTTGATTCTACTGAGGATGTTATTTTGTAACTGGTGGGGCAATCTCTGGACTGCCTTGAAGACACTTGTTTGAGGCAAAGGAATACTCACACTGCACATCTGTAAATGTTTAGTGCTTGAAGAGTCAGTCTTTCACTTTTTGTGCAATATGATGGTTTCATTTTTCATGCCACTTATTTTTGATCGTTCTCTAGTCTACTTAATATTTTTTATTAACACTGATATTTTTATTCATTAATATATGCTTTTATTCATGTATTAAACTAGTAAATAATGGTTCCACAGTAGAACAGTACTGAATTGTAATATTACCCTTCATTTACAGATACTTTTATCTATGTCTTGGATTAGTAATTAGCATTTCCACAGCATCACTGTCGGGCTCTGTCAGAATCTAACAAGTTTAAACCAGGATGCAAAAGTATTTCATTGCATACATAATCTGACCTAATTGTAGTGCTAAAGAATTCCTTTCCCAATATGAGAGGTTAAAGTATATATCAGATCACACTATCTTTTGGGTATTCATTATTAATGTCTGTAAATCCACTGAATGAGATAAGTTCAATGAGTTCCTTTTCAAGCAGTTACACTGTGTGCTTGAGATGAAATTTTGCTTTCATCGCTGTTTCAGTTTTTGATTATATATGTTATTATACCACAATATGTATTCACTCGTTACATTTGTTTGCAGTATTCAGTTACAATTTACAAAACAGATGCATTAATCTAACTTTAGAAGACATCACACACACTACCAAACAGACATTAATTTAAAAGATATAATCCCTACCAAGTAGTAATTCTATAGCCTGTGATGGTATTTACGGCAGAGTATTAAAATTCTGAGCTAATCTGATAGAATTCGACTTAAGTTACCTTTTTAAACAATAGTGATTCATGGCATTTTTCCTGGCAGATTAAAATATGTTGCAGTAACAAGCATCTATTTAAGTAAAGGTAAGTGAACCAAATTTAATTATAGACCCAATTCGCTCATTCCAGAATTTTCAACATTTTTGAGGAAGTTAGCTATGACAGAATGCTGACTTATTTCTCTGAAGAGAGCTCTTTTATTGACCCTCAGTTTGGTTTTTCTAAAGGTTTCTTCACTGTGAAAACCACACAACACCCCATAAATGAAATTATGACAGTATTAACAAGGAAAACTTTCCCGTTGTATGTTCTGAGACCTTGTGAAACACAAAATTAGATTTGGCAAGCTAATATATTGTGCATTTTATATCTTCCCTACTTCAGCCACCATCAGTTTTTTTTCTACCCAAATAGCAAAACTTGTCTACTAGTTTAGTATGTCATTTCCTAGTCTAATTATCTCAGCATCAACTGATTTAATTTGCCTACATACTATTACCCTTGCTTTACCTTTACTGATAATCTTTCTTTCAAGACCTATCTATTTCATTTAACCGCTCTTCCAAGTCCTGAGCCACCTCTGACTACAGAAATAATATTCCAATGAGTTCAAAAGATGTTACAATAGCTGTTATCATTTTTACTACTGGAAGCAAACCAGTCAATGCCTGAACTGATCCTTGTCAGGCCACTGCAGATGATTGTTGAACATGCCTACACTACATTCATAGCACATAATTTAAGGCATGATCTCACAATGATTCATATTACATAATGTAGCCATCTGGAGACACTGATAATCATACCATAAATGAATCACTGTGTTTGAAATATCTTAGAATTCAACTGGACAACAAATTAAATTGTGGTCAACACAAAGGTAAACTAAGCAACAAGCCCAGAACTTCTGATTTTCCACCTAAAAGTATCCTTGAGTTTCCATAAAGACAAAAGTTTCAAGGGTTTATGTCAACCTTTCTAATGTTCTGATGACTTAAAGTGTGTGTGGACCGAAAACAAATCAGGATCCGACGGATGTTATTCTCTCAGCAACCTTTCGATCTATAATTTCTCCAAATTGTTTCTCCAAACTAATTACATTTATAACATCAGAGTTAGCTATTTTCTCTTTGAAATTCCTTTCTACATTGTCTACCCATGTATTGACACCTGTAATTTGCAACTGAATAATTGGCATTAATTCATTATCCTGATCTACACTCTGTTTCAAAGTATTCATTCCATGTCTTACATCACTATATTTAATATTGTACACACTTTCAAAAGATCCTAACTTTTGAGTAAGTTCTGATTCTACATTATTAAATTTGTTCTCAATGTCAAGTTCTAACATTTTCAATAAATCTTGAAAAGTATCATTCTGTTTCTGACTAAGGCCAGTAAACATGTGATTTATATGTGTGGGCAAAGAATTTGTTAACTTGTTCTTTAAATCTACTTTTAAATTCTCTACTTTATTACTTACAGTGTAGTATTCAGTCTTCACAGCACCCATGCCGTTGCATAGATTACTAAATTCTTTGCTTTGAGAGTTAACTTTGACATTCAATAATCCTAAATTTGTCATTTGAATATTTAAAGTTTCATTCTGAGCGTTTACTTAGAGGCACACACTGAGCATTCAAAGCTTCACTCTGGGCATTTAATTGAGATTAACTTAAGACCTTGACCTTCGATTAAATTTATCAACTCAGCCCAGTCAGGCACTTCTTTACTAATTTTCATGGCTATAGCGGGGTCTTGAGTTTCCACAACATGTTGTGTATTTTCCATAATTTTATATGCCTTAGCTTTTGTAAGCATTTAAAACTAACTTTAAATATGATAATTACACAATAAACGTTCATTCAACAGTATCTTGTACCACTCATAATAAAGTAATCAACTTTTGTTTCACTCATTTGTCATAGAAATCGCATTGTGTAGGTGATTGGATGTGGAGGCAGGTCAGCACCAGCGAAGAGAAGCTGGTGTCAGCGGCGTTGGGTGTATGTTGGTTTCTGCATCTGCATCTTCGCGATGTGTGTATGAGTGCTGTATACTCCCTGCACAGGATCTTCTTAGCTGAAGTGTTCTATGCGTATTTCTTCTTAGACAAATATGTTGCAATCTTCTTTGCTGTTTTATCATTGCAAATTTTTCATTTCTCCACATCCAGGTGAATCATTTGCATGTACAGATCTATGGGATACATATACCAAAATTTAAAAAAATCACTGTTTTTCCATTTAAATTTTGCTCCGTTAGATACTTGAACATATTCCAATTTCTTGAAGTAATTTCCTTGTCTTAATATGTTTGGTTGCTATGGCAACACATAACAGCTTCTTCTCTCATTTTTGACTTGATGTTCCCGTTTTCTTGGTCCTGTCACGGTCACGATGTTCTAATGTTCTGATGACTTAAAGTGTGAGTGTGGATCTGGGTAATATCGGCTTATTCCCCCAAACCACCTTCCACTTCTTTACGAGATGGCTTACTTGGAATTCACACCTGCTCTTCATTATTGGATAGCTGGCTGCTGGAAACCCCTTTGACTTCTTCTCCATCAAGTAATGCTAGGTACAGGAATTTTTAGACACCTTCTACTTATGAAATAAGTAGACATACAAACTTTACTTTTCATCAATTATTGAAGTATTTGCCCTGCATACACAATAAAAATCTCACTTTCCACATGAATATGTAAGTTCCTGCAAGTCTCTTGTATAGTCAGATGTTAGAAACAAATAGAGTTACAGTTAAAAGAAAGTTGACCTGGATACCATGACCTTTCTTAACATGAATCATAAAATGAGTCTCGCCTCTAATAAGGTTGCATCATGAGTCTGCAAGAGTACTTTTTCAACTGTTCTTGTTTTAAAACAATAGTCAATGGCACAATAAGCACAGAGCTGCATATAAACTCCATGGTTCTTCCTTACACAGTAGAAGAATTCATAGAGGATGACATGATAATTTGAGCAAGGGGTAATTAATTGTTAGTCTTTTATTGTATGTGTAACAAAATTGTATTATTATTATGATACCATTTGTTAAAATCAGTTGTAATTAATTGTTAGTTTTTTTATTGTATGTGTATTTTTATATTGTATTATTGTTATGGTACAATTTGTTAAAATCAGGTGTTGTATGTATATGGTAAAACTTCAGCAAAATTTTGATGTGTCTCCTGTACCTGAATCAAATGATTTAGATTATGTATGTTATGAGACCAATAAACCAAAATTCACAATTCACTAACACATCTATGGATTGCCTGACAGGTACTTGTCGGTGCCATCCAACCACCATGTCTACTTTCTTCCCGGAACTGATTTTAAACCTGCTTACATAAACATGTGAAGAACAGTATGTAGGATTCTACCATCCCACACTCATATCCAGAATATCATGTGTTTGAGATTGTAGAAGGCTGAGTGATTCTAGAATTTACACAGAAATTCTCGTATGACTACACCTTCTTGATAATGGGATTGAAATATTTTGATTGGAACTTTGCTCTGAAGTGAATCCTGCCTCATACTAATCAATTACTATTGGAATAAGTATGAAAGAATACATTTCTCACAAGCAATATATTTATTATTCAGGTACCAAGTTTTAACATAGCCTTTACAATAGTCTGATTGTGTGCTTGCCACTCAAAATCTGATCAACAATAACCCTCAATTCTTCTGAGGTTCTTCATATCCTAGAGAAGTTCTTCATTCTTGGTACGCTCATTACCACTGAACTTCCTACAGGAGGTACTCCATGACACTCCACACAGCGCTGCAGACTCTGAGACATGTAGCTGCAACAATGTAAACATGTCAGGTGGCAGTCTTGCATTGCTGCATGATGACCCTGGACCATTTTGAACATAACAGAATGCACCAACCAAATGTGGAATAGTAGTAAATACCTAACTAATTCATTTTAACAAATCCTACATGTCACTGAGCATGATAACTCAGTTATTTGAAATTTCAAGAGTACAGGCATTCTAGCTATTCATTTTTAAATTATAAAATAATTCTGTACCTTTACATAGAGTTGGCTTGATTTGTGTATTTTAAATTTTTGTTGTCTTAGTAATTTTCTTCTAAGGCCAAGTGCCTGAAGTAAATAATATTTTTCTCTGCAGAAGTGAGCAGTTAGATATTGAGTACAGTTGAAACATTAAGATCTGTTAGTCACCAGGTGATCAAAGATTTTGATCTCATCAGTCAGTTCTCAAAAAACTGATTAATCCAATGTTCAGATAAAATATGCAGAATAACATCTCAAGATTTCTTGTTGGTGCTACTTGATCAACCACATGAGTCTCCCATTGACATTCAACCTATCTATCCTGCACACCCCAACTGGAATTTATTATTTAACTGCTATTCACTTCTGGCTACAGCCTAATTTCTGTTCCTAATATTATGTGGATGTTATCAGAGTCTATATCTGATACATTCTAATGCAGACTTCTGCAGTTAAATAATCCCATGTTAACATTTTACCTTTCTTTCCTGATAGGATGAGTGTTCACCTCTGTACCTAATGAAGCTGATCTACTCCTCTCCAAATCCGTATGTCATTCATCATCTGGCTTATAGAGGTGGGAAGGGTGGATTCTCTAACCTAAAAGCTCTGTGTGCACACAGCAAATTCTCTGCTACCTGAGTGTCTGTTTACTGTGTGAATGACTGGCTTGTTAAATATGTTCTAAAAATATCTGCCAATAATTGGTATATGAGAACATCACAGAATTGTTTTTGACTTCAATCAGCTGCAAACCAATTGTCTCTGATTGGTTTGTGGAATGATGTTGCAAATCATGAATCATTCATCTGCTTCAGATATGGAAGTAGCCATCTTCAGCAATTCATCCAAGTTTCTAACAGAACCAAGGATGATGTCTGAACTAACTGGGCAGTCATCATTCTTGCCTTGTAAGTTACAATTTGTTACTAGTCACATCCAGCATGTTCAAAAGCAGAACCTTCTCCACATCTCTGAGCATACACTGAGGAAAAATCTGACTACACACTGGTTATTTTCCTTTGTTTCTTACATATCTGCCTAAAAGCGGAGCTTCCAATGTCCAACATGCACACTCTCTGTTTAGGAGCACGCCAAAAGATTGAGACAACCTGTACATGCTTAGATGTGCCCTCTGCAATGGGCAGCACCTTGTGTCTATTTATCTTCAGCTAAATAATTTGTGAGATATGAGTCAGAAGGCACTTAAACATCATAGCTTCTAGCAGATGCCAGTTCCAAGAGATGCAACTGTTTGCACCATGGATGCTTCAATACACCTGCAACCCATTATCTGAAACCCTCAACAGTGGTCCATCTACCTCACATCTGCACACAATAAATAGTTTACCTCTGCTCCACAATGTATGACTACTAAACCAAGTTCCTCTTGTTGTGTGACTGATGAGATGTGATTTCATCATATTTATTGTCAACGCATGAGGAAGTAGAGAAATGAATACTAAGAATAAGAAACAATCTGAGAGGAGAACATCATGTAAAGCTGCATAGTAGTACTCATAGCAAGATAATTATTAAGCAACATTCCTTGGTAATCAGCCCATCTATGCTCATTTGGCCTTTATCCCAATAGTTCAGAGACACTTGCATCTTTAAGTACGTTAAGTTACAAACATTAAGGTTGATTGGTGTTGAAGAACTGCATAATGATGTTGCTGAAATGCAACTGGACCTGTGAGAGTTTATTTTAATAGAACATCAAAAGCATGAATTTTGGTTTCAGGAACTGCATAATTCAGATGAGACTGTGATCCACTTTAATGGATGTGTTAACTGGTACAGCTATTGTTATCAGTATAAAGAAAATTCTTGAAGATACAAGTATAAGATTAGAAAAGTCACTGTTATGTCAATTTTTGGATAGAAAGGTATTTTTTGTGAGCATTTATGAATGAGTAATTGTGAGGACTGTTACAAAATTCTAAGTGAAATAGAAATTCAACATGTTGAATGGAAACAATTTTTATTCCAGTAGTATGATGAATCAGTCAAAATACTCTCACACTGAGGGAAAATTTAAGTGGGCACTGACAGAATAATTAACTGACATTTTTGGTCACAAATCTCATCATTATTCATTGTGAGAACGTACTGAAGGCACATAACACCAACATGCTGAACACTTTAGCTGAGAAAAATATTGTGATGTATGTTACAAAACAACGTGAGACATTTTTGTTATATTCTGATGCAAATGACAATCATGTAACAAAATTAGGTGTAATTTTGAGCTAGATCATTCTCTCTCCAACATTTCTATTTCTGAAGTCATAATACTCTTCTGAAATCAAATGTACACACTGTACTACTGATTCCCCACGAAAACCATTCCATAAGGCAGGGGGCTCTCTGCCACACACCGTTGGGTGGCTTGCGGAGTATAAATGTAAATGTAGATATAGAATGTGGAGTAAGTTGAAGTTTATGATAACACTTTGGAGACCAACTGTTAAAAAGATCATTCCTGAATATAGGTCAGGCGTTATTTTTCTTCATATGCAAGCCACCTATTTCTCAAAAACTGGATTCATTTCATATGAGAATAATCTGCAGATATCTCCCTTTCTGTCCCTTGACTGGTGCTGCCTTCGGCTGTCAATTTCTGGAATTATTTTGAAAGAAATATTAGCTAATATAACAGCTGCTGTGATGAATGACTGCACTTTTACCTTGGAAAGTCTTCATTATTTTAAAATATTTAATCCATCAAAATATTAAATTAAATATAAAATGTAAATTCTGAAGCCTGGTTCATTGTAGTAAGTGTTTATCTTGAAGATACATCAATTACATACATGCCACGAGAGCTTTGGATAAGGGTATAAATGGCAAGTTTCCTAGGCCTGAATCTTCTAATTGGTTAGTCTCCAAAGTGTTAACAAAAGAACAACAGCTCAAATAAACTTAACCTGAACAGTATATTAACAGCAAAAAATCACTATACTGATTTATAATGTTTGTGCTTATGCTAACTAGATAAAAGAATAAAAATTAGCAGAAAAACTGTAACTTTGAAATAGCTGCTTAGTCATATTAAATAGGTGTTGTCTATCTCCTACTGGTAGCTTAATATTCACAATATACACTAACATTTTCTAATAAAAATTAGTACTTAAATATGTAACACTAGAAGTATCTGTATAATACATTACTACTTCCCCCCAACTTTTCCATTAACTCTGCTTAATTCTTGGCTCTAGGTAATTGATGAAGATAAGCAGGAGGTATTGCTGATTTAAGATAGTTGCTTTATTGCTGGAATTTAGTGCAAGAAATGGGCATTGTATCAAAATACTCATAAAGCTTTATTTCATCAAAATACTATGGGAAACAGAGATAAAATAGATGCATTGCTAACTGATCTTGACTCAGATATTTCTACCTCTGAGCATCACTTGATGTAGTGAAGAAATATTACAGCTTCCTTTTGACAGGTACATATCTTCTGATTTATATGCAAGGAGTTCATTGCAGATGGAAGGAGTTGCCATTTATACCAAAGGTAACATTTTAATGTTCCATTTAAAAGAATTTTCATATCAAAGCATTGTAAGAGCCAAATATTTGAAGGATATTTTGAATTTTCAAGGACTGCAATACAAACTTCATGAGTTATTCTCCAGAGAAAAGAATGCCAATGATACAGTCTAACAGCAGCACAGTCTTCGGCAAGATCTTCATAGATTGTTCTCTGGTTGATGGGCACAGTCTGAGAAATATTAGCAATGGTCTGATGAATCAGGGCAGAATTGTATGCCAAAATGGTTCACAAAAATTCAATATGTGAGTCCACCTTCAGTGCAGACATTAAAAGCCATCGTTGAAGGGCAGACATGACAAGATGTCTGTTAGAGAGACAGTTTATACAACAAATATGATATATGTGTACAAGCATTTATCATTCCTCTAATAGTTTTCATTATCAGTTTTACTACTGAGTGAATTACGTTTGCTTTTGTTGTATGTAATCCTTGTTCATTATTTATTTCCTCAGTTAAGGATTCTTTATTTTAAAAAATGCTGCAAATCCTTTCGATTGACACCTGGGTTTTACCATGCCACGAATTTTTGAGATTATGTTCATTTGTATCACTGTGTGTGCTTTTGACATTATATTTCTCAAATAAGGTTATAACATGCATAAAATTTGAAGATAACGTCAAAAATAATGAAACAAGCTGTTCGTATGCATATTTTATTTTAAAATCTGGAAGCATAAGCTCATAAATTGATGTTCAACTGTGCATTTACATCACATATAGGTGTAACAGCACACAGATCCCCAGTGTGGAACTTTCAGCTAGTTTTGAAAATTGTAAATTCAACACAAGAAAGCAGTTAATAGTCTGTGGAAATTAAAATGGAATTTCTCAATAGCTTCAGAGGAAAAATATGAATTGGAGACATTTGGTTCTTATGGCTTGATTTCAATAATTAAATTTTCAATCTTGTGTACCAAGAATTAACAAAACTCTAATTTATAACATTGTAATAGAATATGCTCATACTGAAAAAACTAATATTTACTCCAATCTTAATGCAATGTCTGACATTGACTGAAAACTTCTGAGACTGATCAACAAGGCATCATAAATCTCTGGGACTTGTCCATGTAATACAGTGAACCTTTGGGTGGTACTGGACTATGGGAATTTGATTGATTTTCTCCAGTGCTAGGAATACCTTAAACAACCTTGCTGTAAATTGTCACTAATTGTCCAATAACAAATATTCTGGTCTCCCTACTTGCTTTAAAAAATGATCTCTCAGCTTCAGTATGGCATTGTGGGTTATGGCTTTTCTCAGTGGATACAATTTAACCAGTTTTGACCAACATTCCAGGATGACAAAAATTAACACAATACCTTCCTCCAACTGAGGCAGTGGACCATAGAAGTCCGTTGCTACTAAATCCAAAAATGACTGGATATTCTGGCATGTAGTATTGTGTGTAGTTTTGTCATCTGTATTTTTCTCTTTGACATATCTCGCACTGATGTAATTTTTTTTTAACTTGTATGTGCATGTTTCAAAGTAATAACACTTTTTAATGTGCATGGCACATTTCTTAGGGCCAAAGTGACCACACCCAACACATATGTAACATGTTATCAATTCAATGTTGATGTAAATAAACTTCCACATGGGAAAAATATATTGAAAACAAAGATTCCAAGACTTACCAAGCGGGAAAGTGCCGGTAGATAGGCACAATGAATAAAACACACAAACACACACACACACACACACACACACACACAGAATTTCGAGCTTTCGCAACCGGCGGCTGCTTCGTCAGGAAAGAGGGAAGGAAAAGGAAAGATGAAAGGATGTGGGTTTTAAGGGAGAGGGTAAGGAGTCATTCCAATCCTGGGAGCGGAAAGACTTACCTTAGGGGGGAAAAAGGATAGGTATATACTCGTGCACACACACACACACACACACATATCCATCCATCCATACATACACAGACACAAGCAGACATATTTAAAGGCAAAGAGTATGGGCAGAGATGTAAGTCAAGGTGGAAGTGTGGAGGCAAAGATGATGTTGAATGACAGGTGAGGTATGATTGACGGCAACTTGAAATTAGCGGAGATTGAGGCCTGGTGGATAACGAGAAGAGAGGATATATTGAAGAGCAAGTTCCCATCTCCGGAGTTCGGATAGGTTGGTGTTGGTGGGAAGTATCCAGATAACTCGGACGGTGTAACACTGTGCCAAGATGTGCCGGCCATGAAAAACAACTCCAGAATTTCCTCTCCAACCTCAACTCCTTTGGTTCCATCAGATTCACCTGGTCCTACTCCAAATCCCATGCCACTTTCCTTGACGTTGACCTCCATCTGTCCAATGGCCAGCTTCACACATCCGTCCACATCAAACCCACCAACAAGCAACAGTACCTCCATTATGACAGCTGCCACCCATTCCATATCAAACGGTCCCTTCCCTACAGCCTAGGCCTTCGTGGCAAACGAATCTGCTCCAGTCCTGAATCCCTGGACCATTACACCAACAACCTGAAAACAGCTTTCGCATCCAGCAACTACCCTCCCGACCTGGTACAGAAGCAGATAACCAGAGCCACTTCCTCCTCCCCTCAAACCCAGAACCTTTCACAGAACAATCCCAAAAGTGCCCCACTTGTGACAGGATACTTCCCGGGACTGGATCAGACTCTGAATGTGGCTCTCCAGCAGGGATACGACTTCCTAAAATCCTGCCCCGAAATGAGATCCATCCTTCATGAAATCCTCCCCACTCCACCAAGAGTGTCTTTCTGCCATCCACCTAACCTTCGTAACCTTTTGGTTCATCCCTATGAAATCCCCAAACCACCTTCCCTACCCTCTGGCTCCTATCCTTGCAACCGCCCCTGGTGTAAAACCTGTCCTTTGCACCCTCTCACCACCACCTACTCCAGTCCTGTAACCCAGAAGGTGTACACGATCAAAGGCAGAGCCACGTGTGAAAGCACCCCCGTGATTTACCAACTGACCTGCCTACACTGTGACGCTTTCTATGTGGGAATGACCAGCAACAAACTGTCCATTCGCATGAATGGACACAGGCAGACAGTGTTTGTTGGTAATGAGGATCACCCTGTAGCTAAACATGCCTTGGTGCACGGCCAGCACATCTTGGTACAGTGTTACACCGTCCGAGTTATCTGGATACTTCCCACCAACACCAACCTATCCGAACTCCGGAGATGGGAACTTGCCCTTCAATATACCCCCTCTTCTCATTATCCACCAGGCCTCAATCTCCGCTAATTTCAAGTTGCCGCCACTCATACCTCACCTGTCATTCAACATCATCTTTGCCTCCACACTTCTGCCTTGACTTACATCTCTGCCCATACTCTTTGCCTTTAAATATGTCTGCTTGGGTCTGTGTATGTATGGATGGATGGATATGCGTGTGTGTGTGTGCGCGAGTATATACCTATCCTTTTTTCCCCCTAAGGTAAGTCTTTCCGCTCCCGGGATTGGAATGACTCCTTACCCTCTCCCTTAAAACCCACATCCTTTCATCTTTCCTTTTCCTCCCCTCTTTCCTGACGAAGCAGCCGCCGGTTGCGAAAGCTCGAAATTCTGTGTGTATGTGTTTGTGTGTTTTATTCATTGTGCCTATCTACTGGCGCTTTCCCGCTTGGTAAGTCTTGGAATCTTTGTTTTTAATATGTTATCAATTCATTATGTCTGAATAGTGTACATAGCAAAGAGTTACTCGAAGAGTGACTCTGTGGAGTTTCCGTCATGCTTAATCCATCGGTCCTATTTTCGAACTGTTGAATACATTTAAATAGTGTCTGATCTTCACATTGTTCTGTTTCCAAGTTATGAAAGAAAATTATAAAATCTTTAGCTAAACTATTTGTTTAAAAAAATATATGTTGTGGAAGTGCCCATTTCCTGACATCTTGTTGTGTCTGTAAATCTATTGGAAGCTGAGACAATGTGTCTGGCACTATATTTTCATTGCCTTTGATATAACTTATAGAAAAATTGAATTTCTTCATTATCTATGGCCACCTAGTTAATCTACTGCATAGCAACTTTCTTTTTGGAAGCAGCAGGAATGATGTGTGATCCTATTGCTGATGGTCTCATGTCCTCATAATAGCTATTTAGAATGTAGGAAAAGATAGATTGCTACTTGGTGTAAAAAAGACACATCAGGTTGCAGACAGGCATGACTGAAAGATGCTCACATATAGCTTTCAACCATAGCCTTTATCAGTAAAGAGAGAAACACACACACACACACACACACACACACACACACACACACACACACACACACACACATATACACACACAAGTATTCCTCACACACACACAGGACCACCAACGTGAGGTGTGCTTGCAATTTGTGTGTGTGTGTGTGTGTGTGTGTGTGTGTGTATCTTTACTGGTGAAGGCTGTGGCCAAAAGCTATATGTGAGTGTCTAATCATGCCTGTCTGCAACTTGACATGTCTTCTTAACCGTAAGTAGCAATCTATCTTTTCCTACATTGTTGATACTCCTATCTGGAGTTTGCATTATTTAATAGGTATTTAAACTTCTTGAATATCCATACTACTGCCAATGTCTCTTTTCCAGATATGCCATAATTCCCTTCAGTGAGTATGCAAAGTTATAGGTTTGTGTTCCACTACAACACCCAAACATGATTCTTGGTACAGTTGGGACCTGATTCAAGAGATTCTGTTGTGAGATAAAATAGTTGGCTGAAATTGAAATGCAACAGTAGTGGTGTGCCAATACCACTACTGTTCCTAATAGTTAAGAACCCAGCTGTGCATTCTTGTGTCCATCACCCTAGTGAATATTGTTTTAATAACTTTCTCATATTTAGTGAATTTACGACTGATTTGTTCAAAAATTTTCTGCAAAATGCTGCTATTCCTAACTGTGCTTGCAGTTGTTTTTTCTTGGATGGTCTGGACATTTATTAATCATATCTAGCTTACATAGGTCTGGTCTTATTCCTTCCCTGTTTATCACATGTCATATAAATTTAACTTCAGTCTTACCAAATTGAGACTTGGATAATTTCAGGGTAATTACCTGCAAATGTCATCAAGATATTAGTTTATCCAACATATGTAATCTTCACAGGTTTGTGATATTATTGGTACATTGTCTATGTATACCAACATCTTGTGTTCCAGATCATGCCCAATTACCTTACTAAGAACTCTTATGAAACCACTCACTAACACATTCAATCCAAATCGTAGAATCTTGAATTAACAAGCCCTACCTTTCAATAGAAATTCTAGAGATTTGTGCAACATATCATATAGTTTAATTTAGCAATATTATGTATTAAATCCATAGTACTAATATACTTTGCCCACACAAAACTAGCCAACAACTCGTTTATTATGAGAGGTCTGTTTCTTTCTGGTTCTATTACCATATTTAGTGCCCTCACATAAAGCACTAGCCTGACCACCCCATCTGGTTTCTTAAAGACAATTGGTGGGTTATTATAGCAACTATTAGGAATTTGTATTACATCCCAATTTATCATCCTGTTAATTTCATGCTGTATCATGTCCTTTGATGCTACTGGTATCTTTTATGGTCTCACATAGAAGAGATCATGAGGCTTTATCTTTAGTGTGAATAATCTCTAATGTCTCCTCTGAATTAAGTCATCATGATTTATTAATATTAGCTTCTATACTTTTCACCAATATGCTTTCAATATATGTAGTATCCATATGTATCTCTGTTTGATATATCACACTTTCTGCTGTGTATCACATTCACATTCACATTCAAACATTAGAGATTATTCACTCTAAAGATAACGCCTCATGATCTCTTCTATGTGAGACCATAAAAGATACCAGTAGTTATTTAAATCAGATACATGGAACATCAGGTACTTTAAATTGTATGTGAAAATAGAAAAATAGATTAAGATTTCCAACTGTACTGATTTACTGTTTGTTTCTGTTCTTCCCATTAACTTCACTCTAGAGACTGGCAGAGTCAGTAATAAGTGCATCAAATTATAAATCATTAAGAAATTCTGGTCCACAACAAAAATTTCACTGCCTGAATCCATATTTATCATGCTATCTATCAATAGTCAGATGTAATTTTTAGTGATATATTGATTCTCACCTAATAAATCATATATTATCATGTTACTTTTGTCACACCTAAACACAAGAGATTCCAGTGACACCAGCTCAATTGCAGCAGCTTCAGAAGGTCAAGCCTTTCTTCCAAAGTTTATCAGGTTTTCTCTTTTTGTATTGTTTTGTTGGTTATTGTATTCATTTCTCTTTGTTCTGTAAGTGACTGTTAGCTTGGACTTGTCAACACCTGTGTTTGTACAACTATTGTTCCAATCTTTTGACTGGTATTCTATCATATCTAGCTGTTTCAAATATTGTAAAATGCTATTAAATTTTCCCCAGTCTTTTCCTAATAACTTATCTCATTCTTTCCAGAGTAGGGGCTGATAATAACTTTCAGCAAGTGATCCTCATTAATTGAATCACTGTGGTATTTTACTTTATGTTATTGACATTCAACACAATTTCTGTATCCCATCCATTCTACATCTATATTCAATGCTGTTATATGATTTCAACCCAAATCATATCAATCAAACTTTCTTTTGTGATCCCTCACTCCAGTACATGGCTTTGAATTCCCTTTCAAAATCAATAAAAGACTTGAAATCATCTACCCTCAGTGTACCCCACTGTACTGCATTTACTAATAAATGGCTGACTACAAACCTAATTTAGTTGTGGTCTGAAAATGTACTGGGTAACATCCTTGAGAAGTAACACAAGATAAATTCAGGGTGTCCGAAAAGTCTTTCCCTGATTACATAAATTGATAACTCAGGCTAGAAGTAAAATACAAATATGAAACTTGTCTCTAATTGTTTACAAACTATCAAGTTTTTTCCCATGTCAGTAAACTTCCACAAGAGCACCCTTGGTAGCACGTAACACATCTAGGCAATATGCAATTTCCATCCACACAATAGCCAACATCACTGGAGAAATCGATTCAACGACTGTGGTCATCCATTGCCCCAGGGTTTCAAGATCTGGTACACGTGTTCAGTAGACCTTATCCTTGACATAAACCCATAAAAATAAGTCTAATGGGGTTATGTTAGGAGAGCATGGAAGCCAAACAGTTGGCCCATCAGGACCAATCCATCGTCCAGGAAAGCTCATATCGAGATAGGCACGAACGTCCAAACCCCAATGAGGCGGTGCACCATCTTGCTGAAACAAGACATCGGGGTGATACTGAAGCGGCTGAGGAACAGCAACATGTCCAGATGGTAGCCTCAGCGAAGAAAAATGGCCCGATAATTCGATTGTGCAATAGTGTGCAACAAACATTCACTTTTGGACTGCCTCTGGTGCACTCCATGACCTTGCCAGGGGGTTGTGAACCCCAAATGCGCACATTATGGCGATTCACTACTCTACTGACAAAAAAGGTCGCTTTGTGGGAAAAGGCAATTCGTCAGAGAACCACCATCATCCTCAATACGTGATAGCGTTTCAACGACAAAGCCATATCAACATGTACTGTCATTGGGCAACAATGCCTGAACAATTTGCACTTTGTATCAAAACAATAAATATTTGTGTAAAATTTCATGGAGAGAGAATTTTGGCATCTGTAATTCACATGAGGCCCTGCGCACCAATTTCTTCGGACTTCACAGAAAAGACTGCCTTACAGCTTCCACCCTGTCTGCTGAGATTCTTGATCAACCAGACCTCGGAAGGTCAGCAACTGATCCTGTGTTCTTGAACTTCTCATACCAGGCTTTAATGCTCTTGACATCAGGTGGATTCCTTCCAAATGTTGTCTGGAAGTGTCTCTGCACTGTGGTTGGTGATCGTGTATCATGGTACCACAGGACACACTGTGCCTTCTCCTGATTGGTTAACATGGCTTCTTGGGCACTGCAGCTCATCCACTACTCATGTACTGTGAACCTAAAACAGAAAAAGAAACTTTGATAGTTGTAAACAATTTGACACAAGTTTCATATTTGTATCTTACTTTTAACCTGAGTTATCAATTTATGTAATCAGGGAAAGACTTTTTGGACACCCTGTATTTCCATCTGGCATAAATTTAGGAAATTTATGATTGTGTGCTTCACTAAGGGTTGATGTAAAATCATCCCACACATCATTGTGTTGATGGCTCTTAATTGGTTCCTCATCACTACTCTTTTTTCTGGTTGTAGGTAGTAATGAGCGACTGTATCATCACTACTTTGTATTCATGAAACAATAAATGTTTGTGTAAAATGTCATGGAGAGAGCTTTTTGGCATCTGTAATTCACATGAGGCCCTGTGCACCGATTTCTTCGGACTTCACAGAAAAGACTGCCTTACAGCTTCCACCCTGTCTGCTGAGGTTCTTGATCAACCAGACCTCAGAAGGTCAGCAACTGATCCTGTGTTCTTGAACTTCTCATACCAGGCTTTAATGCTCTTGACATCAGGTGGATTCCTTCCAAATGTTGTCTGGAAGTGTCTCTGCACTGTGGTTGGTGATCGTGTATCATGGTACCACAGGACACACTGTGCCTTCTCCTGATTGGTTAACATGGCTTCTTGGGCACTGCACCTCATCCACTACTTATGTACTGCGAACCTAAAACAGAAAAAGAAACTTTGATAGTTGTTAACAATTTGACACAAGTTTCATATTTGTATCTTACTTTTAACCTGAGTTATCAATTTATGTAATCAGGGAAAGACTTTTTGGACACCCTGTATTTCCATCTGGCATAAATTTAGGAAATTTATGATTGTGTGCTTCACTAAGGGTTGATGTAAAATCATCCCACACATCATTGTGTTGATGGCTCTTAATTGATTCCTCATCACTACTCTTTTTTCTGGTTGTAGGTAGTACTGAGTGAATGTATCAATGTCAGGAGTAAAATTACTGACTGCCAGGATTGGTATTATTTCTTCCATATATACCTATGATTACAGCTGCTGGCACCAATAAGAGAGGGCCAAAATGACACATGCACAGATGGCCAGTTGGACAGCTCATAGCAGCACTGGCGCTCTGTGAAACCAAATGCATCAGGTGATGCAAGAGGTTGGCACACACATTTGAAACTGCTGCTCCCATCTTCCTACAACTATTAAATGTGTGCCGTTGCTTCCTATTGACATCCAAAGCCTGCTCCCACACCCTATTCAGTGTGTAACTCTGGTGTCTGTTGAAATTGTTGCTGTATTGTTGCTTTTTGTTCTGATCTCAGCCACCTATTTGGTAACTGAGTCCCAATATGTTGACACATGAGCCAAAACTCTGTTGTTGTCCAACTGTAGTTTTTGTCTGTTTTCAAGGCAATGCTCAGCTATGGCCAACTTGTCAAGCTCCCTTTTGCATAATATGTATCTTGTGCTTGGTACAATCTCCACAACTGTGCAAATTGTCTGGCCTATATAGATGCTGCTGCACTCACAAGGGATGCCACACACACTGGGCACATGAAGTGCTATGTCATCTTCAACAGGGCACAACATATCTTGTGCTGTGGAGGCCACTCAGAACACTGGTCTCAATCCAGGTCTCTGCTCATTGCCCCAAAGTATGTCAGGAAAGCCACCGGCTTGGCTTCTTGTGCCAATTTACAAGCCATCCTTCTTTGGTGACACCTGAAAGCATTTGCAATTTGCTGTAGTCATTATCCCTGAACACAAGTGCTGAAATTTGGGCAGTAGGTGGTCATCATCATAAATAACTTTGTCTCTGTGTATTGACATGTTCATAACCACTTTCTTGTGTACAGGGTGGTGACAACTACCAGTGTTCAAATATCAATCAGTGTACATTGGTTTCCTGTACACAATATGACCAAGTTGGCCTCCTGATTTGCACTCAACTAAAACCTCTAAGAATGGTAGCTTGCCATCCTTCTACATGTCAGTGGTAAATATAGTGTTGCGATGGACACCACTCATGTGATCCATGAACTGCTGTTTTGTATTTTCACCATGAAGCCATATCAGAAAGGTGACATTGACATTCCTAAGGAAGCAAGACGGACTACATAACATCACAGAGTTAAGAACCTGCTCCTCAAAGTACTCCACGAAGAAATTTGTAACCACAGGAGACAGTGGCAAGCCCATTGCTGTGCCATCTGACATTTCATAATATTCATTACAGTACAAGAAGTATGTTGTCATTATAACATGATGGAACAACTTGACGATTCCAGATGGAAACTGTTGAGCCAAAAAATCCACCGTGTCTTATACTGGCATCCTCATAAAAAGTGACACCACATCCCGACTAACCATTATATCGCATCGACCTATTTTCATGTTCTTGAGCATTGCAATAAACGTCTACAAGTTTACAACATGATGTTCACAATGACCCAGCTTTGGCACTAATAATAATCCTGCAAGATGTTTTGCCAGTATGTAGATGGGCAAACTGATTGCACTAACAATGGGACTAAGAGGAACATGTTCCTTATGTATCTCGTGCACTCCATAAAGCCTGGGACGTCGGGTGGTATGAGGCATTAATTTCTTCCCCATGACATCTGATAAACCAGATTCCTTTAATAATTTCCCTGTCTTCCTGACTATTACCTGTGTCAGATTGTGACTAAGCTTCCAGAATGCATCATCTTCTAATAAATTTAGCACCTACAGGTGGTAGTCTTCAATGTTCAGAACCACGGTGGCATTTCCTTTCTCAGCTGGCAAGGCAACCAAGTCCTTATTCTGACACAATAAGCATAAGCCATGTCGTTCCTCATGGCTAATATTTGATTTTGGTGGCTTAGTCATTGACAGAATATGGCTGGCTATTAGTGTGACACCGTCAGCTGTGTTGTGCAAGAAATCCCTAATACGTTGCTCTATTCCACTGATAATTTCCAAAACTGGCAGATATTGTGAGACTGGTGAAAAATTAAGGCCTTTACTCAGCACTGCCACAGAGCCTTTGTCCAGTTCTTGTATGGATTGTTTAACATCTGTTCTGTGGGCCTTATCATTGTCCATGTCAGTTCCTCCAGGAGTTAAGTGGTCAAACTTGTTATGTTGCTTACACATTGTCTTGCACAAACTAGCAAGCTGTTATGCTGCAGTGGTTACATCTACCCAGTCCCAATAAAATGGTGACAAAGTTGATGGCAAAAATTGATGATGATAAACAGGTTCCTGGTATTAAGATCCAGCTCATATCTTGTCTGCTGTATCAGCTGCCTCACTGTGGCATGACTTGTCCTCTTCAAGTTTCTGTCCACTAAAGCAGTTGAGATGTGATGCTTAATTGTAGCAAAGCAAGTAATTACCTCCTTTCCCCAGCAGCATTGCAAAAATTCTAAAGAACTCAGCAGATGTGATTTCTTTTTGTGCAGTTTTTCCAGCAGTTTCACACTGCACATTTTGTCCTCATTGTAGAGGAAAGGTATGTGTCCAGTCCTGGCAGTCAGTAGTTTTACTCCTGATTACAGTAACAGAAAGCTCAATAATTTTATTGAAATTGACACAGCTTGAAAAGTGAGAAGATTTTATGCAGTCATGCTACTGCAAAAGGCTCTGACGATGCCAAAGAATAAAGATGGGATGTCTTGAGTGTGCAAGGTATTATTCACCTATGAGTGTAATGTAGTACTACCATGCTCATTTGGCAATCCAGTGTTTGTAAATAAATATCATTTTCTTTAATTAAATGATAGTTTTTCTACATCTCTATTTGTCAATTTTTATACATCAGTATTAGTCTCTAGTATTCCAGTTTCTACTGTTTTGAGCCATTCAGTTATTGTGGCTTGGGTGGTCTTAACAGAATTTATGTGTCATAACTGACCCTTTATCTTGCTGTTCAATAATTCCAACTCTGTGTCTATTTCTTGTACATGTCTGAGCACTAGGTCAGTGTAGTTTCCAATCTATCCATTCTCTCATTGACCTGTGTCATAGAAGTGTTGATATTTAATTCCTTCTGTTGTAATCTGGTATCCATTTGGTTCAAACTTGAATCTAATTGAATAAAACTGTTATTTATCGATGAAAATTTTTCATTGACCTGTAGCATGAATGTATTTAAAAAAAGCTCAGATTTTTTGTGATCTCTTATGAGATCTATGGCTATTGAACTCACATCCTAATTATTTAATATACTGACACAAAGTTATTGCTATAACATCCAAGTAAACAGTCATGGCCTTGGATTTAAAAGAACTTTATGGGACTTGAAGTTGTCTATTATTCACTCAGTGCTAGTTATGCACCATATTTGCCCAGTACAAAATATTTATCATCATAAAAACAAACAAATACATTGTTCTTGACCCACTAGATGTTTATAGCTGGAAAGGTAGACGCCGATGTACACTCTTAAACAATGTCTCACATTGCTGTTAAGTGTTGACGTGGTGGGCTGGAATGTGTTGCACAGTGCCCACTATCTCTACAATATGGTCAAGGTGCTATGTGCTGAAGCAGACAACTTATGTAACCACATTCAGTTATTCTTCATAGCTTCAAACTGGTTTGCTGGAAATGTACTTAAGTATTGCTTGATTGATATTTAGCAATCCATAGATGCAAGCCAGTCATAACCTGTGATACTGTCAATGAATAAACTTGTTACTGGTTGATGATATGCATGGTAACACATCATTGGTTCTTATTACTACAGTTAAATTATTCTTGAATGATGAAAAATAGAGTTTTGACTGGTAAATATTGATATTTCATTTTATATTGATATTTCATTGTACAGCAGAATAAAACCACTTGCCATAGGAGAGACCAAGGTGCAAGACCTGACCAGTCTGCCAACCCAGCACCTCCTATTCTAGTCCTGTCACAGGCTTATCATACCCCATCCAAGGTGAAAGTAGCCATGTCATATACCAACTCTGCTGCAATCACTGCACAGCCTTTTTTGTTACTATGACTGCCAACCAGCTGTCCCCCAGGGTGAATGGACACTGCCATACTGTTGTCAAGAACAAGTTGGCCATCTGATGGCACAACATGGAGCTAAGCACAACAGGCTCAGTTTCAATGGCTGCCCCACAGCCTGAGTTATCTGGATCCCTCCCTCCACGAGCAGCTTCTCTGAACTACGCAAGTGGGAATTATCCTCACAATACATCCTCCTCTCTCGTAATAATCCTGGCCTCAGTCTCAGGTAACCTACTGTCCCACTAACCTCCACCTAATAACTTCCCCATCCTCCATTTTTTCACCCCCTCTCAATTCACATCACCATATTGCCTTCAGCATGTGCTGCCTTCCCACTGGCCACTACAGTTGTGCCAGCCCATATACCTACCAACCCTCTCTCATGCATTCCTAGCCAGCAAACTGGCTGTGTACCTCTAAGCTGCTAACCGCCCACTCCCAGTCCCTCTTCTTGCCCCCATCACAATCAATCCACCTTCCACAGAAAGAATATTGGTACTGCCAGTCTATCTGACACCCTGCAGGGGAATAGCTGTGTGCCTGCAAGTGTGTGAGTGTATGTATATTTGTATATTTTATTAAAAATAAAGATTCCAAGACTTACCAAGCGGGAAAGCGCCGGCAGACAGGCACATGAACAAAACACACAAACACACACACAAAATTACGAGCTTTCGCAACTGGCAGTTTCTTCGTCAGGAAGGAAGGAAGGAGAGGGAAAAATGAAAGGGTGTGGGTTTTAAGGGAGAGGGTAAGGAGTCATTCCAATCCCGGGAGCGGAAAGACTTCCCTTAGGGGAAAAAAAGGACAGGTGTACACTCGCACACACACACACATATCCATCCGCACATACACAGACACAAGCGGATGTGCGGATGGATATGTGTGTGTGTGTGCGAGTGTACACCTGTCCTTTTTTTTTCCCCTAAGGGAAGTCTTTCCGCTCCCGGGATTGGAATGACTCCTTACCCTCTCCCTTAAAACCCACACCCTTTCATTTTTCCCTCTCCTTCCTTCCTTCCTGACGAAGCAACTGCTAGTTGCGAAAGCTCGTAATTTTGTGTGTGTGTTTGTGTGTTTTGTTCATGTGCCTGTCTGCCGGCGCTTTCCCGCTTGGTAAGTCTTGGAATCTTTATTTTTAATATATTTTTCCCATGTGGAAGTTTCTTTCTGTTTTATTTACATCGTCATTAATTTGTATATTTTATTTTATTTTAACTCATCAAAGGATAAAATCTGAAAGATATCAAGTTTTCTTCCTTTGTGTGTGCTAATTGACAGTTCACAGTTGTTTTAATCTAGCTGCCTCATGACAAATATTCACATCACTCTTAAATACCTCTCTGATTTATTACCTATTAATTCCTAAGCTTAGGATCCAACAATCTTTCATGAAAAGAACACAAAAAGCACTGTGAGTACTGGGAAACATTGTGATTTTGACGGATGCATGTGATGCAACATATGGAGGGGAAAGAGGGGCTTTGTTATCAGGATTGGTACAGGCTGGCCATAAACAAAAAGATAAATTTTCAGATCCAGGGAAATGGATCCTGAGAAGTAAAGTCGATAGACCTAGGAGATAGTTAATCTACCCCACACCCCATCCCAGTACCCCTCTGTAAGTAAGAATTGTCCCCAAAACCCAGACGAGTGGTGTCTGTCATCCTGCAGAATGAGTACATTGAGTCTTCCTCACTGAATCCTCAAAAAGTAGTTTCAACCCCATCTATGGTAGCCAACCGGTAATCACAACAATTGCTACATTCTCCACTGAAAGTGTTGAAAATTCCGCCATGCCTTGCTCTATTGCCCACATATATGTTATCAGTCATTTTTCAACAATTGTTAAACCCAACATTGATCTTCTTTTAATCAAACTCCCATAAATATAATGACTTTAGTATCCTCTTTCTTTTCAAATACAAAAGTAAAAATTTTATAAATTTAAAACAGACCCTACCTCCTAAAAGTAGCAGTCAGTAAAAGACTTACAAAAACATATTTCAGTGAGATTGTCACACCTGCTTATACTATCAGTTCTAAAGACAGGAAAACTATTTCCCTTAGTAACTTACTTACAGTAAGTACTCAATAAATTCTTACTCCACCTGTATTATGTAACCCATGAACTTCACCAATCTCCAGTTCTTTCAAAAATAATACCTTTCATTGTGATTTGTCTATTATAACTGAAGGCTCTTTGTACCAGTGGTAAAACTTACTATGTTTCTCTCTTCTTTTTTTAAATTAAGATATAAACAGACCCTACCTCCTAAAAGTAGCAGTCAGTAAAAGACTTACAAAAACATATTTCAGTGAGATTGTCACACCTGCTTATACTATCAGTTCTAAAGACAGGAAAACTATTTCCCTTAGTAACTTACTTACAGTAAGTACTCAATAAATTCTTACTCCACCTGTATTATGTAACCCATGAACTTCACCAATCTCCAGTTCTTTCAAAAATAATACCTTTCATTGTGATTTGTCTATTATAACTGAAGGCTCTTTGTACCAGTGGTAAAACTTACTATGTTTCTCTCTTCTTTTTTTAAATTAAGATATAAACAGGTAGTAAAATAAACTACAGAGTAGGAAGAAGGAAGGATCACTCCAAAGAAAATGAAATAAGAAGAAATATAATAACTGAATCAAGATTTTATAGGCATTAGTTACAAATTCACAAAGAATGGGAACTCCTTGAGGTTCAATCGAGGCTATTGTTTACTTCTAAATCTTCTTATCAGTGTTACTCTCCTTTTTAAAAATTTTTTTATACATTCTTCCTCATTCAACTATCTTGCCTTCGGAAAGGTATCTAATTGTTCTAGACAGCTGAAAATGGACAAAGCTTTCTGCCATTCTCTGCCTAACATTTTCTTGGTTAAGTAGACAAGCATCCTACTAATCAAGGCTCTGGTTGGATGGAGAAATTTTATTCACATTAAATACCATTCAAAAAATGTTCTATAACTACCACAACTTTTATTACAAGATCCTTTTGTTTTGGTTCTGATCAATACTTGTGGCAAAATTCTTCCCAATTGTGAAATTATCCAGCATTCAGCACACACTGTTCTTCAGATTCTCTCCAAATGTCCTATAGCAAAATGTTCTTTATGTGCATGATATGAGGAAGTTTGGATTGCACCCTCAAAGGTTTTCAGAATTATTAATGGGTGGATTATACCATCAGGTCTAAATAGAGGGAATTTACTGTCCAAACTATTGCTGTTTTCTAGTCAAACATTCTTCTATCATTCTTTAACTAAGCTGCTTGCAGAAGTTTCTAGTTTCTCTAGATAATTTAATTTCCTTTTAAATTTTTGGATTCATTTAACACTCTCTATTTTCATTCAAACTTTTACAACACACATCATTGTGGGTTAATTGAAGATTCATGAGCCAGGTATAGTTATATTTAGTTTGAACAGAGCTCTCTTCATTTCATGCAGTCATCCTTTAAACAATACTTAATACTCCATCTTTTACCATCTGCCAACTCAACTGCAATAGTTTTTTATAACCTTTTGTTATCAGGCTTGTAGTATCTTGCTATTAGTTCCCATCTGTTTTCTTTTAATAACTCTGTCTCATTCTTTCCTAGTTTGATTTTGTTTTCTATGTCCATGAAATGTTTGTCTTCTTTATTGTGCAATTCAAAGCTTACTTCATTGATTGTCTCCAAAAATTTATTTTTTCCATGTTGATATTATCAAACACTTATTTATTTAGATTCTCTGTTAATTTTATCAGTATATTTAAATATATGAATTTTTAAGTAATTTAACTCATTAGCAATCTTACGTATATATGGTTTCAATAATTTCTTTTCCTCTCAACAGTCTTGAATGTGAATTTCAAGCTGTGCATGTAACATAACTGCAGGTTAAGTATTAGCCCTTACTTCATCTGTTAAGTCTTCAGTACATACCACATCATTAGGTTCTAGCATTTCAGTATTCCCATCTACTTCCACTATATTAACCTTCAGTTTCTCTTTTAGATTTCCTATCAGTGCTTCATTATCAACCTTTAATTCTTTTATTGCCTTGTTGTTAGCTTTTATGTCCTCATTATTAGCTTTTGTTATCTCTTGCAACATTTCTTTAATCAAATGTACACATTTCATTTCATTTTTCTGAGTTAAGTATTTTAGCTTCAAGAACTTAATTTTAACCCTTTCTGGGAAAATTACACAGTAATAATTATTACTCAATAATAATTATTACTCAATTTTTCCTCTACTACTCTCGTATTTCATTACATTTTCAAAATCGAGTACAAATAAATGTAGCTTTTTCAGACATCACTTTACACAATGAGTACTGTTCACAACTCACTGTTCACAATGTTAACTGAATACACTACTATTTGTATGGCCTCACCTGCTGTCTCAATACTGATCTAGGTGCACTTTCAACTCTGCATTATCAAGCTTGTGTGCTCGCATCCAGAAGCATTTGTGATGCCATGCACACCGTGAAATGCACTACTGATGATCTTTCCACCACTCTCCCACATCCCACCAGCAATCTCCACTTGTAGAACTTAATCAAATCTGCCTTTTCTTCTTTCTTCATATAGTCAATATTTTTTTCAATGTCCTGTAACTCTGGATTATATTCAAGTCCACCCATGGTCACCACAAATTCTGTGATATACCTCATTGTTACATGACCCTTTGCTTGCATACTATCAAAATCATATTCCTTGTCTGTATATGTAGGTCTATACTATTTGTGTGCATAGTTCGTTTGATTTCTCATTGTTTCTGGGAATTATTAACATCCAAATATTTTGGCAGTTTACAGGATGATGTAGGATTTTAGTTCTGTATTAGTTGTTAGTGTGTTGGTATAGTCAGGTGTAACTCATGTACTAGATGCTTTTGAGAATTCTGAGATTCAGTAATTCACTTAGGAAAAGAGCAAGATCTTGAAAGCTAGTGGTAACTGTTTTGTATTATGTGTTTCTGTGTGCCACACACCAATCTACTATAGGTAAGTGGTTGCCTTTCTCTTATTTTAGGTGTTAGATATCTCTCATTCCTTTATCACTTAAGATGCATGAACTTCATATTTCTGATGAAATGGTTATCATTTTTTAGCAATATATCTTTCATGTTAATAAGTAGTTACATAATATAGACTTTGCCAATGTAATATTTCTTTGAAACTATACTGCAATATTACTTATAATTTTTTAAACTTTGCTCAGGTAAATACCCTTTGGCAAAGTACGTTGATTCAAACAATGAAATTATGCCATTTCGCTCCACTGAAAATCATTTATTATTATCTTATCTTACACTTCACAGTTACAGAGTTTTCCATCTTACTTCAATTCAGTAGCATATCGTACAATCCTTCAATACTGAACTTCCTACTACAGAGGTTGAATTCAAGCAAATTTGCATGTCATTTTTGTTGATTTTATAATTACAATCTATAAATAATGAGGATGGAGAGCTGCATCAAACCAGTCTTTGGACTGATGACCGCAACAACGAATGATAATGAGTGCAAGGAATGAGAACAAAATAGTGATATCTTCTTGCAGTTGTTGAGCACCTTCTAAAAGTGACACTCTGAGTGGCATGGTGATGGGTCCATTACCAATGAAATATATGAAGCCATGTTGCTCTGATCCTCACTCATTCAACGCAAAACATAAAAAACAAAATCTTGTAATTATTTGCCAAATCATATTTGGCAAAACTTAATGAATATGTTTTATAATGAAATATTTATCTTACATTGCTCAGGTGCAAGGACAGTATGTGACCAAAATTCTGTCACATTACAAATGATGTGCTGTCTGAAAAAACCAGCACAAATGTTCAGTCATGTTTCATGTTTCATGAGACCCCAAGGTCGGCGGGTCGCTGGGTCCCCCAGGGTCCCCGAGGTCAGCATGGTTGCGATGCTGTCCCACTGAGATAATAATCTGGTTAAGACATTATTTGGGCAAGCACCCACGCCATCAAAAGTTGGCACTTGTCTTCTTGCTAACATTTAAAAGTGGTATGAAGTCTGGCAACTTGTTTTAAATGTTCATAAATGTAAAACTGTGCACTTTCTAACAGTCCAATCCTCACAGAATGGGGAATTCTTGAAATGATGTAATTTAAACATTTACATTTGAAAAATGGAAAGGCCTACTTGTAAATCAGACAACACACATAAAAACACATTCAAACAATCACAGCTCACAGATGCATGACCACTGTCTCAGGTCACCAAGGCTTACTTGTTGAGCAGTATTTTTGTTTTGCCTGTCTGCAACTCAGCACCTCCTCTAGATAGTGAGTAGCAATCTATCCTTTTCATAATATTGTCATTATTCCATTCTAGAGCTTCCATAGTTGAGTTATATATCCACGTAAATTTATTGCATGAACACATAAAAGTGTACTTTCAGTGTGGATATCTGAATTACACTGAAGCAAAGTAACAGCTGCTCTATGAGATTTGATCTACACATTTTCTTAGGGATTCTGAATCCTGCCTACTCTGAGGGACCCTTCAGCAGTCTCTGTGGTGTTGGAAGCTTCATGAGGAACTTGTTGTGATGTGACAGAGTTTGCCGCAAGGTCCAATCACAACATACTGACCAAGAAGTACCTCAAATGAATAACAGTGCAACACTAATATTTATACTGATGTATATCACATGCAAAAATGCCAATCTGTGAGTTATTTTAGACACACCCTCCATAGATAAACAACACATTTTGTTATTTATACATGACTGTGAATGTACAACAATTTTGTACTTCTAACTCTGGAGGGAACAATCATTAGTTTAACTATGCAAAAATTCTGTTGCCTCACACTTTCTCATCAAATGATTATTCAAATGAGTGCTCAAATGATTATTCAAATCTTTTGTTCACATTGCATTGGAGTCACCAGAGTTTCAAACCTTTTGTTCACATTGCATTGGAGTCACCAGAGTTTCAAATAATACTCCAGAATAGCCAAGACTTTTGTCAGCATCTTTTCTGTCATCTCTATTTTCCTTAGGTTCTATGGCCAGAGCCACACCATAGGCTTAGCAGAATTTTCTGGGTGAAGTATCAGGAAAGTCAGCGAGGTACAAGTCAAATACTAACGGTGAGAGGTGATCGTTGGGACAATCTGTTGTTGAAACTCCTCTCCTTCCTTGTCTTGTTTCCAACGATTACCTGGAATTTTCTAATCACTTAATAGGCTATTAGCAGGTTGCACTATTGTTCTGCAAGGTATAATTTGAAGTGCCAAAAGCAGCAGTGTGATCAACAAATGTTTTGGATGATCTTAGCTTCATTTAGAACTCAGTCTCTGTGAAGAATGGAAGCGACAACATATAGTCACAGCAGCTGCAACCTTACCTGAAATCTGACTAATCAATTGTAATATGCTCTAGGATATCACTATTTGTTTGATTATGGAGCATCCTTTCAAAGAGTTTGTAGAAGGAGTTAAGAAGTGCTATAAGGTGATAATTTTCTACCTTCTTGCTGGGTTGACCAGTTATCAAAGTAGAAATTATTTTTGCTTTCTTGATGTTTGATGGTAAGTGACCAGTCTATAGGATGACAGTAAAGAAGTGCACCAAATTCTTCTTAGCATATCCTCCTGTAACATTCAGGATGGATGTCATCAAATCCAGGACTCATAAAATGCTTGAAGTCCTTCATTGCCATGTCAGTATGTGAAACTGTGAAGGGATTTGCATATTCTAATTATGTAGATCCAGACATTTACAGATCACGAAGCTGACATATAATAACGCCGGTATGTTTGTAGCTGGATAGTATTCTTGATGTAGTAACAACTTGGGAAGAAATATGGTTTGGTGCCACTATAGAAATATTTCCTCATACTGTTCCACTTCCTCCGAATCTTTTCAGAAGACTGCATGCTGTCCTGCTCAAGTGGGTCAAGCCCATATTTTTACCTGTTTCTGTCCATTTTTGCATCCAAGATATGTCCAAGCTGAACAAAAATACAATCACCTGAGGCTACTTTATTCCAATTATTTCAGGACTTATTTTTGTTTCAAATGAAACTACTCTAATCATTTCACAGCCACTGTTTCCTAGTTAATAGGCCTTTACTTAGCACTTAAACCACATTAGGGGCTATTGCATTGCTTTTGGGTACGTGATTCTACCTTTTCAAAATCTGGGCCAACATTACAGCAAAGTAGTGGTATGTGGTCCCAGAAAATTTTTGCTAAGTAATAAGTATTTAAAATGTCTTAGACTAAAGAATTATGGTAACATAGCAATAAAACATGGCAATACTAATGTGAACACACTAAATTGAACAGATTCAAACAAAGACAGACAATGTCTGTTGTGTATACAACAGACATGACACTTACAAATTAATAAAATGAATTAAAATACTCAAACAAAAGAATAGGAATTCTCTAGCCTCTACATTACATAAAATTTTCTAACTATGGAGCTCAAAAGTATCCCCTCTCGAAAAGTCGTTTTGATGGAGATATTTACAACAGGTGGTCTGACATATGTCATTACATCTTTCTTGTGACACCACTTTCAGTATTTTTTACATTTCTCTACACTCTCTGCTGTAGTGACTTCCACTGAATTCACCCCTGTGATTACACCAGGGTACTTATGTTTTTTGTATATAACAGTCACAAAACAGCCCACATTCAGATTGGCAAACAGATCTTGCTTCTGAAATAGTCCCATAGCTGTAAGTTCTTCTGAGCTCTTCCTCAGAGAACCCCAACTCTGATGATGAATCTTGAACACTAACATTATCAGTGTCAGTTCCTGTGTTTTCAAAAGTCTCTTTTATTTTCCTGAGTCCTCCCCTCTTTTTGGGGACAGAACTAGAAGAAGTAGGTATAGACTTGGTGCAGACCATCCCACAATTTAACAAGTTCCAGATTAATAATAAAATGTGAAGAATTACTCGACCTTATTTTCAGAGTATAAAAGTAACTACTTATGGTAGTTCATTGTCAACTGCGAAATGTTCCACACTTGTATGCATGAACCAACAACACAAAGTAGGAAGATAACAAAATTCGTGCTTCTTCCTTGCTGTTCAAAATGTTATCATTGGACATTAGTGGCTTCTTTTTGAAGCATTTCAAATATCTGAGAATCTTGCTAGTGCTGCCATCTATTGTTTAGGTTAGGTACTACTTGCAAATGTTGATGCATCTGCACATACTGAAAATGAGTGTTTTTCCTACTTGTTGCCTCCTAATGGCCAATGTATCCCCAGTTGATAGTAGTTCAGTCACTATATCATGGTCACCACTTTGCTGAAAGCTCCGATATATTGTATTATGAATAGTTGTTTATTAGCCTCATAATGTACATGTTGTTGTTGTTGTGGTCTTCAGTCTTGAGACTGGTTTGATGCAGCTGTCCATGCTACTCTATCCTGTGCAAACTTCATCATCTCCCAGTACCTACTGCAGCCTACATCCTTCTGAATCTGCTTAGTGTATTCATCTCTTGGTCTCCCTCTACGATTTTTACCCTCCATGCTGCCCTCCAATACTAAATTGGTGATCCCTCGATGTCTCAGAACATGTCCTACCAACCGATCCCTTCTTCTAGTCAAATAATGTACATAATCTACATAATTTGATTCATGTACAAGAGACATGTCAACATAGAACAACTGATGTTAACAAATTGCATAATAATTATTATAATAATACAGCTGTGTTATGTATACATACAATAAAGACTGATACTTAATTACCCCCTCATTCAAATTATCATTTCATCCTCTATGAGTTCTCCTACTGAATAGTAGCATTTTTCCCACAGAATCTGCTGTAGCCATGTTTTTAGGATCTCTGGCTTCATATTAAATATGCTTTTGCACATTAACTTGTTATATATTGTCATCCCCATATACTGTAGAGTCCATGCACATAATTTCAATTGATGCATGGGTAGCCTAAATTATTTTCATTTCTCACGATATATGTGTGGTGAAAATGATTCTTCTCAAATACAGGGTGGCTCACAAAATGTGTTACCATTTTGTTTTTGAATATAAACTTTATTGGCAATACAATCTGAAAGGAACATATACTACAATGAAGAGCCATCCATGGAGATTTATTCTAACTCAGCACATGCTCAATATGTCCACTATTTCATTTCCTAACTTCCTTCAAACGAATGCTGAAGTTAGTGATTACCCTACGGCACATGTCTTCTGTAATTTCACTGCAAGCTTGAAGAATAAGTCTTCTGAGCTCCATTAAAGCACGTGGATGTTTCAGGAAAATTTTTTCCTTTAGGTACCCCAAAGAAAAAAGTCACATGGATTGAGGTCTGGACTATTGGGGGGCCAGTTTTGTCCATCATTGAAGCAACCTGGAAACCTGAGTGAAATTACCCACATGTCGAAATGCTCATGTAAAAACTCCAACACAGTGTTTGCAGTATGTGGCCTTGCTCCATCAGGCATGAACCACTGCGTGTTGAAGGTCAAGGCAATAGCAAGAAGCTGTGGAATGAAGCTATTGTGTAGCATGCTAAAATAATGCTCGCTGTTCACAGTTTCTTCAAAGAAAAATGGTCCAGTAAGTCCGTGACTGGAAATTGCTGCCCACACTGTAATCCTCGGAGCATGATGCACTTGTGGGTTTTCAGTGGCCCAAAAACATACATTTTGTTTGTTAACCACACCATCTAACTGAAAATGTGCCTTGTCTGAAAACCAAACGTTGTTGAGAATTTCTTCCCTATCCTCCGCCCACTGAGCAAACTTGTGTTCATCAGTGAGCATCTGTGCACAGGTCATCTTGTATGGGTATATATGCAGGTCACTTTTAAGAATGCGTTGAATGGAGCATCTGGATATTCCCAGCTGTACTGCTGCCTTTCTACATGATTTTCCAGGACTTCTCTGTACACCAACTTGTACCACTTCAATATTCTCCAGCGAACAAACAGGCTTAGGTCGAGGTCGCTTTGTTTCCAATACTGTTCCTTCCTGTACAAATTTATCGTACAACCTGTGGATGGTCTTCTTGCAAGGGACCCATCGTGTGTTAAACTGTTGTCAAAAATGCCTCTGAGTCACAACAATGCTTTTCGTTTCATGAAAAAATAACACAATTGCCGATCGTTGCTGTGTCGTCAGTCTTCCATTGTCAGCCATTTTTGCTTTTTGCTTACTAGTCTCCTAGCAGCAGTATCACGAATTACATGTCATTTCGTAACTCATTTGTTTTTCCAAGCTCTACTGTAAAGATCCCAATGGGACATCTAATGTGCGTTGTAAATTGTGAAAGAAACAATTGGTAACACATTTTGTGGGCCACCCTGTAATTTTTATCTGCTGTGAAAGAAGATTCTAATTTTGTAAATCTGTATGGGGGCACAATTAGGATTCATATTTTCTGAAACAATGGGCCATAAGACTCTGTTTGCCGTGCAGTACACATGTATCTGACAATTTTCTTCTGCAGTTTCAGTATTTGATATACACTACGTGACTTCCCCAGAAAACCATACCATATATAATGACAGATTCAAAATAACTGTGGTATGCTATCTTTTGTATACTTATCAGATGGAATTTTCTAGTATTTTTATTGCAAATACAAAAATGCTTAGTTTATTTGATGGGAAGTCAATATGTGTATTCCGGCTTAAGTTCTTGTCCACATTTAGTCCTAGGATATTAGATCATTCAACTTCCTCCATAAGCTGATTGTTACATTGTAGTTTAAGTTCCACACATTTCAGTGTTTGGTTTTTGAAATATATCATTTGGATCTTCAAAGAATGGAAAAGTCAGGATGGAATGTAACAATATTAGAGAAGGAAAGTTGCTGCTCACCATATAGCGGAGATCCTGAGTTGGGATAGGAACAACAACAAAATTCACACAATTATAGCTTTCAGCCATTAAGGCCTTTGTCAGCAATAGACACACACACACACACACACACACACACACACACACACACACACACACACTCACTCATGCAAATGCAACTTGCACACACGTCTGCAGTCTCAGATAACTGTAACCGCAGTGTGGTTTCAGTTACCTGAGACTGCAGACATGTATGCAAGTTGCGTTTGCATGTGTGTGTGTGTGTGTGTGTGTGTGTGTGTGTGTGTGTGTGTGTGTGTGTGTGCATGTGTGTTTGTGTGTGTCTATTGCTGACAAAGGCCTTAAAGGCCGAAAACTATAATTGTGTGAATCTTTATGTTGTGCCTATCGTGACTCAGCATCCCCGCTACATGGTCAGTAGCAACTTTCCTTCTCTAATATCATATGGATCTTTGTTGTGTTCAATTTGAACCCATTTCAATGGAACCAGTTTTCTAAGGTAACCAGAGTGCTTACAATGGAGCACAGAATTTTTTCTCAGCATCATTTTCCATTAAAATAGAAATATCATCTGCAGACAGAACTAATTGGGAATTTATGTTTGTATGTAAGTCATTTTCATAGGATAGAAACAGGGTTGTCCACAAAATGGAACCTTGAGGCAATCTTATTATACTCCATTTAGAATAATAATTCACTGCATTTGAAATAGTAGTTACCCTTTATTTTCTGTTCTGAAAGTCTGATGCAAGCCAATATTCAGAGTATTGCCCTTAATCGCATATTTGTCTAATTTGTAGATAAGCAAGGCATGGTTCAAGGAGTCAAATGCTTTTGTAAAACCACAAAAGATGCCTACAACTTTACTCCTTTCGTGCAATGATTTGGATATCTTTTCAATAAAGTTTCATTTTCATCATTCCATCCTGGAATTTTTTATATCCTTTAGGCTTATTCTTTGTAGTTATTGCTGTTAGTGCACCAATGAAGCATTAGTAGTTGTTATGTGATGGAAGGATCCAGCAAATACACTTGTCAAGTTCCACAAATAACTTCACTCAGATTTCTGAAAGTTCTATTGAGTGTGTAGAGTTGTTCAGATGACAGACACTGTGATTTCAATTGTATTATTTCTGTTCAGTGCTGGCTGTGGGGAAAGGCATTTATCACTTATCTTGTGGCATTTATGGGAAAGCTACTTTCATTGCAGCTGACAAAACGTAGGTCAGAGTTTGTATCAATGCTCCAACCAGCTGGCCTGAAAATACCTTCATCTTTGTATCAAAAACTAGATGAAGTTTCTTCTCTCCAGCCCATTCTGTAATCACGTATCCATTTCTGTCTCTGACGGAATACTGCAGAAATTCATGGTGACTCTAAAGGCACCTACATAGATTGCATGGCATTCTACAGTGTGAATGAAAAGTCACAGCCATAGTGTCTCAGGTGGCTTGCAGATATTTCTAAGTGTTGCCATGCAATTTTATGTATGTAAGACTCCACATTTTCAGAAATCAGCAAAACCTCATTTATGAAGCTCCAGGTGTAGATAGAAACTCATACACTTCATGGTACATTATTCCAAATTCAGTGAACCAAGAATTTGACCTCTGTTTTGGAACTGTTCATCAGAAGCATGCAGTTCCTTACAATGGCAACATCAGTGTCATTATCCAGCAAGAATTTTGACAAATACTCCCACTTTGGCTTGATAATGCTTTTGATGTTCAGTTGGAGTAGTCAGATTGTTGGTCCAATGTTTCTCATTAATAAGCTCTAAGAAGAACTGTTTCTGCTACTTGGTTGATGTGCCATTGTATTACTGTTGTTCCTTAGCTCTACCTAGGAAGCAAATGTAACTTAAAAGATGTGATGAACATGAACAACTGTAGCACCCTATCTGTCCAGATAATTGCATTTCATAAAAGACTCTTGTGTTTTATTAAATGTTCACACCTCTGCATTGGGCATTATAAACAATATCTTAAGCATTTCATGTAATGCATCATCAATGAACATCTGCTACCAGCTGATGTTGGGTATGACTTGGCTGTTTGACATTTTAGCATTAGTAGCAGTTATTATAGAAGCTGCACTAACACTTTCACTGTATCTTTACATGTGTAACGAGTGGCATGGAAAATATGGAATTAAGATTGGGTAATAACAAATATGTGTTAACATTTTTTTAAAAAGTGTTTTACACTCAGAGCCAGAAAATTACTGCCTACACTGGGAAATACAAGGTCACCACAAGTTGTACTTGATGTCCATGAACTTTGTAAACAGGATGTAAAACTCTGATTGGAGGCTCTTTTTTTCTTCTAGCCCCTTCTTTCTTTGTCCCTTCTCCTCCTTCTCTCTCTGTCTCTCTATGTCTATCTATCTGATGATGAGTAAACATTTTTCTCATTCCAACAGATGTTTCAGATTGTGAAATCATCTGAAACAGAGTTGAAATAGCAGCAGTAAGTCCTTACATACTGTTGACATGATATGTTCATCAGTCTTCCAGTTCATCTTTTCTAAACATATGTTTATACTTCATAAGTCTGTATTTGAAGAAATGTTTCTTGGAACTGATTTTTTTACGAAGAAGACCTCTAATTTAGCAAATCTCATATTTTCTCCTTACGTGTAATTGCAAATGTATAATATACAATATTTTGAATTGTACATTTTTTACATAAGGTCTTCATTTGTGTTTCAGTAGATCCCACAATGGATACAGGGCCTGAGGCAGCTGGAAGCAATGACAATGAGACAAAAATGAATAGAAAACTTGGGGAGAAGCTTCACTATATAGTAACTAACATCACAGTAGAACCTCTGGCGATATTATACTGCATGCCACTGTTACTCACATCATTTGCAACTAGCAATTTAAATTTAGAAAAAGCCTGTCGTGTAAATCTTGCATACAACAGTACAGTGTGTGATTCAATAACTGCAAGAAATATAAGTGAGCTTAAAGAAGAGGAAACAAAAATACAAACTGTAGTTGCCAATATGCAAAATTGGAGAAACATTCTACGTTTCTCAGTTCCAGCAATTTTCATAATATTTATTGGTTCATGGAGTGACCGGACCAGTAAGCGGAAGCCTTTGCTATTGTTTCCAATATTCGGAGAACTTTTATCTAGCATTGGACTTTTGCTATGCACCTACTATTACCTGGAGTGGCCTGTGGAAGTTGCAGGTGTGATTGAGGGCTTATTTCCAGCAATTACAGGCAGCAATATGGTATTCACCATGGCTCTGTATAGTTATGTGTCAGATATTTCAACAGAAGAAGATAGAACATTTCGCATTGGTATAATAAACATGGTAATTTTTTTGTGCTCATTAGTTGGACAATTCATTGGTGGTATACTCCTTGAAAAAGTTACATTTTATGGCATGTTTTCAATTGCTGCCATCTCATATGCCTGTGGCCTTATATATTGTTGGTTTTATGTTAAAGAAATACAAAAAGATGCAATTTCTTTGACTGATATAAACAAAAAAATCAATTTTTTTGACTTTGGTCTTGTGAGAGAAACATTTTTTATCTTATTCAAAAGAAGAGAAAACTATCAAAGACTAGTGTTGTGTCTACTAATGTGTGCATTTATATCATCAGCTGGTCCTCCCTTCGGTAAGTTAGCTGTATTAATTCTTTGTCTTTTTTGAATGAAGTAACTTCATTTGTTTTATCTTCTTACACTCAGACTCTGTTTTTAGGGGAGACAACACTTGCATATTTCTTCATGAGACAGCAATTTGGTTGGGATGAAAAAGATGCCACTTACTTTTTTACATACAGTGCAGTTATTTCTTTCATAGGTGACTGTTTTTTATATACTCTCTGATATCTGAAACAAAAGTTATTTAACTTCCTGGCAGATTAAACCTGTGTGCCTGACCGAGACTCGAACTCGGGACCTTTGCCTTTCGCGGGCAAGTGCTCTACCATCTGAGCTACCAAAGCACGACTCACGCCTGGTACTCACAGCTTTACTTCTGCCAGTATCTGTCTCCTACCTTCCAAACTTTACAGAAGCTCTCCTGTGAACCTGCAGGAGCTCAGATGGTAGAGACTTGCCCGCGAAAGGCAAAGGTCCCAAGTTCGAGTGTCGGTCGGGCACACAATTTTAATCTGCCAGGAAGTTTCATATCAGCGCACACTCCGCTGCAGAGTGAAAATCTCATTCTGAAAAGTTATTTAGTTACAAAAATAAAAAATACTCCTTTTTCTTTCTATTCCAGGAACACTTTTCACAGTAAGTGTGCTAAGCAAAATGGTTAAACTAAATGACTGCTTGATTGGATTAATAGTGAGCATTAGCAGACTGATTGCTGATTTTTGTTATGCTTTCACTTATAGAGAATGGCAGCTGTACTTGGGTGAGTTATGACAGATTATTCATGGTATGATACAGCATACTGATTATTTATAAAGATTATTAAGTTACTTCAATTATTCTACCAGCATGCTGTCATATTGATGAGTTAAAGTGTTTAGTAATTTTTAAAAGACTTTTGATCACTTGGTAACTCAGTCCATACTGCTTATCACACTTTTTATAAATATGTACAAATTAAAACTAGAAATATGCAGGGTACATTGCATTCTAAATTATTCTTCATGTTCCATAAATTTGACCATGAAGGAGAGCCTTCAAGGATGTAGAACAAGCCAAGGTTTACAGGCAAATCAGTGCAGACAGTTCCTATAAATCATACTAACAACAAATTCTCTTTGGTGCTAGTCTACACTCATTGCCAATTATAGGTTATGTTATCTGACTGATTCCAAATATCACTATCGTTTGACTGCATAGTGGAAGAATTAAATATAGAGTTGTGCAAAATGAATGCATAGATTTTAGTTGTGTAGTACAAACCACTCTCCCTTCTTCTGCAACTGACAAAACTTCATTATCAGCAACTGATCCTGGATGACACCATCACTTGTAATCTACCCCTCCCTCATGTTTATTTATTTATTTATCTATTTATTTATTCACCCGTAAACAATTTTCTTTGTATGGATGTCGTCATTTTACATACATATGTACACAAGCGGATGTGCGGATGGATATGTGTGTGTGTGTGCGAGTGTACACCTGTCCTTTTTTTTTCCCCTAAGGGAAGTCTTTCCGCTCCCGGGATTGGAATGACTCCTTACCCTCTCCCTTAAAACCCACATCCTTTCATTTTTCCCTCTCCTTCCCTCTTTCCTGACGAAGCAACTGCCAGTTGCGAAAGCTTGTAATTCTGTGTGTGTGTTTGTGTGTTTTGTTCATGTGCCTGTCTGCCGGCCGGCGCTTTCCCGCTTGGTAAGTCTTGGAATCTTTGTTTTTAATATATATATATATATATATATATATATATATATATATATATACAAAACACACAAACACACACACAGAATTACTAGCTTTCGCAACCGATGGTTGCTTCTTCAGGAAGAAGCAACCTTCCTGAAGAAGCAACCATCGGTTGCGAAAGCTAGTAATTCTGTGTGTGTGTTTGTGTGTTTTGTTCATGTGCCTGTCTGCCGGCGCTTTCCCGCTTGGTAAGTCTTGGAATCTTTATTTTTAATATATTTTTCCCATGTGGAAGTTTCTTTCTGTTTTATATATATATATATATATATATATATATATATATATATATATATATATATATATATATATATATATATATATGTGTGTGTGTGTGTGTGTGTATTACACAGACAATTTTTCATTGAATTACATAATGCAGAAGAACCTGCTTCAATCAAAAGAAAGAAATCACAAGACTCCTCTAATACTTGTATGGGTAAATTACAATCTAGAATGTACACTTTATAATTGATTAACTTGATTGTTTATTTATGCCAATTTTATGCTGCTGGAATTCTCTAATCGAGTAAAAACTATTTTTCAATAAATATTCTT
The DNA here is from genome assembly GCF_023897955.1 of Schistocerca gregaria. Classification (NCBI taxonomy): domain Eukaryota; kingdom Metazoa; phylum Arthropoda; class Insecta; order Orthoptera; family Acrididae; genus Schistocerca; species Schistocerca gregaria. The sequence goes on from NC_064924.1 coordinate 332,290,853, forward strand.
TAAGGAATGTTTTAAATTTACAGAGTACCTTTAAGTTTTTTATTTCTTTGGCAATTTATTGTATATCTTGACACCCTGGTAAAACATAGTGGTTTGGGTTTTAGTTTTATTCATTCTGTCTAGGTACAAGCAATTACTGTTTCTGGTTTGGTGATCATGTATGTAGCTGTTTGCTAAATATTGCTCAATATTTTTGTGAATGAAAACTGTAGTTTGCAAGATATATTCACTCGGAATTGTCAGAATACCCTATTTTTTAAATAGCTCACTGCAGTATGCTCTTTTGTGACCCTTGCTCATTATTCTGATAGCTCATTTTTGCAATCTGAACACATATTTCTCATTTTGGGTATTTGCACCCCAGAATGTTATGCCGTAACTTAATATATGTGAGCAAAGTATGTCATTCTCTGCCATGAACTATTGTACACAGTGGCTAATATTCGTAAGACATAGAATGCTGTGCTAACTTTTTTCCCAAGCATCCTAATATGTTCATCCCATTTTAATTGTTGATCAACATACATACCCAAAAACTATGTGCTGGCTATACACTCTATGGTTTCATTTTGAACTTTAAGGTTTGTCATATTCCATTTTTTCTTCATATAATAGTTAATGTTATTAGTCTTTTTCACGTTAGGATTACTTTATTGTTGTCATTTGTTGAGTGTCACTCACTTCATAATTAAATCTTTTAATAAGCTTCAAGAGGAGTAAGATTTAGAATAAACTTTTTTACTTATCTTCTTTTCTAGTAGTTGGCTCCATTTTTTCATATCTAGGAGCTGATTCTTGAAGCTGAAGTTTTTTGATACTTTAGGTTCTCATGGTTGCAATTGATGTGACAAATTTTACAAGAATTTCCTGAGAAGTAATTTCTGTTTCTGTAATTTTAATTCTTTCACATTTTTCTTTATCACACTGTCTTTAAAATTCCACTTCAAAATCAAAAATAACATTGTTATTGCCAAACATAAAAACATGTACAATCACACCAGAGGCATGCCCACTACTAATCTATTCTGAGGTACTAACAATATTCCAAAAAATTTACAAATGTTCTTGACAAATGAATTTCCACCAATGTATATCATTAGTTTATAAATGAACACAGAAGTAAATATAATAATATCATCTGATTGCACAATTAATAATAGGAATTTTAAGTGTGCCAGGTATTTCATTATTTCAAATGCTTCTAAAAGAAAAAAATAATTTTCACTGAACATACTACAGAGTTGGTACATATCGATTGCAACAACAAAAATGAAGTAATTTCTTTTTATAAATTTTAGCCTGAAATATAAAACATTATGTATAAAATCATACGCAATTCTTTTAAAAACAGTTGAGATAATATTAACCTGTTTCAAAATTCATAAATATTTTTTGGTATCGCCTACTTCTGTTGAGGAAAAGTAATGCTTGACGAGGGCGTTCCTTTACAGTGCTAAATCCCACTTTTGCTTAGACAGTTTTGTAGATAAGCAAAACTGTCACTACTGGGCAGCAGACAACCTGAAAAAATTGCATCATAAACCACTGCACAGCACTAAAGTGACTGTGAGATGTGGAGTTTACAAAGTGGGGTCATTGGGCTTTTTTTCAGCACAGCTCGAAGATTTCAGGATAAACATGGCAGAAATGTGGTTTCAACAAGTTGAATTCACAGCTCGCAAGACTTATGCATCCTTGAAAATCATTCAAGAAATGTTCCCTTGACAGTTGCTCTCATGTTTTGCTGATATCCACTGCCATGCACACTTGCTAGATCTGTCAGTTTGCAACTTCTTCTTATGGGGTCACTTGAAGTGCAAAGTTTATTGCCACAAACCTAATTCACTCAGTAATCTGAAGGTTGCAATACATGAAGAGATTGTTGCTGTTTCACAGGATATTTTGCCGAATGTTATGCAGAGCTTTTAATGTGTGTGAGAAAAGGACTCCATCTGTCCAATATTATCTTTTAAAAATAATTGCAATTCTTAAATTGGCCAATTTACAGGATTGACAGGATTGACTGATAAAATACTGTTTTACTTTATTTTGGAGTATCTTTCAGTTTCCAATTTCCTGTCTGATCTCTACTAACAACCTATTACAGGATTTTGCACCAGAATATGAAATTCTATTCTGAACCCTAGATAATGATGCATGATTTACCTGAAAATTATATTTACTACTAATATTGTCATTGTGAACTGTATGGTTCATTCTGAATTCACTCTTGTTATAAATCACAAATACCGTTATGATGTAAACGTATTGCCACAAAAGAGTAAATGTCCAACATATCTTAAGAGGGTTCTGAAAAATGTTTGGTTACCAGTGTTACATATTATACTTATTGCATAGAATAATTACTGGGCTGCATTACCAAAGATTATTATATAACAAGGCAGGCTAAATATGCTAGCAATCCTCTCTGCAGGTCAGCACACAATAAAAGAGATTTTTAAGTGAAAAAAACAGGCAACACTGAGCTCTTTGACTGACTTATCCACATGCAGTTGCCACCTCAGTTTATTATCCATTTATGTGCCTAGGACCTTCACTAAAGTACATCCTCATCCAGTATGTGTCCATTGTTTTCTATCTCTCCTACCTGTAAGCCCATTTATTTGTTTGGGATTGTATGATTTGAATCTGTGAAAGATGAAAGATTAAGCTGTTCATCATGAACCAGTGCTAAATCTATTTCCTAGCTGTGTTCGGTATGGATTTGATTGAGCTCTTTATCAGTATACTTGTGTCATCAGCAATCATCACAATGTTCGAAGACTTTTCTGATGTCTTGGGAAATCATTTATATAGGTTAAGGGTAGGAGCAGCCCTACCACAAAAACCTGCACCCCTCTGTTGGGATGATTTTTTTTTAATTTTTTTTTTCTGCCAGTAATCTGAATTTTACATCATCTCTTTTGCTGATCTATCATCAATAACAAACTGCTGATGTACATCACCTAGAAGCAAAAACATCAAGTGATAATGTATTACAAAAGTAAATTTTGAAATATTTAACTCTGGATGTTTAATGAATAAGTCCAGTTTTTGAATTGGTTAAATAGTAAGCTGGACACTGCTTACACTTCTACATCTACATGATTACTGTGTAATTCACATTTAAGTGCTTGGCAGAGGGTTCATTGAACCACAATCATACTATCTCTATATCATTCCACTCCCGAACAGCACGCGGGAAAAATGAACACCTAAACCTTCCTGTTCGAGCTCTGATTTCTCTTATTTTATTTTGGTTATCATTCCTACCTATGTAGGTTGGGCTCAACAAAATATTTTCGCATTTGGAAGAGAGAGTTGGTGACTGAAATTTCGTAAATAGATCTCGCCGCGACGAAAAAGTCTTTGTTTTAAAGACTTCCATCCCAACTTGCATATCATATCTGCCACACTCTCTCCCCTATTACATGATAATAAAATACGAGCTGCCATTTCTTGCACCGTTTCGATATCTTCCATCAATCCCATCTGGTAAGGATCCCACACTGCCCACCAATATTCTAACAGAGAATGAACCTGTCTCTTTAGTGGATTTGTTGCATCTTCTAAGTGTCATGCCAATGAAACGCAACCTTTGGCTCACCTTCCCCACAATATTATCTATGTGGTCTTTCCAACTGAAGTTGTTTGTAATTTTAACACCCAGGTACTTAGTTGAATTGACAGCCTTGAGAATTGTACTATTTATCAAGTAATTGAATTCCAATGGATTTCTTTTGGAACTCATGTGGATCACCTCACACTTTTTGTTATGTAGCGTCACCTGCCACCTGCCACACCATACAGCAATCTTTTCTAAATCGCTTTGCAACTGATACTGGTCTTTGGATGACCTTACTAGATGGTAAATTACAGCATCACCTGCAAACAGCCTAAGAGAACTGCTCAGATTGTCACCCAGGTCATTTATATAGATCAGGAACAGCAGAGGTCCCAGGACGCTTCTGTGGGGAACACCTGATATTACTTCAGTTTTACTCAGTGATTTGCAGTCTATTACTGCGAACTGCAACCTTCCTGACAGGAAATCACGAATCCAGTCGCACAACTGAGATGATACCCCATAGGCCCACAGCTTGATTAGAAATCGCTTGTGAGGAACGGTGTCAAAAGCTTTCCGGAAATCTAGAAATATGGAATCAACTTGAGATTCCCTGTCGATAGCGGCCATTACTTCATGTGAATAAAGAGCTAGCTGCATTGCACAAGAACGTTGTTTTCTGAAACTATGCTGATTACGTATCAATAGATCATTCCCTTTGAAGTGAATTATAATGTCTGAATTCAGTATATGCTCCAAAACCCTACTGCAAACCGACATCAATGATATACATCTGTAGTTCGATGGATTACTCCTACTACCCTTCTTAAACACTGGTGCGATCTGCACAATTTTCCAATCTGTAGGTATAGATCTATTGGTGAGCGAGCAGTTGTACGTGATTGCTAAGTAGGGAGCTACTGTATCAGTGTAATCTGAAAGGAACCTAATCAGTATACAATCTAGACCTGAAAACTTGCTAGTATCAAGCGATTTGAGTTGCTTCGCAAACCCTAAGGTATCTACTTCTAACTCATGCTAACAGCTGTTTTTGTTTCAAATTCTGGAGTATTCCATTAGTCCTCCCCGGTGAAGGAATTTTGGAAAACTGCGTTCAATAACCGCTTTAGCGGCACAGTCATCGGTAACAGTACCATCAGCACTGCGCAACAAAGGTATTGGCTGCGTCTTGCTGCTTGTGTACTTTAAAGACAACCACAATTTGTTTGGATTTTCTACCAAATTTCAAGACAATGTTTCATTGTGGAACCTATTAAAGTCATCTCGCATTGAAATCCATGCCAAATTTCGCCTGTCTGTAAATTTTAGCCAATCTTCAGGATTTTGCGTTCTTCTGAACTTTGCATGTTTTTTCTGTTGCCTCTGCAACAGCGTTCAGATCTGTTTTGTGTACCATGAGGGGTCAGTTCTATCTCTTACCAATTTATGAGGTATGAATCTCTCAATTGCTGTTGCTACTATATCTTTGAATTTGAGCCACATCTCGTCAACATTTGCATAGTCAGTTTGGAAGGAATGGATATGGTCTCTTAGGAAGGCTTCTAGTGACACTTTATCCACTTTTTTAAATAAAATTTTTTGCGTTTGCTTCTGGTGGATTTGGAAGAAATGGTATTGAGCCTAGCTACAATGACCTTGTGATCACTAATCCCTGTATCAGTCATGATGCTCTCTATTAGCTCTGGATTGTTTGAGGCTATGAGATCAAGTGTGTTTTTGCAACCATTTACAATTTGCATGGGTTCGTGGAATAACTGCTCAAAATAATTTTCAGAGAAAGCATTTAGGACAATCTTGGAAGATGTTTCCTGCTTACCACCGGTTTGGAACTAGTATTTTTGCCAACATATCGAGGGAAGGTTGAAGTCCCCACCAACTATAATCGTATGAGGGGGGTATTTATTTGTTACAAGACTCAAATTTTCTCTGAACTGTTCAGCAACTATATCATCGGAGTCTGTGGCTCGGTAGAAGGAGCCAATTAGGAACTTAGTTTGGCTGTTAAGTATAACGTCCACTCATACCAATTCGCACAGAGTATCTACTTCGACTTCACTACAAGGTAAACCACTACTGAGAGATGCAAACACTCCACCACCAATTCTGCCTAATCTATCTTTCCTGAACACCGCCTGAGACTTCATAAAAATTTCTGCAGAACTTATTTCAGGCTTTAGCCAGCTTTCTGTACCTACAACGATTTCAGCTTCTGTGCTTTCTATTAGTACTTGAAGCTCAGGGACTTTCCCAGCACAACTACAACAATTTACAACTACAATTCCGACTGTTCCTTGATCCAAGCACCTTCTGTATTTGCCATGCACCCTTAGAGATTGCAGCCCACCCTGTACTTTCCCGAGGCCTTCTAACCTAAAAACCCGCCCAGTCCACACCACACAGCCTCCGCTACCCATGTAGCCGCTAGCTGAGTGTAGTGAACTCCTGACCTATTCAGCGGAACCCGAAATCCCACCACCCTATGGTGCAAGTCAAGAAATCTGCAGCCAATATGGTTGCAAAACCGTCTGACCCTCTGATTCAGACCCTCCACCCGGCTCTGCATCAAAGGTCCACAGTCAGTTCTGTCAACAATGCTGCAGATGGTGAGCTCTGCCTTCACCTCGTAAGCAAGACTGGATAAAATTCACCAAATCATATAGCCGCTGGAAACCAGAGAGAATTTCCTCAGATCCAAAGCAACATACGTCATTAGTGCCGACATGTGCCACCACCTGCAGCTTGCTGCACCCTGTGCTCTTCATGGCATCTGGAAGGACCCTTTCCACATCAGGAATGACTCCACCCAGAATGCACACGGAGTGCACACTGGATTTCTTCCCCCTCCTTAGCTGCCATATCCCCAAGGGGCCACATTACGCGCCTAACATTGGAGCTCCCAACTACCAATAAGCCCACCCTCTGCGATTACCTGGACCTTGAAGGCTGAGAATCATCCTCTGAAACAGTTCATGCAGCTGCATATGGCTCAACCAGAGACAGTACCTGAAACCTGTTTGTCAGACGCACCAGGGAGGCTTTCTGATCAGCCTCCAGGGACATCTTTCGCTGCCTGCCATGCCTTGGAGCGACCTCCCAATCAACCACAGGCGAGGGCTGACCCCCACTGCGGGCAGCAATGAGGGCAACCACAGCAGCAGACTGATCTGGGGACAGACAGGATGAGGTTGACATACCCATGATACCCAAGTCCGGCTCCCCACATTGGTGTCCATTGGCAACAGCCTCAAGCTGCGTGACCAAAGTCAGCACCACCTGCAGCTGTGAGCGAAGGGATGCCAACTCAGCCCTCAACCGAACACAGAAATCACAGTCCCTGTCCATTCTAATCAATGTTGAACAACAGTTACTGAGACACAAGTCCGTGCCTAGATAATGCAAATAATATATGAACTAACCTGTACAAATGCCTAACAACTGCCCTACAATCTGCCTGAATTTACGATTACAGTAACTAAACCTCGAAAATACACCTCTTATACAAAACTCACGTGCAATTTAAGTAAGAATCTATGAAGTACACACAGAAAAGAAGCTATACACGTATCTTTCTGCGCTGTCGATGTGCACCAACTGGGAGCTCAGGCCACACTGGTCTCTGAGAGCCTACTAGACAGACAAGTGCCACTGACGTACCAAAACATAACAAATGCCTAACTACTGCGTTACAATCTGCCTGACTCTACGATTACAGTAACTAAAACTTGAAATTACACCTCCTATGTGAAACTCACACGCAATTTAAGTAAGAATCTATGAAGTAAACACAGAAAAGAAGCTATATATGCATCTTTCTGCGCTGTCGATGTGCACCAACTGGGAGCTCAGGCCATGTGTTTATCCAATAGCACCAAGCAAATACAAAGCTGCATAGACACTTTTTATTTCCTTTTAGAATCATTACAACTTCACTGATGAGTACAGACTTAAGAAGGACTAAATTTAACATGGCTCCAGCTACAGCTAACCACCTGCTGGGCACTGCCACTAGATTATAATTAGTTTTCAACAATTACAATATTATATAATATCATCAGAATGCATACATAATTAAACATACAATTAAATGTTATGAATCTTCAAAAGTACAACTACATAGTTTAGTTTTTAAATAGGTAAGCACTGTTTTTCATGAACAAAATTTTGGTAGAAATACATTATATTTTCATGCTGTTAAAACATAGAAATTATGAATGAAAAAGTTAACAGTGATTACAAAACATTTACTGACTTGTGACCTCTGTATAATACTATTACACCCTTTAAACCTTAATTAAAGCTGGTGCTATGAATTAAAAAAAGATCCCTCTTCCTTGTGGAAGCTTCTTTGACCCCTGACATTAGCCACTTTTTCTCCAGCCTTCCAATGGAGCTTACCTGACTTATTGAAAGGATAACTAAATTCATAGTGTTGTAGTAATATATTTAAATAAAGGATGATATTTCTCATCTGCTATGTGCCTTTTTGTAAATTTCTTCCCTATATTCATCTAGTAAATTTGTCCCTGAATCATGTAAATGAGTCATCATTTATGATTCCCTGAAACTATGCTGTTTTATTTTTTAACCTAAAACTGAATGATTAGGATGCTTTGCCCCCTGCCATTTGTGATTGGTAGACTAACCATTTATTGTGGAGCTAACATTTACTTGATGAAAGTTTGATACAGAAATAAATAAATTGGCTATGTCCTTTGATTCTTGTTGCTGTGGGGAACTAACTAAAGCTGGATCTCAGTAACACTACGAACCCCCATTCAGTACTCCCTAAGATGAAATCAATGTTGAAATATCCACATACAGTGGCTTTCAGGTTTCTTCCACAAAATCTTATTAGCTCTCTCTCTAAATCCATGAAAGAGGTTTAAAACCAGATTTTACCTTGACTGGAATTCATGGGAGCACTCATAGTTTGTGAGATTTGCCCTACTGACTTTACGTCTGCAAGGTCAGCTGAAAAGCCCAAATGAAATGTTGCTCTATATCTTTCAATGTGCTACTATCCTCCATGTTGAGAATTTTTATTATTCACATGTCTTAGGTTTCATGTGGCACATGTTTTAATGTCCCCTGGTGTCTTTCAAATAAATAAATAGGCCATTGGTTTGTTATATATCTCCATTTATTTCTTTGTAGATTAATATCTACCTAGTGTAGTGCACTGTGCAATCTTCATTATTGTTGCACAATAGCTGAAGGTATAGAGAAAATTTATAAACACTTCCTTTCATAAATACTTCCTTTCCACATTTCAAGTGATTGTAGCATCAGATAGGTCTAAGGCCTCAGACAAACTCTCAGTATTAATATATCTACTTCAGTGTGACTTCTACCCAGTGTAGCAAACTTCACAATCTTCATCATGGTTGGACAAAAGCTGAAGTTAGAGAGCAAATTTATAAACACATTCTTTCATTGAGATACCCTCATTTCAAGTGATTTTAGCATCAGGTAGGTCTAACATCTCAACAAACTCCCAGTATTAATATATCATTACTTTAATGTGACTTTCTTACAACATGTGTTTGCAGAAAACAGTAGTAGTGTAAAAACAGAACATAAATTAATAATTCTTTTAAATAAATTACATACTGACATACCAGCAACTAATAATGGAAATATGCTTTTACAGTGTAGACAATTTGAATAGAGTGTGAATTTGCCACTTATCTAACAAAACTATATGTTAAAGTTAGATTTCTTAAAGATGTGGCTTTTTCAATGCTGATCAATTAATTTAATACTGCAAAAATATAGACTGAATTTTGGTATTAAAATCAATACAAATCAGTTGTGTTTTTAAGTTGTAAATTATAACGCAGTTCATTTGTTACTTAACAAAATGTGGAATGTTTTCTGGGTGTTTTGTCACCTGAGCTTTCTAGCAAGTTATGAATTCTCTGAAAGATAATTACTTGTTGCAACACAAAATTTAGTAAACTATGTGTTACATGAATTTCAGTGTTGCTTCCATTATGTAATATTTTTGTAGGTTATTTATGAATTGTGGTCAATAGCAAACTAGATTGGGAGTCACTGTAATTTAAATTGCCTCACTATTTATTAGTATTATTTTATTTCATATTTTCAATCTTGGTAGTAATTTTGGTATTGCTAATTAGAAGAAAGTAATTCAATTGTGATCCTGTTGAGTGTATTAGAATATCATGGCTGTCACATATATAACTGCTGTGCCAAGTACTTGTGTTATTCACCAAACAATAGCTTAAAGATATCAACTGAATTGTCCAGTACCCCTGACCTTGAGCTTTGGTTCTCGGCAATTGACCAGGCTGTAAAATGAATTGATTAAAAGCATGGGAAAAACAATAAAATACTCTGTTAGGATTCTATTCATATTGCACTATGGTGTAATTCTATTCATTTTGCCCAGATTTAAGTTAGAACCTTTTTATTTATGATTCTATCGTTTTGATCTTACACAAAAAGTATTTTTTTTTTCAAACCCCCACGTATCAACAAACAAGTGTAAATAAAAACATATATTAATAATGTCACGGCTTTATTTATGTTACGACAGTTTTGATGTTACACAAAATGTAACTTTTTTTTTCAAAACTCTGTGTATCAATAAACAAGTGTAAATAAGAACATATATTAATAATGTCACAGCTTTATCATGAAAATGCAATGTGTGAAGTGTAACAAACATTCAAAAAGTGAGTAAATATCTAGAAGTTCTCTAAATCTGTTTAGAACCATACTTCCATTCAGCTGTCAAACTTCAATGTGCAATAACAGGTCTCCATACTGGCTATCCAGTTGTTCTGATAACACTCCATTTTTTTTTTTTTCTAGAGTGGTTGTGAGCAAACTACATTCACAATTTTTGTGACAATACTCATAAATGTGCCTCCTAATATCATGTAGTATCTCCTTCCCAAGACAGTGTAGCAATTTGATGTGGCATAAACTCAACAAGTCATTGGAGTCCCCTACAAAAAATATTGAGCCCTGCTGTTTCTATAGCCATCCATAATTGCGAAAGTGCTGATGTAGGATATTGTGCCACCAATAGTTTTCACAGTGCCTTATTAACAGCTTGGGTCTATGGCTTCATGGAGTCTGCATCATTGTCAAACCCTACCATCACCTCTTACCACATGAAATCATGGGTCTATGGCTTCATAGAGTCTGCATCACTATCAAACAATACCATCATCTCTTACCAACTGAAATCATGACTCACCTGACCAGGCCATGGTCGTCCAGTCATCTAGAATCCAACTGATATGGTCACAAGCCCAGGAGAGGCGCTGCAGGCAATGCCTAGCTGTTAGCAATGGCACTTGCACCAGTAGTCTTTTGCCACAGCCCAACATCAAATTTCACTGCATTGCCTTAACAGACACATTCATCATACATTCTACATTGATTTCTGCAGTTATATCACACAGTGTTTCTTGTCTGTTAACTGACAACTCTCCGCTGCTCCTGGTTGTTATATGAATGCCATAGACCACTGCATTGTCTGTGGTGAAAGATATTGCCTGGAATGTGGTATTTTCAGCCTGGAATGTGGTATTTTCAGCATGCTTTTGACACTGTGGATCATGAAATATTGAATTCCCTAACAATTTCCGAAATGGAATGTCCCATGCATCTAGCTCCAACATGCAAAGTATGTTAATTCCCCTCGTGCGGCCATAATCACATTGGAAACATTCTTGCATGAGTCATGTGATTCCAAATAATGACTCTGCTAATGCACTGCCTTTTTATACATTATGCTCATGATTCTATAGCCATCTGTATATGTGCATATTGATATCCTATGACTTTCATCACTTCAGTGTATATCTTGGCATGTGGACTCCATAGTTCTGATCAGTAGCATTTAGCAGTACTTGGGTGACTTGGCACAATAGTGGTGTGGGTATGTTCATTGCCAGCTGCATAGCATATTATTTGTTGATGTTGACTACAATGTTGCTGAGCTGTGCTGCACTCGGGTGTGTATTGTTGCACTATTTTGATAGAGAATGTTTCAAAAATGAGTGACAAAGTGGTTTTTCGACAAGTCAGTACAAACAGCAATCTCAGTTTCAATAACACAAAGTATTTAACTGATCATTACCTCCAATGTGCACATTGTCATTTTGTGGAGCTCATAGACAATGGTTTGTGTTGCCTATTGGAGGTGCAGCTTTTCTTCCTCCCCCCATCACCCCCCCCCCCACCCCCCACCCTCTGCCACCCCACCCCTCACACACCACACTGCACCTTATCATCCTGCTCACTGAAACCCTCTCTCATAATGCACCAAGTTACAGTTGGTGAGTAGTAACCTGGCCACGCTGGAGGAAAGGCTATTGCTTGGCACAAGCATTTAAGGCAGTGAAATGCAGATGAAACCGAAAGAGACAAAGAGAGTGTGGTCAGATTTATAACCTACATATACCATGCCACCACATATTGTTAATAAACTGGTATTTTACAAAAGCAATTCATTTAAACACATATTTCAGACAAAGATTTGAAAAGCTATGATGATCAACTGGTCAGTTGTGATTGATGGGTTGAGCACCCCTGCTCTAACCTATCACATTTTACGTCTTCTAATTCAGTGTATTTACCATTGTTAATAATATCAAATGACTTTTCAATCAGTTTAATGCTCACTTCAGAACTGTGATGTCTCACCTCTCCACAACAGTTTTAAAATGAAGTTTCTATACTAATTGGATTCTGGTTACTGTTAGGCATTCTTTCTTTACAGTAGTTATAAAATATCTTTTGATACTTCTTTCATCAATCTGGATATATTTGTTTTCTAACCACTGCCAGTTTTACCCTACAGAACTTGCTACAAGACACTATTCCTAAATTTGTCCAAGTTTTGTACAGAAGCCTTCACTCTTCTGTAGCACCACATTTCGAAAGCTTCTATTTGCTTCTTGTCCAAACTATTTATCGTCCATGTTTCACATCCATACATGGCTACACTCCATACAAATACTTTCAGAAATGACTTCCTGATACATAAATCTATATTCGATGTTAACAAATTTCTCTTCTTCAGAAACACTTTCCTTGCCATTGCCAATCTACATCTAATATCCTCTCTACTTCGACCATCATCAGTTACTTTACTTTCTAAATAGCAAAACTCCTTTACTACTTTAAGTATCTCATTTCCTAATCTAATTCCCTCAGCATCACTCGACTTAATTCGACTACATTCCATTACCCTCATTTTGCTTTTGTTGATGTTCATCTTATATCCTCCTTTCAAGACACTGTCCATTCCGTTCAACTGCTCTTCCAAGTCCTTTGCTGCCTCTGACAGAATTACAATGTCATCTGCGAACCTCAAAGTTTTTACTTCTTCTCCATGAATTTTAATACCTAGTCTGAATTTTTCTTTTGTTTCCTTCACTGCTTGCTCAATATACAGATTCAAAAACATCGGGGAGAGGCTACAACCCTGTCTCACTCCTTTCCCAACCAGTGCTTCCCTTTCATGCCCCTTGACTCTTATGACTGCCATCTGGTTTCTGTACAAATTGTAATTAGCCTTTCGCTCCCTGTACTTTACCCCTGCGACCTTCAGAATTTGAAAGAGAGTATTCCAGTCAACATTGTCAAAAGCTTTCTCCAAGTCTACAAATGCTAGAATCGTAGGTTTGTCTTTTCTTAATCTTTCTTCTAAAATAAGTCGTAAGGTCAGCATTGCCTCACGTGTTCCAACATTTTGACGGAATCCAAACTGATCCTCCCCGAGGTCTGCATCTACCAGTTTTTCCATTCATCTGTAAAGAATTCGCGTTAGTATTTTGCAGCCGTGGCTTATTAAACTGATAGTTCGGTAATTTTCACATCTATCAGCACCTGCTTTCTTTGGGATTGGAATTATTATATTCTTCTTGAAGTCTGAGGGTATTTCGCCTGTCTCGTACATCTTGCTCACCAGCTGGTAGAGTTTTGTTATGACTGGCTCTCCCAAGACCGTCAGTAGTTCTAATGGAATGTTGTCTACTCCGGGGGCCTTGTTTCAACTCAGGTCTTTCAGTGCTCTGTCAAACTCTTCACACAGTATCTTATCTCCCATTTCATCTTCATCTACATCCTGTTCCATTTCCATAATATTGTCCTCAAGTACGTCGCCCTTGTATAAACCTTCTACATACTCCTTCCAGCTTTCTGCCTTCCCTTCTTTGCTTAGAACTGGGATGCCATCTGAGCTCTTGATATTCATACATGTGGTTCTCTTCTCTCCAAAGGTTTCTTTAATTTTCCTGTAGGCAGTATCTATCTTACCCCTAGTGAGATAAGCTTCTAGATCCTTACATTTGTCCTCTAGCCATCCCTGCTTAGCCATTTTGCACTTCCTGTCAATCTCATTTTTGAGACGTTTGTATTCCTTTTTGCCTGCTTCATTTATTGCATTTTTATATTTTCTCCTTTCATCAATTAAATTCAATATTTCTTCTGTTACCCAAGGATTTCTAGCAGCCCTCGTCTTTTTACCTACTTTATCCTCTGCTGCCTTCACTACTTCATCCCTCAGAGCTACCCATTCTCCTTCTACTGTGTTTCTTTGCCCCATTCCTGTCAATTGTTCCCTTATGCTCTCCTTGAAATTCTGTACAACCTCTGGTTCTTTCAGCTTATCCAGATCCCATGTCCTTAAATTCCCACCTTTTTGCAGTTTCTTCAGTTTTAATCTACAGGTTATAACCAATAGATTGTGGTCAGTGTACACATCTGCCCCTGGAAATGTCTTACAATTTAAAACCTGGTTCCTAAATCTCTGTCTTAGCATTATATAATCTATCTGATACCTTTTAGTATCTCCAGGATTCTTCCATGTATACAACCTTCTTTTATGATTCTTGAACCAAGTGTTAGCTATGATTAAGATATGCTCTGTGCAAAATTCTACCAGACGGCTTCCTCTTTCATTTCTTAGCCGCAATCCATAATCACCTACTATATTTCCTTCTCTCCCTTTTCCTACTGACGAATTCCAGTCACCCATGACTATTAAATTTTCGTCTCCCTTCACTACCTGAATAATTTCTTTTATCTCATCATACATTTCTTCAATTTCTTCATCATCTGCAGAGTACTGTAGTAGGCATGGGCTTTGTTTCTATCTTGACCACAATAATGTGTTCACTATGCTGTTTGTAGTAGCTTACCCGCATTCCTATTTTCTTATTCATTATTAAACCTACTCCTGCATTACCCCTATTTGATTTTGTATTTATAACCCTGTATTCACCTGACCAAAAGCCTTGTTCCTCCCGCCACCGAACTTCACTAATTCCCACTATATCTAACTTTAACCTAGCCATTTCCCTTTTTAAATTTTCTAACCCACCTGCCCGATTAAGGGATCTGACATTCCACGCTCCGATCCGTAGAACGCCAGTTTTATTTCTCCTGATAACAACGTCCTCCTGAGTAGTCCCCGCCCGGAGATCCGAATGGGGGACTATTTTACCTCTGGAATATTTTACCCAAGAGGACGCCATCATCATTTAATCATACAGTAAAGCTGCATGTCCTCGGGAAAAATTATGGCTGTAGTTTCCCCTTGCTTTCAGCCGTTCGCAGTACCAGCACAGCAAGGCCGTTTTGGTTAATGTTGCAAGGCCAAATCAGTGAATCATCCAGACTGTTGCCCCTGCAACTACTGAAAAGGCTGCTGCCCCTCTTCAGGAACCACATGTTTGTCTGGCCTCTCAACAGATACCCCTCCGTTGTGGTTGCACCTACGGTACGTCCATCTGTATCACTGAGGCTCTCAAGCCTCCCCACCAATGGCAAGGTCCATGGTTCATGGGGATACATTTAGTGTTGTGTTACATGCAAGGCAACAGCTTTACCATCACATTTAACTTTGACAGCACTGGCCAGCCAGCAGTCCAACTAACCTGCAATGTTGTGAGCAGCTGCAGTTCAGAAGTAAAAAGAGACAAGCAAAGAAACAATATAGCTTTGAATCTCATTTAATTTTTAAAAAGAATGAAATAATATTTGACAAAGTTCCAGCACTACCACACACATCTTAGGTGACCAGACGCTAAGCATAAAATGCTCTCATTCTCACCTTAAGTAGCATTCTAACTAGAAACAAGAGTGATGAAAATTACTAACTTAAGCATAGTGTAATATTTCTGCGTGAGCTATGTGAAAGAGCTCCTGCATGTATTTCATCCTACTATTGAATACTATTGAATACTAAATTAATTACAGTCAGTAGACAGGTAATCTATTAGCTCCTTCCTCATCTGAATTTGAGAAGTAGTTTCAGTTCTGGAACTATCAGCTGCTACACTGATAACAAGTTGATCAACAAAAGATTTTATGAAGCCGTATTTGCTCCTCTTCTTTTGTGATATGTCATTCTACATCCCACCAGCGTTCAACAAGGACATGTGAAAAAGCTGTGTGCATTAGTTCCATTATGTCTGGAGGCTTAACAGTCATGTTATTTCCCAGTCCAGATCCCTTAACTTGGCTCCAGGTCAGTTTTGTTGATTTCATATTGTAAAGGTACAACACAAAATGTAAAAATGCAGCATTTGTATGTTGTGCTCGATCCTGTGAAAATGGTTGTTTTTCATACTTTCACAACACTTATCTACATCTGTGGTATAAAACAATGGACACACTCCAAATAAAGTGTATTTGATTTTTCATTTTTGTCTTAAATTTAATTGTTATATTTTCTATATTTAAGCAACCTGTATTAAGAGTCTTTCAGAAAATATCAATAATTATGAATTTATATTTGAAATGAAAACAGGAGTTTTTTATGCAATATGTAATTAGAAAAAAGGAAACCTGCATTATTCTTAAAAAACTGATGATGAATTTTACAATTATGATATGTAGGTATTTCAAATTGAATGATAAAAAGAATTAATTGAACCACTGAACCATAATCTGCAGAACATTATAAATTTACTATGCTACAAACTGTGCTGTACATACATTGTCAGCTAATGTATTAACTGTATCCAATACTGTCCCCCGGAAAACTTCAAAGCAGATTATCTCTGTAAATTTATGAAAAACATTAAGAACAACCAAATTCTCAGCACTTTTTAACCATGTTCCAAATGCAGGTTTCACTAAGGAACAACAAGCACCCTCAGCCATTTTCATACTGTGTGTTAACAGTATGACAATCAGAACACAACAGCACAGAGGCTGTGACTGTATATGATTTCTGAAATAAAAACTACATAGCTAAAGCTTGATTAAGAAATACATCAATGATCCTTAACACATTTGAGTATCATTAAGTTTCATTTAATGTAACTTAGTAATAATACATCTGATACATAAGTAGGATCTACTTCCAGGAGCGTAACACCACCAATGTTTGAGTGTAATGGCTTCTGACCAATCATCGCGTTTGTGTTTGTTTACATCAGGTTTATTCTTATGATGAACAGAGTATATCCATGGTCCCTGCACTAACATCATCATATGCTATCATACTGTGGACTGCCAATGGAGAGGTTCTCAGTTTAATGTGCTAATCCTTTCATCGGTAGGTTTACAGGGTTACTGTGGTTGATTGTACTCTGTCCACTGTGTGCTTGCAATTTCAGACCCATCATTCATTTGTTTACTAAGCCAGCCAGTCAGGCTCCAGCTCACAATTGATATGATTTTTTTTGTCAAGTATATTTATTAAATTTTGTTCTTGTTTTTCTGCTCAAGAGTTTTAATCTTGCACTATTGTAAGTGTAAATTCATTCAGTCTGTAGTGCAGTGGTTACTCACTGAACAGCCAGGTACATAGCTCATTAACGCATCAGTGTCAGTTGGTGACACATCAGGAAGGTAGCAATACGCATAGCTAGAATTCTATCTGGTTTTATAGTTTACTTCTTCAAACGATGGAAAATACGGGACAGAATGTAACAATATAATGAAAAGGCTAGTTGCTACTCACCATTTAGTGGCGATGCTGAGTCGCAGAAAGGCACAACAAAAAGGCTGTTAAATTAACTTTCAGCCAACAACGCCTTTATCAAAAATAGGCAAAGCATACACACACACACACACACACACACACACACACACACACACACACACACACACACACACATGGCTAGGATGTGTTCATGCTGTGTGCGGACACAGGAGGAGCTGGCCACAGTTCATGAGCAGTTGAATGTGCTATTGGTTATGGTCAGTCCCCTTCAGACTGCTGTCTTGGGGTGTAACAGTGGCAGAGAATGTGGCACACTGCATGAGATACCTCAGGTGTCACTTGTTTTGCCCAAGGCACCTCCTAGTATACCCGACGTGGTGGGGATCCGCTCACACAGCAGGGTGAGTGGCGAGTGGTAAAACATTCATGTCACTCGAGGTCGAGAGCCAATGTGGAGACTGGCTGTCTGGCCTTGCTCATTCACCCTGTGAGCGGATAGGTGGCTGCTCCTTCAGCAGGAGCCAAGGAGGCATGTGGAGGGAGGGGTTTACTAGTTATTGGGAGCTCTAGTGTTAGGTGCTTTATGGAGCCACTTAGACAGATACAATTCAGGGCTGGAAAGAAAGCCAATGTGCACTCAGTATGTCTGCCAGAGAGTCTCATCCAAGCTGTGGGGATGGCCTTGCATGTTGCTTTTGACCATTTAGGATACAGTCATCTGCAAGCTGTGCCTCTCTTCAGCACCAACAGTGCCTCTCACATAGGTTCTGAGGCAATTCTAAGTTCATATAGGTATGCTATAAGAATATTTTGTAAATCTGATAGTAAAATGTCATGCAGAAACCTCTTCGGGTTCTAGGTATTCTCACACTCACATGCCAATAAATATACTGCTTAGGAGCAATGGCATTTTTCAAAACAGATTTCTTTCTTCTAGCATACATAGATAAAGTGATCTACAAGTAATTATCATAAGCATCAGTTTGAGTGGAAAACTAGTACCTACTAAAATTTTGCAATGGAAAAACATAAAATAACAAAGTTATCTGACACCAGAAAAATATCAGATTGCTTCATTATTTGGTGTTTCTCCAATGTGAAATTTTAATGAGTACTAGTTTTTATTCTTTTTGCTATGTTTTATGATATATGTTATATTTCCACCTCTTTGTGGGGATCTAGTCTCTGTATGATGTGTAATTTTGACATTATGTTTCTGGGTTTGTAGTTATTGCTCTTATATTGTCATCAGGTTACCTGTATTTCTGAAGAAGATGAATTTATATCTGCTAGAACCATGGTAAAAGTTTGAATAAAATCACATTTTGTTGTGGCTCGTTAGCTGCTTTGAATTTATTTACTGTACATGGAATTTATGAAGTGTATCAAATAGTTAATTTCCTTAACTTTATTGGCAAGTAAGCTACTACATACAGTAAAAGATGAGCTATTGGTCAGTTCTATTACAAGTGCCATCCCTCTTATGTCTCCATCCATGGCTCTGCCCACATCAAGCCCACTAACCATCAATACTTCTTGCATTTTCATAGGTATCTTCCCTTCCACACCAAAAAATTTCTCCGAAATAGCCTCACAAAATGTGAAATGCACGTCTGCAATAACAAGAATCCTCTTGCTCAGTATACTGAAGGGCTCTGTAAGCCCTCCACAGACATGCAGTATGTCCAAAACCTAGTCCACAGATAGCCTATGACTGTTTAACATTGTGCCCAGAAATGAGAAACATTCTATATGCCCACAATCCTTCCTACCCTTCCCAAAGTGGTATATTGCTGCCAGTCCAATTTATGCAATATCCTAATTTTTTCTATACAAGCTCAGCTGTAATATGCTTACTAACCACAAGTCAACCCAAATGAATGGCCACTTCCAAACTGCTGCTTGACTGTTCAAGGTTTTGCTTTGGCTACTTAAAACCTCACTCTGAATATCTAATTTGATGTTCAATTGTGTGTTTACTGAATCAAACTTAAGACTTTCATCACTTAGTTCTTGTCTTAATGAAGCATTTTGAGCATTTAAACCTGCTCTTTGAGAATCTAACTTAGCATTTAGTTCTTTTCTTAAAGAAGCATTTCAGTCACTTAGTTCTTTTCTTAAAGTCATCAAAACTGCTCTCTGGGCTTTAAGTGAATTCACTACCTCAGACCAGTCTGGTGCCTCCTTACTCACTGTCATAGTCATGGATGGTTCTGAAGTTTCCCTTGTTTTTTGAATGCTATCCATATCCCTATTGATTTTCGACCTAGTGATCATTTAAAACAACTTCACCTCTAAATGTAATAGCTACAGTTCTATAGCCTTTGAACAGTTTCCTCTTTCTTTTAAATTAATTTTCTACTTGAATAATTATTGTTGTTCACTCACCCAATGTAGAGTTTTATGCTGCATCAGCAAGTAGGTGTAGAACTGGCACGGATGAATTGCACAGGCACCAGCAGCATCGCACGTTGGTTGCGGCGTCAGTGTCGGCAAGTAGACACGAAGTCAGTAATGGTGAACGGCACCCATTGCAGTCAGCAACAGTGGTGGGTTACTGCATTGGCATTGGATGGTTACTGCATCAAAGTCGGTGGTTGGTTACTGCATCGACATCGGTGGCTGGTTACTGTGTCAGCAGCGGCTGGTTTCTGCGTCAATGTGGGTGTCTGAGAATTGCTTCCTCCCAACATCCAAATCTTCTTAATTGGAAAGTTGAGATCTTCCCTTTGTTATTTTGATGTTATTACCTTCTCCTGTTTTATATTGTGTTGCATTTGCAACTTTCTTCCTTTGGTTCAGTAGACACAACACAATTACTCGAAACAGTTTCTCAATCTTTGTTATGCCTGGTTGCTATGGCAACTTCTTCCCATTTTTGGCTTCCAATTTCCCTTTCTCTTCGAGTCCTGTCATTTGATCACTAGGTTCTTCAACAGGTTTTCTTGGACGACAAGAGACAAAGCTGTGTTGGGTTGCATGACTCACATGTCTTTCCACTTTACTCATATGTTGTGTGTGCAGCCGATCCTCTTCTTTGGAGCATCAGGTACGTCACTCTTACCATTTCATTCTTCTCCAAAGACTGTATCGGGTTAAAGGGAATAATATTAACCAACTCTCTATTCTTGAAATAAAGCATGTACTCAGTTCAACAACAATATATTTTCAACTCTCAACCCCAAAGTAACATTTATTCTGTACAAGCTCCAGCAAGACAACTGGTTCCAAGATAAATGTCGGAATCGACAAATAACATACAATTACATATGTGCTGCCTCATGCAGAGCCAAGACATGAAGTAAGAGTCACTATACAATACATGGTTCATCTGCCTCTGTAACAATACCCAGATATGTGTGTTGCAGTAAAAAGCCTCTCTCACCCTTGCCATTTAAATATATGGTGTTCGAGACAGTGGAGAACCAAGTGTTTTTAGAATTTACCCCAAAATTCTCGAAGAACTACACTATGTATGTAATATACTGCATCATGCCAGTAAAGAAACCTGACGTCATCTCGCATAACATGGCACAAGCCATCACATCATCCACCTTGACATTTGTCATGTCACGTGAGGCAACACAATGTGTTATTAAAATTTAGGATGCATGTGTCCCCACTCTGGGATACTTACTATTATAGATGCACACTCACTCTTGGATACTTCCTATTGTATATGCATCCCACTCTCTAGAAGTAGATAAATTTGTGTTTGTTTGCTCTTACACCCCTCACCATACATGGAAAGGGAGGTGGGTTTGTTGAAGAAATTGTCCCCAAGTGAAAACAAATCAAATCAAGCCCCCCCACTCACACATACAAAGATATCAAAAAACTGTTTTAGCATCGCTCAGAAACAAATCCAGCCCCAAAAATTTTATCACTCAAGAAAAACTTTTTTAGCTATTACATGTATGCTCTTCAGCCATATGATATGATACATTGTTTACTATGTCTGGTGAATGTTCTGGATTTTTTTTTCATCATGGACTTTAGCGTGTAATTGCAAGATGCAAGTTACCAACACCTTGCAGCTAAGACAGCTGACTATGCTGGGAAAGTAGGGCTAACTCTGAAAATGCATGAATATGTCAAGATGTTTTGATTTAAATACCTTCAAAAATGCTAGAAAGTTGAAAAGCTAGTTCCCTTCTTTTACATCCACAATTCTCCCCAGGATATATTCACCTTTTTTGTGCTATGATAGGAGCATTTTTCAGTCTGGCTCCTAAATTTTGTTCTAGCATAATTTTAACATTAGATCGTCACAGCTTGGCAATTGATGTAGATTTTGGTTCACTCTGACGATGACCATTTTGGTATAGGTTTTTTTTTAATTGTCTTTTGAACCATGTTTATTATGTCAAGGCAACAGATAAAGCTTTCCCAAAACAACAAGACAACCATTAATTACATGTATTTGTCTGCCTTCTTTTAAAATTTATCTGATTCCGACAACTGAAACATAGAAGTGGCATGTGTAAAAAAAGAACTCTCAAAAAACTTGTTTTTTGCCATAAAATCCAAATGAAGCTAAAGTTTTGAAAGTAAGCTTCAATTTTATCATAATGATGCATTTTTTGTTCATTTGATTTGCTTTAAACTGTTTCCATGCATTCAATCCATGTAAGAACGAATTTTACATTCTACATTTAGCTCTATTTTAACTCATCATGTCTCAACAATGGATAAACGTCACCGAATTTTAAAAAATCTGGTTTGACTTTAACCATTTATCTATCTTCACGCAAAAATTTGGACCAGTTCATACATGTTTAAAGTATAAAAGTGGCGTGTATTTTTTGCATATTTTTTCATGTAAAATCAGAATTATACACATGCAAATGATGCCACTAAATGAGCATTAATTTCAGCCCAAATAAAATCTTTTTCCAAAGGAATTAATTGATTTGCACAATTTGCCTAGGCATCAGCTTTGATTTGTTATTCATACCTTGCTTAATATACTGTAACACAGCTACAATATGACTGTTGTTTGAATGACCCTTGGTTTGCGCTAAACCAAAAACTTTTTACTCCATGTTCCCAGCTCAAATAGGTACGAAACACCAAGACCCCCTCACCTCAAACTGTGATACTGTGTGAAGCCTTTTCACTTACATTTGTTGCAGCACATATGCTGTAATGATAGAGTATTCATTAATGGGTTAATGATTCCCAGTTATCTTCTCCCTGTGTTCTGAGTGATGGTCTTTTTTGTGCTTCATGTTTGAACTCCAGCCAGCTGGTCTGCAGAGTGTGGCATTCCATACTATATATCATCATCATTATTAGTGTTCTGCCAAAAGGCAGGTTTTCACATGGTGGTTCTCCAGGCTATCTGGTCTTCTACCATCCTCTTCAGGTCCGCATAATTTCTTCTTCCCTTTATGTCATCTATCATCTTGTATGTCCTTCTTTCTCTGTCTTCTCCCACAAACTAGTCCTTCCAAAGCATCTGCCAGCAACCACTCCCTTTGTAATGAATATCCCAACCAGTTCTTTTTCCTTTCTCTTATAACCTTCAGCAGACATCTTCTCTATACAGCCAGGGAAATATTCATGCACTTTTTTAATTAATTAAATATCTATAAGCAAGTTGATGTTAATTGTTCCTGCTGTTAATGATAATAAACTTTGAGAATACATTACAGTCGTATGTGTGTGTGTGTGTGTGTGTGTGTGTGTGTGTGTGTCTGCAGATATGTGTTTCAATCAGTGTAGTCATAGAACAATTTTATCAGTATAATGTGAAATCACTCATGTTAATGTTCAGCACACATAAATATTTTCACTAAGACATGTATCATTTTTGCAAACAAGCTGATTCTTTTCATGTCATGATCTACTATCTATGTTTCATACTAAGAATTATCTGGTCAAAACTGTGTATGGTCAACACAACATTGTACATTAGTGACCAACTGAATGAGAGAGCGCAGTTTTTAACACACTTACCTCAGTTTGGGATGGTAGTGTTTGCTCTGTTGAGCCACCTTGGTTTAAGTTTTGTGTGGATTTCCCCGATCATTTCAGGCAAGTTGCTAGGATGGTTCCCACCCCAAGGCCACAGCTAATTCCATGTCCTGTTCTCACAAAGCAGTTTTATATATTACATGTGTACCTATATTGGAGCTATCTATTTTCACTGAATCATAATGTCAAATCATATATCATTGTGAGATGATCCCAGGGTGAATAAATAATTATATTAAGCTACTTACTGTTGTATCTCATTGTGTATAAATACAAGCTGTTCTTCATTTGCACATAGTCAACTCCTACCACACAGAGCTTGAATTACATTTCAAACTGATTATGAACATGTTCACAAATGGAACAAGCCAGGAGATCACACTTCACAACTTCACCCCAGAGGCTGCATGTCAATAAATTCCAGAACATCTGGTACTTTCATCATAAGAAATAAATCGTTTCCAAAACAAAATATAACTCCAGTGCAAAGTAGTCGAAAAATACCAGTGTGGTTCATAAAGTAGTGCTTCATTTAAGTATGTGAGATTGCTTTCTAGTCACAGTGCATGCTTACTTAAAGTGACAAAGTACCAAAGAATTTGCTGATCTGAGCTGTGCCTTTTGGTAGCCTCTGCTGCCATATGGCTCCATGACTATGCTTGGCTTCTGTCAAGGCAAATAATCAAGTCTATTGCCTCCTTGTGAAATATCCTCATTGATACTTGGTTGGGCTACACAACCAGTTAAGATGCAGCTGCAAGGAAATGGATTAAATTATAGGAGACAACAAAACATATTTCATGAATAAGGATACAATAACTATTAACCCTAATTAATGTGATCAACTTTACTCTTGTTATGTCTCAAAAGTTAATCCCTAAATATTTTACACAGTTGGCAGGAAAACTACTGCTTTGCAAAAAAGTGCTGCTCGTCCAGTTACAATATTCAACTGCTGTGCATGTACTACTGATAACTTAAAATTTATATGGTAATAATAACAATTGTCAAAGGATAACATCTATAAATCTAAACAGATTATTTTAAAAAAGCTTGGTTAATAAAGCATACATTATTTATGAGTAAGGAAAGAATTTTAAATTCCCAGTTTCAGTTCATCAGCAGCTTGTTAAAAATGTTTAAATCATAATATAGAACCCTGTTCTGAACTGCAGATAAAGTTTGCTAGGAAATCATTTTTGTGTCTTATATTGTTGCTATTATTTACTTTAATAATCAAATAATATATCCAGTGGGAAATTAGAGTAAGTCTGAACATGACATTGAAGTTTTTCAAAGCAGCATGCCCATATAAAAATTTTTGGCATTCAGACTGCATCACTTTGGAGTTAAAACTTGATCTTTCAAATATTATCTATCAGCATCTTGTTCCTCAGGAGATGAATGTCTGATGAAAGGGAAGTCTGACACAAATTACATCCAATCTGAGTTGAATTTCTTGGTAAATATAGGTGAAACACATCCAGCCACACAAGAAGGCAAACCTCCAACATTCCTTCCATTCTGCAGACTGACCTCAAGCATGGTGGGGCAATATTACACAAATATGGTATCAGACCAGTATTCCAACCTTCATGGAAATTAAGGATTTGGTACATCCAACGAGAGACATTCTGGGCTTGAAAGTACCCATTGTCTACAATGTGCCATGTGAATGTGGTGAAAGTTATGTACGGCAGACAATCTGCACCATGGCTGAGCCACACTCTGAATATAGGCAACAAATCAAGTATAGAAATCTTCAGAATAGCAGCCTAGTGAGGGAGGGAGGCATACTGGTGCAAGCCTTCATTTTCTCATCTGAATCATGCCCTCCAGGTGATGTCACACTGCAAGTAGAAGTTAGAAAACTTTAGTCTGCCTAGTAAAATTGAATGCTCTGTACTGGTCTTTTTTTTAGGAACAATGTTTTTGATAAAACCTGTCATGAAGAAATCATATACTGAGGGAGCCATCTAATAGGATATCCATATTGTTTGTAAATTAAGCACAATCAGTTTACTATCTTGTTAGGAGTTAGTGTAGTTCTATCTGAAATTTGTGTGCTGCTATTGCTAAGTCATTCAGTAATGAATTAACTTCTGTTCATCCATCTCCACCATGACTTGTAGTATTAAACACTGTTTCAATACTTGGCAATAGACACTTCCCTTCACAGCTCTCTCACTAATGAAAAATAGCTGAAACATTTATCACTTAGAACTGGTACAAAATTTATTTATTTTTGCTCTATCACTTTTGTTCTCCAAAACACTTCAATTTTTCCAAGATTTGAATGTCTGGATATTATGCCTATTTAATTTTTCTGCTAAATGAAATACAATGTTATCAATAGTTGTTCCAATAATCTATATTCTGTATAGTAATGGCCATAAAATTTTCATAAAATATATATCTCTTTGTTAGATCACTAGGCTACAGTTTGTGTAATGCAATGCAGTCAAATGCCAGTTGCAAAAATTCAGACTTTAATAGACCACCTATTTGTGGTCAGTGTTGCATAAACTGTAATATTATGAAATCAGCCAATAAATTAATTTTCCCACTAAGTTGTTAACTTAACTCAAATTATTAAACAAAATATTTGTGAGGTATAACAATAGTGATTCAGAAAGCTGGGAAAACTAAATCTGGCAGAATAATCCTATATTTGTGCAAACCTGAGAAGATAATATCATGATATTCAAATCTATTTTGTACAAAAGTTAACAGTTTGTCTGATGTGGTATCTTCCTACAAATCTTCCAAAAGGGAGAAATTTACAACTATATAAATTACTGTAGCAATTCTGAACGTTTACCGTTTTTGATTAATTCACATCCCTTAATATTTTTTATTGTTATCTCTTTTTATAAAGCCAGAATATAATTTTTATTTTTCAGTTTTTGTATGCAAATTTAGTATCATCTACCTTGCTGTGAAGTTACTCTGTTACTTAAAATAAATTACATTTTTTTTACATTTTTTTACAGCTCAGACAATTGATCTACTCACTGGTGCAGGTCTCATTCCAGTTCGATCTGTTGTTTCAAAGATTGTACCTTCCGATGAGATTGGTAAGAACTGTATTACAACATTGGAACTAGAAATTTAGAAATAGTCTTTGTGACTGAATTTAGTTTACATTAAATTTTAGTTAATGGATTATGAATTGACAAATAATTTTGAAATAAAGTGTAATGACAGTGTTAGAAAACAGGATTTCAGCTAATGCCCAGAAGTGAAAAACTTCCTACCAAAAACCGTTCCATCTATTTTACCACCCAACCAATTTATAAAGTATTGCAATTCATCATTATGCCACATATTCTCCCAATCAAATGCCAAAGGTACTATATTCCTGTGGAAGGCCCAGGTCAAGACCTGTCCTATTCAGCCATCCACCACACCCCATTCTCATCATGTCACCGTACCCTTCCAGAGGCAGGGCCACTTGTGTAAGCAGTCATATTGTTTGTACACCAACCCTACGATAACTTTTTATCAAACTTTTATTGCAATTCATCAACTAAATGTTTACAAGAATCAATGGCAATCACCCAACAGAGCCCAAGAGTAGAGTTGACAACCCAATGACAGAACACACTGCTGAGTCAACATACTCATCTTAATGGCTGCTTCAAAGACTGTGCCACCTGAATCCTCCTCCCCCAATACCAGTTTCTCTGAACTACATAGAGCCTCAGTATGTGCCACATGCAACTCCTTTTGACTACACCAGACAAACCTCAAGGATGTCATATCCCTATCGCATTGGCTTGCTGCCCCTCTCCCTATTTGCTCTCGGTAACACTTCCCTCATGCAACTCCCCTTGGCTACACCAGACTAAGCTCATGGGTGCTATATCTCTTTCTCATCAGCTCCCTCTCTGCTGTCAGTAATACTTCCCTCCAACCCTCCCTCCCCCTTCCACCCTTTTCCTGCATTTGCCATCTCCATCTGGCATGGCTTCCCACTCCAGTGAAGTGGCAGTACCAGTACAGTATCACTGACTAGGACAATGTAGCTATGCATGTGTTTATTGTGCCTGTCGATATATGTATGTGTGTTTCACACATTGCTCTGAATAAGGACTGCAGCTAAAAGTTTTGAAATGTGTTCAGTCTCTTTTATGTCCCTATGGAGCACCAAACTACATAATTGTTATCTTTACTCCTTCCACTGTTTATGTTACAGAACAGTTATTTCAGATGGATACTATGACAAGAATAACTGCTTAAATACCTCTATGTTTAATGTAATTAAACAAACCATCTGTTTGTAGTCCTTACAGGAGGGATATATAGGAGGCTGAAGAATATGCGTAGAGTCTCACTGAAGTCTTGTTTTTGAAACTTTGTAAGTAATGGGGAAAGTTGATGTGTGTTTTCAAACGCTTGCTAATTCAGGTTCTCTAACATATTTGTGATGTTCAAACAAAGATCATTTGTGGCACATTTCTTTGTATATGTCCAGTGTCCAACATTAGTCTTGTTTCATCCTCCCTGCTTGAGCAATATTCTACAGTGGGTCACACGAGTGTTTTGTAAGCAGTCTCTCTGTAGATTCATTGCATTTTCCTAGTATCTTACAAATGTAGCACTGTCATCCACCACTTTTACCTACAAGTCAGCCTGTGTGATCATTCTATTTCATATCCCTATGGATTGCTACAGCCAGCTATTTGTGAGAGCTGAGTGGTTCCAATTGTGTTCTCATTCACATTATATCCATATGATACTATGTATTTGTGTTGTGTAAAGTGCACAGTTTGACATTTCTATACTTAAAAATTGTCAAACTTTGTATGAAACCTGCATTTCTTTCCATCACTGGGCATAGGTTTTTGTTCGAAAGATCTGTTCTGTTAAAAGGGGAGCTTACAGAGATGAACATCCTGTATAGAATCTGATAGATATTCCACTAGGCCCTAAAGCCTTGCTTAATTTTAGCTATTTTAACTGTTTCTCAATGTCATCAATACTTCCATCTGTATCATTCATCTTTGTAGGGGTGTGAGAACTAAAGTGTGAGAGTACTTCTCCACATCTTTTTCTATAGAAATATTTAAAAATGGGTTTACAACATCTGCTTTTACCTTGCTACTCTCAATTTAGGTTTCTCTGTTATCCATGAGCCTCAGAACACTGATGTAACTGGCAACCTTTACTTATGATCATATTTTCTTTGTGTTTTGTGAGAGAGCTTTGATAAGATCCTGCTATGGGAGCCGCTGAATGTTTCATGCATTGATCTTTTGTCAGTTATTGTTTCTTCATAAGTTTCTTTACAATAGCTGCATACCATCAAGGAGATACCCCCCCTGTTCTACAAGATATCGCTACCCAGTGCTTGGTCAAATAGTCTTTCAAACATGAACCATATTCCTCCAACATTCTCTTGTCCATAGTTAAATAATTTGAGTTTCTCTTTGACATATTATGTGATGGGCTCCTTGACCAGCTTGCTGAACATGTAAATATTTCTACTTTGTGTTTTAATAATCACCGTTGTTTTAAATGCCTCACTATCAGTTTCAAAATGGGCTCCCTCAGAGAGGTCATTTCAATTTCCAGATACTCTGTTCCGAATAATTTTCAAAAAAATCATTAAATATTATTTTGTAGGGCTTCTTAAAAAGTGCAAATATTCTGACTGATTGTTGTGCAATTTAAGTCTCTTCCTACAATTACAGTGTGAATGGGAGTGGTTTAACACATCTAACACTTAAAAAACTATAAATATCATAACTAATTGTTGGATTATTAAGGTTTCTTTCAATAATGACAGTATTATGAAGATATAAATATTGGTGGTTTGAATGTGTGGAAACACCTCAACATAGTAACATTGCTGAATATTGACTGTGATCTTGTGAGCATGCTTTAGTTCATTCTATGACCGGCTCTTGCAACTATGTGGTCTTGTAGTGCAATTTTTTCTTGAATAAAGAGAGAACTATCTTGTTTTGGAAAATGTTATCTGTCACCCAGATCCTATCCCAGGGAAGGACTCATATTGGTGCATTTGTCAAACTCCTCCTGATTTATTTTCAGGCTGATTCAAAAAATACATGTTGACAATGCTTCCATTGTGCAACTATTATCTCCTACATTTCACAAGACAAGACCATGATTTCAACATTGGAGTATACAGCACTTCACAGTCAACTCTTTAAGCACCCAAATTCATCAAACGTGGAAGTGACACTCATCAGTGCAGTGCACCAGCACTGGACAATAATGTCAAACAGTAGTGTACCAGAATTGATTTATTGGGTGACTTCATTGCCACTCCCACTTTTCATGAAAATCTGGGTCATACTGAGCCACAACAATACAGCTAGTCAGATTCATGATTGTTCGCTCTGGCCAATGTGTCTTCTGCACCATGTTCAAAATTGTTCAACTTGATGCAATTTCAGCCTACTGTACAGTTTTTGGACATTCATACTGGGCACCCCACTGTGCTTTGAACAGCTATGGAACATTTTTCTGTGATATCCCTATGGATGTCACCCTGGTAAATGTCATCACCATCCATCAATGTCACCTACATGCACTTTAATGCACATGCTAAACTGCCACTATTACTCCCAGATCAACCAACTGTCTGGTTCACAACAGTCAAAAGCATCCTCACTACATATTATATCACTAGTGATGGTGCTAAAACTGTTAGCCCACTCAAGTCACTTAGGAGAATATGCTGACGTGATAAGTGACATTATCCACATACCCCCACAGACAACATGTACATTGCAGCAAAATTAGCTCTTCTTCAGTTCCTCTCATAGATGCCAGAAGAACAGCTATGGCAAGTGACTTTTAATGAACAACTGGGGAACAGGACTCTGTTACAGCTCTGGCATAGATTATGCACACTAGTTGATTAGCCACTGATATCAGTCCAAATGCTTTGGACCTTATTGATGATCAAGTTTCTGTCAAAATTTCTCATGAGTATGAATCAATGGATAACAGGCTCAAATTAGCAGACCGAATCTTCACAATACTACAACACTGATAGATCATCAGTACCTTTGACAATAAAACCACAGCACATGGACCAGAGCACCAGCCTCTACGTGCCCACCCCCTCACAGCAGCCAATCCCAGCTGACTCTGATTGATCCCCACTCATGGTGACATCATGACCCCAGCCTGGGACAGTGACATTCATGCAAACACAACAACAACCTCCCACACACCTGGCACCTATGATCCTCATGAGCAACACCTACATGGGGCTAACTTTCCTGGTTTCACACACAGTTTGGCAACACTAGATATAGCTGTTGCTTGCCTTACATGGCCCATCTAAAAGAGTTGCAGGGTCTGTGATGAGCATACTGTGCCACAAAGCCTAGTCAAGTCACCTCATCTTACATCACAGCAATGAATTGTTATGCATGGCCATCACCACAGAACAGCAGCAGACTTTACATCCTCGACCACTCATATGAAAAAGATTAAGTCATTGATTCGGACACTGAAGTGAGTACACGTGCTGACCCTTCCTCTTATGTCACACAGCAGTTGCATTACACTGCTCTGTGACGCATACAACTCCGTCATCAATGTCAAAGTTTCCAAGATGATGTGAAAATGGACTGCTATCCATTTACTTAAACCACTGACTGCAAGGAGACTCATTCTGATATTCATCAAAAGACATGTGGCCCAGCCAGTTCTACCACCTGGACTGTATAGCACAGTTCATGACTGACAATCATCTGAAGGGCATGGACAATGCTGTTGCAGACTATCTTTCACAGATCAGTGCCATCTCCACAAAATTGATTATGATGAGTTCATGGAGGCACAACTGCAGAACCAGTAATTGCACAATCCCACTATTAACTGCAACCTTGAACATCATCCAATACTGGGCACAAATATATAGATCTCATGTGAAGTGTTATAGAACTGAACACTTCCCCCTGTTCCTCAGGCAGTTTGCAAGATCATCTTTCCTTAACTTATTACATGCCAATTTCTGCCCAACAACATGCTCCGTCACAGACCACTTCATGTCGTGGAACATTAATGAAGATTGCACAGAGTGGACATACACTTGCATGGTACATCAACGGAGTGAAATGGAGTGTTACTTACAACCATATCTTTGTCAATGCAAGATTCCAAATGGCTGCTTCCAACATGTGCATCTCATTCTGGTAGGACCTCTCCCTGAGACTGATGCCTATAAATATATTCTTTCAGTCATCTAGTGCATAATGCAGTGGGTAGAGGCATCACGGCAGATTAAACAGCCAGAGCTTTCATTGTTATGTGGATTTCTTGGTTTGGTAGCCCAGCTTCTATCACCACTGATCAAGGTTCACAATTCAAATTGACCCTTTTCAGTGAACTTTCCATTTTTTGTGGCACGCCTCAACATTAGACATCTGCCTTCCAACCACAGAGTATCAGACAGGGGCAGTGTACATTGAAAATGGCACTCATTTGCCATGGAGTAAATAGACTGAAGAACTGCCTTGGTTGCTGTTAGGTGTGTGCACTGAAGCCCTGTGCTTTGGGTGCTGTTAGGTGTGTGTGCTCAGCACACTAACATGATTTCTCTGTTAGAGATCGTGTATGATGAAATGCACTCCTTACCTGCTGATTTTGTGCTTCATCAACCATCAGTCATGGCCACAGACCATTGTTGCACACATCACACACCATACCTCTGTGTTCCTCCTCCACAGCCTCACAGTGTGCCAATAATCTCTGCACACAAAGTGCTGGATGACTGGGATTTCATTGTGTTCCACAATGACATGATCTGGTAGGCTTTACAGCTGCCATACATAGGTCCACACAAAGTGCTTAAACAAGGAGTACACAGTTTCAAGATATTACTGATCAGCAAGCCTGCAAAAGTAATGATAAACCATCTGAAGTACATATGGGCCCTGTGCAACAACTTTTCTGCTAATGTCACACTGCTTTCTTTAAAATGTACAAGTATGCAACACACCAAAACACATGTAGTAATTTCTTCTTTTCTTCTCTATCTGAAGCTGAAGTAGAACTATGATTAATGATGAAAACAGCAGCCAATGCTTGTCTCTAGATTTGCACCCAAGCATCATACAACAAGCCTTTTCAATTATAGTATGATTCAGTTGTTGTGACACTCCATTTTGCTGAGGTGTGTACATAAGTGTAAACTCAAACTGTGCTCCCTTTTCTTCAAAGGATTTCATCTGAAACATATTTACCATCATTGTCCCATCTAAAACTGCCAATTTTCATGTTAAAAAGAGCATTAGCCATACCATAGTATATTTTAAAATAATGAAACTCTTCAGACTTTGATTGAAGAGTATAAGCTGCTGTAAAGTTAATATGATCATCAGTGAAAGTCACTATTTATTTCTTTGCATCAGAAGAAAAAATTGTCATAGGACCAAGCACATCAATATGTATCCATTCAAGGTATCGTTTGGCTCGAATACAAGGCTGAGTATGTAATAATCATGTTTGTCTACTCTCTGTGCAAGGGTTCAGAAACGTTACTTTGTCCGGAGTCTCTACTAGATAACAATGTTTCTTCATATTTTTGAAGTTCAAATGTCGTAAGTGCTTATGCTGCAAGTCTACATCACTGTCCAAAACACAAGCACTTTAAATAGAACTTAGTACCTTTGAACAAAACAGTATACATGCATGAATCATTTCTGTGAGCTACAGCTACAGATTTAATAATCTTTTGAACTGAACACACTTAATTTTAAAAAACAATGAGTATACAGCCATTGTAAGTTTACACACTGACAACAAATTATTTAGTAAACCTAACACTTCAAGAACATCTTTTATTTTTATTTGAAATTCTTTTTCCACAAACATTGCTTTCAACATCAACATTCCAAGCCTTTCAGGCAAACAAAGATGTATGTGTTTTGAGAAACTTTAATCCTGAAACTTCCTGGCAAATTAAAACTATATGCCCAACCAAGACTCAAACTCGGACCTCTGCCTTTCAAGGGCAAGTGCTCTACCAACTGAGCTACCTAAGCATGACTCACAAGCTTCCCTCACAGCTTCACCAGTACCTCATCTCCTACCTTTAAAACTTCACAGAGCTTTCTTGCAAAACTAGCACTCCCAGCAGAAAGGATATTGTGGAAACATGGCTTTGCCCCAGCCTCGGCCTGGAGGATGTTTACAGAATGAAACACTGAACTGGAAGAAGTGAAGTTGTGAGGATGGGTTGGGAGTCATGTTTGGATAGCTCAGTTGATAGAGTACTTGCTCGCAAAAGGCAAAGGACCTGAATTTGAGTCTCAGTCTGGCACACAGTTTTAATGTGCCAGGAAGTTTCACATTACCACATACTCTACTGCAGAGTGAAAATTTCATTCTGGATCCTTTAATCACATTGCATCTACCTGTTCCTTCACATTCATCAAAGGGAGAGAATAATGTTACATTGCCCCTAAAACTAGACACCACTTAACAGCTTGCACAGCTTATGCTACATTTGCAGAATTGCTACTTTTATGCTTTTGCAACAATTTGGCTTTGCATTGTACACTAATATGACCTGGTTTTCCACACTGGTAACAAGTATATTATTTAGAGCTTTGGTTGAGTCATACATACCTTGATATTTTGTTATCACCTGATACTTCCTTTGAGCTAGCTGTCAGACAAAGGCTTTATAATTATTGTGTGTTTTGCATCTACATCTAATAGTCTACCCCTTACAAAACTCACCTTCAATTGCTCACTTGACAAGGCTTCCAGAGCAGTAATGGCAACTTCATATTCCAGAGGAATTCTTAGTAACAAACTGCACACTATATCATTTTTTTTCAATATTAGCACTTGATGCCTTCAGGTCATGTATTTACTTATCAAAGTTCGAAAAATTATTTTCAAGTGTGTCATCACTTACATTAAACTTCATTGTCAAAAGAGTTTTTCTTAATAAAATTTGATTAGCCATATCTTTCAGCTCAAAATTTTGAGTTAATGAATTCCACAAATCATAGCCTGTTTCCTTGTCCTTGGCATACTCCAAGAACCTGTATGAAATTCTTTGGATTATTTGTGATTACAGTTGTTTTCATTTTTGATAAATTCTCTCAGAAGAAATTTTTTCTGTGCACATTGTTCAGTTGTGTCATCCTGAGTGGACTCTACCATCTGCATGTAGGACTTTTCCACAAAACTCACTAATTACAATTCAAAAATTGTTCAGTCCTAAATTTTCAGTGGCTAAGGTTTGTGTCATCAAACAATGGTATCCTGTACTTCCCCATCTCCTGAGCCATGACTGAATTACATATTGCATTAATTAATTAATTAGTTTTTCTCCCCTTATTTGTTTCCTGTAAAACCTGGCAACTGGGCCCATAACCTGTTTTAATATTATAAAGAACTAAGTATTTAGATAAGTAATATCAGTTTGTTACTTACCACAATTATAATGGCAACTACAATACAACAATGAAGACAGCATACAGACTAAAAGAAAAATATTTATAGTAAATAAAATTGAAAGAAACATTCCACATGGGAAAAATATATTAAAAACAAAAATTCCATGACTTACCAAGCGGGAAAGTGCCGGTAGCTAGGCACAATAAAAAAACACACACACAAAATTTCGGAGCTTTCGCAACCGGCGGTTGCTTCGTCAGGAAAGAGGGAAGGAGAGGAAAGATGAAAGGATGTGGGTTTTAAGGGAGAGGGTAAGGAGTCATTCCAATCCCGGGAGCGGAAAGACTTACCTTAGGGGGAAAAAAGGATGGGTATACACTGGCACTCGCACTTGCATTCATGTGTGCGAGTGTATACCCATCCTCTCCATTAAGAGCTAGGTGGTTGCATCCCACTGCAGTTACCACATCAACTAAGTACATTAGCAAGTAGTGCAGTCAGTGATGACATTCTGTGGAATATTTAGTTATCATGCCTGCCACGTGACATGCTGAAGATATTGATAGTGTGCGCTGGCAATCTAGATGCCCTTGAGCAACCACAGGTCACATAGCAGAAATGTGTCTGTCCATGTGCATTGCAACAGTGTTCCCTCAGCCTCAGGCAGACAACACACTCAGGGCACTACAAGCAAATGTTGCAGAGCTCACCCTGCAAGATGCAAGTTGCTGTATTATAGAGCCAGACTACCAGTTGCTGATCTCACCACCACCACTCACAGAGAAAGCGCAGCAGCTCCATCTTCAGCAAGAGTCCGCTGTTACCAACGATGGTATGGTTCTGAGGTGCGGGAGTACAGCCCACCTTGTGAGCAGGAAAACTCAGTGGGAAGTAAGTGGTGATGGTCACTGGCTCTCCAGATGGCAGCTATCAACTATTTGTAATGGAACATGGTACAAAGTTACAGTTTTTGGTAGACACGGGTGCTGACGTTATAGTCTATCCATCTGCCCATCTGCATTCCAGCTGTGAGACCACCACCTTTTCATTGTCAATGATTCTACAATCACAAGATATGGTTGTGTTACATTAGTGTTAAACTTAGGCTTACAATGCAAAATTAAATGGCAGTCTGTCTTAGCAGACAAGAACACCCAATACTCGGAGTGGTCCTTTTCTCATTTTATGGACTCCTGCCAGACCTCCATCAATGATGCCATCTTGACACTACTACCAACCTACTAAGACAAGGGCAAGTGTGTCTTGTAGAAGATACAGAGTACGGATGACTATCAGTGATTCTCTGTTCATAGAGCTCCTCAGGCAGTTCCCAGAGATCGCAGGCTCCAACACTAGCACCTGTGCTACACTGGACTGGTGCACTATATTTTGGCTGCACCTGGATCACAACCAAACAAACTGACATCCCAGAAATTGAAGATAATTAAGCAGGAATTCTTGTCTGTGCTCACAAAAGGAATCTCCCACCCGTAGAGCAGTAGTTGGGCATCTCCACTACGTGCAGTTCCAAAGAAGAAAAATGGATGGTATCCATGTGGTAACTATAGACAGCTCAATTTCAGAACCATTCCAGCTCAGTATCCAGTACTGCATATTGAAGATTTTACATCTAATGTTCACAGTAAGCACATGTTTTCTACATTGGACTTAGTACGTGCATTGTGCCAGTTACCTGTGGCACAGGATGCAACACCTGTTTACACTTTAATACATAACTGACTACATGATGTGAACATTGTGAATGACTACCATAGCTTGAGTGAATCATTGTCCTGTACAACCACTTGTACAAAATTATATCATATAATTAAAATTCGATATTGTTTTTATTTACAATAGAAAAGGGAACAAAAATGGTGGACATGAAATTATAATGAACAAAAGAGTAAACCTATTTGACTGTGGTTTGGATAACAGTAGAAGTGACAAAATCACAGGAACTATGTCATAAATATTATGCATACTCCTTCAGGGACATAACAATCCTGCCAAAATAGGCTAAAATAAAAAAAATTATAGATCAAAGAAATGGTAAAATAAGTAGAAGTGGATAATTTCAGAATTGGAAAAATCAGGATTACAAAACTGTATTGGAAATAACCACAACTAAGATTGGAACACATTGGAAGACAAGAATTTTGGTTATGATTCACTTTATAAATATGAATCTTTTCAAAAAGTAAGATGTCTGCTGATATGTGGAGCTTGGGGGCTTTTGAATGAGTGTCATTTTATAAACAACTTGCTATTTCCTCACTGAAAGCCCAAACTCCACATGTTCTGTAAGGATAAAAAATCTTGAATGATTTTTTGTAGAAATTGCTCCCAAGTTAACTTACCATTCTCTTGCTGCCAGAAATCACAAAAGTACTTAGTGAACAATACAAGTTTGTTTTTATCAGCTTCAATAAGAAATTGGTGATTTCACTTATCTTATTACATGTATTAAGCATGTAACGGAAAAAAAATGTAATGAAGTAGCGAGTGGAGTCATCCCCACCTTTCTGTCTCTCATAACTCCCTATCAGATTCTGCAGATAACTGTGACTAACAACAATTGAAAACAGGGTGTAATTCCTACCAATTTTTAGGAATCCTGCTGATTCCTCATTGTAATTATGAGAATTATTTAACAAACATTCTTTACAAAAAACATAAATGTCGTAAATAAAAAAATTAAATGCTGGATAACATAGCAATTTAGAATTCCAGTCAAAAATCATTACACACAGTACATTTTAACACAAAATATGGATCAAGCTGTTCATCAGTCTACAACACATAAATACAGAGTTTCCAAAATACAAATTTCATAGTTATACAAGAAATTTTGCACTTTAAAAGTATTTTTCCTTCTGTCTTGAAAAGTCTTTTAAAGAAAATTTAAAGCAATTTAATCCAGTACCTAGCTGCCATTAGAAGGAACCAGCCACCTTTCAATTATTTTACACACACTACACATCTTCTGGGGTCACTGCAATATTTCAGTCACCATTGTTAACAAACTTTCATAGGGCACTGCTCACATTACTCAGAGCCCATTACCATAATAATTCCTCATAGTTGATTGTTCCACCGATGCACAATATTAAAAGGAAACAAACAACTTAATACAGTATGTACATATATATTTCAGCTATCAAGCCAATCATTTTCTTTTGTATGATGATTATTCATGTTATATTGCAACTGAGCAAACATTTTTATGTAAGGTATATCAAAGCAGAAATTCAGTCTGTTCAAAACCACATGAAATGAACTGTGGTCTGTTGTCTGACCCAAGTACTTGTGGCAAACCTTTTATGTAAAATATGGAGGACAATGCTTGAATGGTGTTACATGATGTGGTAGAAGCCATAAGCACCACAAATGGGAAATTGCTAAGAGAGTCTACCACTATGGGGCAACGAGTGTTCCAAAATGGTCCTGCAAAGTCCATGTGCACTTGTTGCCATGGGGATTGAGTCTCAGGCCAAGCTGAGAATGTCTGTGGTGGAGAAGATTGGTTTTCTGCTCATGCACAACAATGTGACATTGTCTGTTCAATGTGGGCATCCATGCCTGCCAAATACAGTGCCTGCACAGTAAGTTTGGTGTGAACAATTCCCCCCATGTCCTTGGTGAAGTAGTTGTAACACATCATTTGTTAACACTTTGAGAATAAGCACACATGATTATCCACTGTCATTTTGAACTAAAATCACACTCTTTTGAACTGAGAGGTTATGCTGATGTGCAAAATATTGGTGCACAACTGAGTTCTGGATACTGTTCAATGAACAATATTAAGATGTGTGAATGTAATGCACCAAAATCTTGAGATCTGGGTCTGTAGTTCAAGGGAAAATATTCCAACAACTCAGAGTCCAGCACATTGATTTGCAACAGGATGCAGCAGATGCATCAAAACAAGAGTCTGGGCCAATTGGAAGGCAAGATAGGGCGTCTGCATTGCCATGCTTTGCTGTATGTCTGTAGACAATTTCATACTGATACTGCAAAAGAAACAAAGCCCAATGTTGCACTTTTTGAGCAGTGCATGTATGAACCAGCTTTCACTGATGAAACAAGGACTGCAAAGGCTTGTGATCTGTCACTAAAAAGAACTTGCAACCATAAATATAGCAATGGAATTTGATCACACCATATGCAATAGTGAGAGCCTCTTTTTCTATTTGAGAATAATTTCACTGAGTTTGAGTGAGCAACTTTGAGGCAATAGCAATGGATCTGGCTTGTGCACCAATTCTGTGCGGAAGCACAGCATCAATTCCATAGAAAGAAGTGTCAACTGCAAAACTACTGGTTTGGCAGGATCAAAATTACTAAATATCTGTCACTGACCTTAGCATTTTTGAGTTTCTGAAATGCATCATGATACTCTTTAGTCTACAAGAAAGGCACATTTATCCAATGCAACTGATCCAATGGAGCCATGATCCATGAAGCGTGTGGAATGCAATGGATGTAGTATGTCAACTTGCCTAACATTGACTGTGGGTCAGATACATTGCAAGGAACAGGCAGGTCACTGGTTGCAAGCAGATGAGACTGGTGGGGGTGCACAACCCGACTGTTTATCACATGACCTAAGTACCATAGTTCAGTTTGAAAAAAGTCACACTTTTCGAGATGACACTTGAGTCCTTCTTCTGACAACACTCAAAAGAGAGTACAAAACAAATTGGCAATGTGTTCCTCCAGTTTACAGCCTGAGATGACAATATTGTCACGGTAGTTTGAACAAAATGGCAATTTTGCAGTCCGTTGTACACAGTAACATTGAAAAACAGTGGGTGCAGAAGCACTGACGAAGAGCAAATGCAAATAGTAGAACAGTCCTAAGTGTGTGTTTATAACAAACACTTTCTGTGACACTTCATCCAATGGAATTTGCAAGCAGGCATCATGTAAATTTGTCTTAGAAAAGTAATGTCCTGCACCAAGCCTGTCCATGAGTTCCTCAGGGTGAGGTAATGGATAAGTGACAGCTACTGTCTCTGGATTGACTGTAGATTTGAAATCAACACAAATGCAAAATTGACCAGAAGGCATGAACAACAAAACAAGATGACTTGCCCAATGACTAGCTTGAATGAGAGCAATTGCATCATTATCTTACAGTTATTTCAATTCCCTTGCTGCTTTGTCTTTTAAAGCAATTGGAATGGAATGGGCCCAGAAAAACTTAAGCTGCACATTGTCTTTCAATGTAACATGCACTACAAAGTTATAAGCTTTTCCCATTCCTTCAAAAAATAGTTCAGAAAATTCTTTAAGCAAGCTACCTGCATTGTTGTTTGGTGCAAAAGCAGACAATGAAGGTACATTGTCTTGGATGCTAAGTCCAGACAAATCAGAGGCATCTAAACCAAATATGTTCTCACTGTCTCTTGATTTCAACACAGTAAAATTCACTGTCCTAGTGTCAGATTTATAAGTGACAGGCAAACAACACTGTCCAAGAACTGGAACTTCCTGTCCATTGTAAGCCGTGAGCTGCTTGCTAGATTTAGAAATCCGTGGTGAGCCTGACTGTTCATACATGACACATTAAGCAAAGTGACTGAGTTACCAGTGTCTAACGGAAAGTTCACACAATGGCCAGCAATTCATAATGAGACAAGTAGTTTTTTAGAACAACATATCACAGCACTAGGGTGAGAAGGAAGCACAGCCTTAATTAATGGTTTACACAAATAACTTATACTCAAAAGCAAGCAAAGCCTCTGAAAAGACAAATTTGATTAGTTCTGTGGCTCCCCTCCTGGAATACATGCAATAACACAACAATATATTACCAAATAGAAACACTTAAAAACAATCACTCCTCCAAGCTAAAACACAAGAGAAGCAAGCAAAATCTTTGGTCAAGTTGATTGTTTTCATTCGTCTCTGAATTATTCTCATTCACCAATGTAGAGTGTTGTACCACAAGGAAGCAGGGAGAGGGTGCTGTTATGGGCGGCCGGTATCCTCTTTCTACAACACAAATGCACCTATGTGTTAATACAGTTCTTTATTTACATGAACTGGAAAATGTACTTAACTCGAATAGAGTCCATGTTTTGTGGTGCAATGGTAACAGTCTTCTTGCAGATTGATGTAATGTCAACATCAGTAATCTTGCTATTACAAAAATTAGTTTCTCACTGGTAATATGGTACAATTCTGGTGTAGATAAACTAGTCCCACTACAGACAGTAATCTGGTCACTTTGTACTGTCGTATCCTGTAATGAACTAAGCCCACTCTGTGAGTAAACTGACGAAGCCAAACTGGATGTTTGAGTGACTCTTCTGGTCAGCAGTGGCAGCCTAAATACATGCTGTTGAGAGGGCATTAGTGGCATGTTGCTTGTGAATATGTCTCTGGCCTCTCTCGTGATAAGTGTGTTTGGTCCAGCACTTAGTAATTGATCTTTGCTTCATCATTGCTGACCGAAGCACTGGTGACAGCTTACACCAGTGCAGAAAGCTAGTAAATTTTAAATACCTTTATACGTATGAGTAGATGGTTTTATTCTATTCAGTTACATTATATTTCTCACATAGGAAATATATTCATAAGACTAAACATTCTGAAAAGAAATTATCACATTACTAACTGCTAAAAATCACACTCCTAGTGAGGTGGTGCAGTGTTCAGCACACTGGACTCACATTCAGGAGGATTGGGAATCAAATCTATGTCCAGCCATCTGCATTTAGGTTTTCCACAATTTCCCTAAATTGTTCCATGCAAATGCCAGGATGGTTCCTTTAAATAGGGCACAGCTGATTTGTTCCTCATCCTTTCATAATCCAAGCTCATGCTCTGTCTTTAACAAACTCATTGCCAATGAGATGTTAAGCTCTAATTTCCCTTCCTTAATCCTACAAACACACCATGTCCTCCAAATCATGTCTCAATAAATGGTTACTACTTTCCATCACAGTCATTTCACTTCCTTGGTCCATCTATTGCTTTTCTCTTTTTGACATGTTATTGTTTACATTCAATGTTGCTTAGCATATTTATTCAATTGTCTTTTTACTGGGGCCTTTTGTTTTTACCTCAAATGGCTATGAAGTGTGCAGAGAACATATTGCAGTCTTTCTCTTTTTAAATTATTTTCATCTTTATTCTATTGCTTGTGACCTGTTATCTTAACTCTTCCAGATTATACCTTGTATATCACTGACCTCCATCATTTTTAGGTCAAGGTTTTTTTAGGCTGATTCTTAATATAAGAGACAGAGAGAGGGGAGGGGGGGGGGGGGTTGAACATACAGGTGACCAAAAGTAGCTAAAAAGCTCCAACAAACATGGGTCCACAAATCAACCACTGCCAAGGTATTGCATTAATTTGAGTTGGGAACCAACTGTAAATGCCTCTGGATACTGTGGCATTTATGTTGGTATCGCAAGGTTTGGGACCCACTATCTGTTTCTCTACACATGTGCAGCTACTTTCCTATCACATTTGGGCCAATATCAGTCCTAATGCAACACACATATCAAGGCATCAGCAGCATTATTTGTTGAATGTCTGGGCAGGACAGCTTGGAGGCCACATAATTGGACCACAGTTCCTGCCACACAGACTAACTGGACAGCAGTACAAGCAGTTTCTGTACTTCCAGATGTATATGATGATGTCGCACTGAACCATTGCCTGAACATTTGGTACATGCATGATGGTTCACCAGCACATTTTCAGTTATGAGTGCACTGGCTTCTAACTTGGACATATGGTCAACAGTGGATAGATAGAGGAGGGCCTGTGCCATGGCCTCCAAGGCCTCCACATTTAAATCCAATGGATTTCTGTGTGTGGTGTCATGTCATTAGCATTGTCTATACTAACGCTGTTGGCTCTCTTCAGGAATTATGCTTGTGGATTGAAGCACTCCTATAGCATTTACAGAATTCCCCAGGACTGTCTGAGGGGATTCACAGCTCATTTCAGAGACAAATTCAATGTTGCATTCAGGTGCATGGAGAACATTTTGCACACCTACTTTAACGTTTAGAAATACCATGTGTTCCTAGACACTGATGAACTGCAACAGAAAATATGTTGTATCTTGACAATGGGTAATTTCTGGACCCATGTTTATTGGAGCTTTTTGGATACTTTTGGCCTGTATTTTCCATGTGTGAATTATTGGCCATCACTTCTGAAACACCCTGTATAAGCTGATTATTATTTGAAAACAGTCTTGTATTTAAATTATGTCTAAAAGATTGCACGTTAACATCATTTTATGGAAGAAAGGCTCTTTTCAAGGACGTTCATATGTAGAACTAGGTGCCCGACTGAGACTCGACGCTCACGCCCGGTACTCAGAGCTTTACTTCTGCCAGTATCTCATCTCCTACCTTCCAAACTTTACAGAAGCTCTCCTGCCAACCTAGCAGAACTAGCGCTCCCAAAAGAAAGGATATTGCGGAGACATGGCTTAGTCACAGCCTCGGGGATGTTTCCAGAATGAGATTTTCACTCTGCAGCAGAGTGTGCGCTGCAATGAAACTTCCTGGCAGATTAAAACTGTGTTCCTGACCAAGACTCGAACTTGGGACCTTTGCCTTTCGCGGGCAAGTGCTCTACCATCTGAGCTACCAAAGCACAACTCATGCCCGGTACTCAGAGCTTTACTTTCTGCCAGTATCTCGTCTCCTACCTTCCAAACTTTGAAGAAGATCTCCTGCGAAACTTGCAGAACTAGCACTCCTGAAAGAAAGGATATTGCGGAGACATGGCTTAGCCACAGCCTGGGGGAGGTT
The DNA here is from genome assembly GCF_023897955.1 of Schistocerca gregaria. Taxonomy (NCBI): domain Eukaryota; kingdom Metazoa; phylum Arthropoda; class Insecta; order Orthoptera; family Acrididae; genus Schistocerca; species Schistocerca gregaria. Next base: position 332,334,547 of record NC_064924.1, read on the forward strand.
TCCAGAATGAGATTTTCACTCTGCAGCGGAGTGTGCGCTGATATGAAACTTCCTGCCATATTAAAACTGTGTGCCCGACTGAGACTCGAACTCGGGACCTTTACCTTTCGCAGGCAAGTGCTCCACCATCTGAGCCACCGATGCACGACTCATGCCCAGTACTCACAGCTTTACTTCTGCCAGTATCTCGTCTCCTACCTTCCAAACTTTACAGAAGCTCTCCTGTTTTGCATGCGGAATATCTCTCATTAGGCACTAACAATAGTTTGCAAACATCTTCACATCCTAACGATGCTGATACCTCTCTACCACCACACTATCATCTCTATGAAAATGCTCACCTATGAAAATGCTCACCATGCTCCTCACTATAGTCTCCACAGTTTTCAGGGAAGTAATCTAAATGTGAACTGAGAAAGTGCATCTTTATTGACATACAAACACCAAGAACCAGGAGCCCCTTGACAGCATTTTCATACCCAGTATCTTATACTTGCCAAGAAAGTTTTTTATTATTGAATCAATGCCAACTAGGCGTATCCTCCATAGTTTGACTAAAATTTGTATTTTTTACAGGCTCCCTAACCTGCCGGCCATCAAAAATTCCTGCCTTAAGTCCAGCATCACTGACATGTGGAAATTATCTTCTGCTTTAAGAAAGTAAAACTCTACTTTCTTTGTTCACTACGTTTATAAAGGACATCATCAAACCAAGTTTAATGTCTAGCAGTGGCACTAGAATTTTCTAAGTATCGACAAGAGCTTGTGACTTAACGTTGTGCAATCTGATGTTTGGGAAGGTTATGCTTTCCAGATGTGTTGTACATAGTGCTTCTTACCTGCCTGACTCTCTGGTTGGCATAGAAAGTATGAATATTTGGTGTAGCCACAGAGTAGACCCAGAGTTATGGACACCACCTGTAACTTATAGTATTAATGTGTACCTGGGCATCATACATCATACTTTCAAATTTAATGTTATTAAGTATAATGTGCATTAAGCTCAAAAATATACATTTTGCGAAGTCTCCACATATCTTCCATTGTGATGTTCATATTTCAGAGCAGTTAACAAACACTCCACATTACTGTAGGTTTCACTCATTTGTTCTGAATGATCCACTGGAGCAGAAGCAACCACATTAAGAATGTGGAATACTACAACTTTCAAACTTCTACTTGAGGACTCCATCAAAAAAAAAAAAAAAAAAAAAAAAAAAAAAACAACACCATTCAGTAGAGACATATATTATACCCAAAGCTTCAATGTCATTACAGTGAACCAGAGAAGCTTCTTCATTCTTTCTTAAATACTGTTGAAACTCATCTTCGTGACTACTGCATGAACAGAAGGCTGTTGCAGGAGCTAACAGTCTACTTTCATGAAGACATGACCCTAGTGTCTGGGCAGATTCTTTGGATAAGCACAAATATCATGTCAAATAATATAGTTGAGCTTGGATTAGGGGTTTTGGGCTGGCATGAATCTTAGGGGATTCCATGTGAATCACCAATATCCCCAATATCCTCTTCATGCATTTCATCATCAGGGCCAGAAAAGTCACTCTGGTTATCAGGGGGTACTGGAATCAGAAATCCTGATTCATGAGGCGCTGGTCCTATGACAGCAAGTCTGGATATTTTATGCTCTCTTTGTTCTTTTGGCTTATTTCTAAAAGTAAAAGGAGATATATTCATTAAGTTAATTCAGATAAGATACTTATTTTAAGTAACTTAAACAGCTCTCTTAAAGAGACAACTTAAGTTCATGAGAATCAGTCCTTAACTTACCCTGTAAATTTGTCCTGCAGAAATAACACTCAGCAGTATGATTTCTTCCTTCCCTCTAAATCACAGGTACACCAAAACTGAGCCACATCTGTTGCTTTTTGCTACAGCACCACAAACTTTCAATAAACTTTGCAGCTTACATGTGGTGCAAAGGGCTTGTTCTCATCACCAATTTTAATTTCAAAGTACCGAGCATGGTGGCACAATGGTTAGCACACTGGACTCGCATTCAGGAGGATGATGGTTCAAACCCACATCCAGCCATCCATATTTAGATCTTCCATGATTTTCCTAAATTGCTCTATTGCTCTATGCAAATGGCAGTATGGTTCCCTTGAAAGGGCACAGGCAATTTCTTTCTCTATCCTCAACACAATCTGTCTCTACTGACCCTGATGTTAATAGGATGTTAAACCTATTTTTCCTTCCTTCTTCCTTCAACTTCAAAGTATGCATGACACATTTTCTACAAAAAAAGGAGTAATTTTTAACTTCTTATTTGGCATGACGACTTTACCATAAATGTAGAAAAATTGGTTAGGGTGATTCTTTCACTTTCTATTCATTTCTTAACAATGTTGCTTTCACTTAGAGACCTCAGGCCATACTAGCCTGCAGGGTGCTACAAGCTAGAAGCCAGATCGTCTCAATCCCACCTCTCTCTCCTACAGAGTTGCCAACTCCATCTGTTTATACAGAGATGTCAGCTATGACTGTACCTCTAATTGTATCAAGACCTTAAACAAAACACAGTACTGTTTCCTCATTATTAAGTACATTTATTTGAATTTCATATAGTTGATGTAGCTGTATGAGATAGAAATAATTCAAATACTTGACTGGATTTTATACCTAATAGGCTACTAACTAAATATTGAGGTAGCAAAGAAACATGACCTGATTGAGCAAAGTGAGTTACATTTTTGAATTCAAAATGTATTGATTATAAAAGATCCCCTAAGAAACCTGTGACCTCATAAATTAATTTTTGATACGCAGACCAGTGTATTCACAGATTTTACATTAGTTACTCGTTTCTACTACTGTCTTTGAAGCATGTAACTCTTTACTTACCAAAAACATTACTTTTACTGAGTTGAAATTTTTATATGATTTTACTTTTATGTTAATACAAAGTCACAATCTTATTCTTTTTGACTACCCACAGGCAAGAACCCTAACCGAACTCTGGTCTCCTATAACACATCTCATGTTAATACAGAATTCTCTTGCCATGATTCATCAAAATTCATAACACTTTCTCAGTTTCTTACATAATCAAATACTAAAAAACTGGGGCAACTTATCTTAATGTATTGTCAGGTATAGCATAATTTGGCTGACCAGTCTTTGAATACATGTTCAGTCTGCGACAGAAATTTATTTGGACTGACAAATGTTTATTGATAAATAACTGGTTGCTTACTAATTCATTAATTGATCATTACAGGCAGCAACAGATTATCAGGAATGCTCAACTGACAGCAAAACCATTGCTGAGTGTAAAGATAATTTGAATGAACAAAAATAGTTACTAACATAATTTAGAATGACCGACAGTACACAACAAAACTAAAAGCATGCATTGAACATACAAAACACATAAAATTCACATACCAAAGAATAAATAACACATAGAAATCACAATCACATATAGAAAACACTGCACCCCTGATGGCTAACACAAAAGCTGTTTGACATCAGCAATGACTTGATACCATGCATGGAATAAACTACCACACTGGGTACACATAACATCACTGGTTGGTGCAAATCTTGATTGATGGCCATGACACATGTTGCAGATGCTACATCAGCCCTCTTCTTGGAAGCATAAAATCATTTCAGAAATGGGTTAGAAAATACACATGTCAGCCAGGCCATGTGTTGTGGGCCTTTTGTTGCTGCTAGCAGCTGGCCAATGCAGTTCCAATGGAGACATTGGAGTTGGTTGTGGATGATGCTGTGTCTTGATCCTGCAATGGTTGGTACTGCCTCATGGAAAATGTTCTACACAGTCTATTGACATAGTTGTGGACTTCTTACTTACAGCAACATCCAATGTCTGTGTACCTTTTCTTAATATGTGATATGAGCCAGTATAAGAGACTTCCAAGGGAAGCTTTACATTGTCCATTCAGAGCATTATGTGTGAGCAGCTGTCTGAATCACAGTGCATGTAACTGGCCAGTGTACCATGCCTGCTGGCCCTGGGTGGTTGGTGCTGAGTGATGTGGTCTCATAACTGAAACAGAAAGTCTAATGGTTTTACATCATTGTCTGCAGAGAACTGGCATTGACAAATTCTCCATGGAGATGCAATGTTTCACAATAGACCAGTTCTGTACATGAGGAGCTGTTGTCTGTTTTGTAAGTGGTTCCTAGACCCAGAAAAAGTATCAGAAGTACAGATGACCAACGGGTTCCACGTCATGTGAGCACTGCCTTCAGAGAATGGTGCCAGTACTCAATTATGCTCTTGTTGGTGGGGTGGTAGCTGGTTGTCATCTGATGCACATACCCATAGAACCTTGCCAGCTCTGCAGACAGATCTGATTCAGACTGTTGGCCATGGTAAATAGTTAAGTGCAATGGGGAGCCACATCTTGCAAGTCGCACTGAAGTGAATGCTGATGCTAATGATATGTGGTGATGTCCACTGGCACAGCTTTCAGCCATGATGTAAAGTGATCTATCATGGTGAGCAAATACTGCTGACTGTCTGATGGAAGGAAGCAGACCTACAACATCTAGGTGAACGTATGCAAAATGTGTGGTTGTTTCTGGGATATCACCAGCTGGTACATGCAAATGGCAGATAACTTTACAATTCTGACACTGTGGACAAGTTCATGTCCACTCCTGGAAGTCCTTCTCCATCCCAGGCCATACAAAGTGCTGCAAAGGCAGACAGAAAGTTGGATGGGCTCCATGTTGATGCAGGTCGTAAAATTTGTCAAAAACTTGTGGCCAAAACATAGTCAGTAGGAAACATCACAGTAGAATTATACATCATTGCCACGAACATCAACACATTTTAACTTCAACCATGAAGTGGTGTCATTGATGAAAGTCTTGAGTTCTTGATCCTCCTGCTGGGCTCTGGTTAATTCCAAAAAAATCTATAATTTTCGCCACACTGTTGACACACAAAAGATTGCCAGCCAACACATTGCCTGTTTGATGTCCATCCTATATTTGTTTATGAGCTCAAGATGACTGTAAATCTGAGGCAAGCAAAGCATGGATCTATGGCTTGAGATCGACGTAGATTGTATAAACTCTCTTGCCTTGATCTGTGGCCAGAAGTATATTAGCACCTCATGCATGCCCTGGAGATCATAGTCATATATGTTCCACTTCTGTTGCAGTGGTGACAATTTTTGTGAGAAGTACAATAGAACCTCATTTAACGAGCACCTCTCATAATGTGCAGTACCCATAATGAGCAAAAAAATTGTAAAAAAAAATTATTCTCTTAATGAATGATGTTTCACATAATGAGTGATGATGATTTAGTGTGATGTCACCAGCTGTTCACATGTGGCGGGAGAAACATTCAACTATGTGAACACTTTTGACTGTCAATAGCAGCATATGAATAATGTGATGAGTATGTACTGCAGTCTGGGTTTAGCACTCTTTCTGCTACCATCTTAGTGCAGCTAGTGACAACATATTTTTCTAAACTCGTGCTCACACAGTATTTTTTTGTGTGCAAATTTTAGTAACCTTCATACAAATGTCCCCAAATATAAAGCCACAAGAAGATGACCATATGAGAAAGAAAATGACCTCAGGAATGCAACATAAAATCAATGAAAAATGCAAACATGATGTGAGTATTGCTGATTTAACACACACATACAATTGGTCTACATCAACTATTTCTCTAGCTCAAGAACAAGTACAAAATTAAGGAGATAGATGCTTCAAAGGGAGTGACAAGAGTATCTAAACAATGGTTTCATATTCTGGATGATGTCAGGAGGTTGCTTCTTATATGGATAAATGAAAAGCAATTGCAAAGTGATACAATTAACAAGAACATCATTTGTGAGAAGGTGAGAATGATTTTTGCTGACCTTGTTAAGAAGATATCAGGATCATCAGTGGCTGAAGAAGTGTTTGAGGGAAGTAATGGGTGGTTTGAGGAGTTTAAGAGAAGAACCAGGATCCACAGCATTGTGAGGCATGGTGAAGCAGTCAGCTCTGGCAGAAAGGTAGCAGAGAACTTCATCAGTAACTTCAAGATGCTCATAGATTCCGGGGGTTACCTGTCCACTCATTACTCACACACATTTGGCGAGTTTGGGCAGCCTGTGCGCATTCGCACAGATGAAGCTCAATGGCTGGGTAGCCTTTAACTATATATACAAAGACAGTAACTTGTTCTCGAAAGAACAGCTACTGTTGATGACCGTGCAGCTTTTCCCTGGAATAAATGATGACTAACTGAAAACCTCAGCTGCTGACAGGTGTTGTTGATATTCCTCAATGTGGACAGCTGAAAATGTGTGCCCTGACCGGGACTCGAACCCGGGATCTCCTGCTTACATGGCAGACGCTCTATCCATCTGAGCCACCGAGGACACAGATGAGTAGCGCGATGCACGGACTTACCCTTGCACGCTTCCCGTAAGACTCACATTCCCAACTGTCCACAATTCTACATATGTATTGTACCTTACGGACATTTGCCCAACCAGTAGGAGATCCCGGGTTCGAGTCCCGGTCGGGGCACAAATTTTCAGCTGTCCACATCAAGGTATATCGACAACACCTGTCAGCAGCTGTTGTTTTCAGTTAGTCATGATTTATTCCAGGGAAAAGCTGCACAGTCATCAACAGTAGCTGTTCTTCCAAGAACAAGTTACTGTCTTCGTACATATAGTTAAAGGCTACCCAGCCATTGACCTTCATCTGTGCGAATGCGCACAAGTTGCCCAAACTCTTACGGGAATCGCCAAAGCGTGTGCGAGTAATGAGTGCAGAAACACTGAGCTACACTACCTCTATTGCAAAAGTTTCACCAGCACAGGATTTTGCACATGAACTGACCTCTCAATTACGTCCTATAAATGATAAATCGGACTAATTTTGGGTGTTCTGTGTGGCCAAAACATTTACTCAAATTGTTCAGAATGTTCATCAAACCAGTCACAAGCAACTGTGGCCCTCTGACATAGTGTATTATCATTCATAAAAATTCCATCATTGTTTGGGAATATGAAGTCCTTGATTGGCTGCAAATGATCTCCAACTAGCTGAACATAACCATTTCCAGTCAATGGTTGATTCAGCTGGACCAGAGGTTCCAGTCCATTCCATGTAAACACACTCCACACCATTACCGAGCCACCACCAGCTTGCACGTTCTTGTTGACAATGTGGGTCCACAGCTTCATGAGGTCTGCACCACACTCAAACCCTACCATCAGCTCTTACCAGCTGAAATCAGGACTCATCTGACCCGGCCACAGTGTTCTGGTCATCTAGGATCCAACTCATATGGTCACAATCCCAGGGGAGGCACTGTAGGCAATTTCATGCTGTTAGCAAAAGCACTCACACCAGTTACCTACTGGCATATCCCAGCAATGTCAAATTTTGCCACACTATCCTGATGGGTAAGTTTGTCATATGTCCCACATTGATTTCTGAGGTCTCACAAAATTATAGACTAACATTCCTAACTTTGGTTTGCTGTATTTTTGAGGTCCCACAAAATTAGACTTACATTTCTAACTTCAGTTTGCTTTAGAATCCTTGAACGTATTCTCAGTTTGCACACAACAAATTTTCTTGAGAAAGAGATGCATATGTCCATGAATTAGCCTGGTTTTAGAAAACATGACTTGTGCAAAACTCAGCTCTCCCTTTTCTCACGATACATAACAAACTATGGATAAAGGGCAACAGGCAGACTCCATACTTCTATATTTCCAGAAAGAACCTGACACAGTGCCCCTTCGCAGGCTATTAACAAAAGTACAAGCATATGGAATAGGTTCACAGATATGTGAGTGGCTCAATGACTTTTTAAGTTATAAAACCCAGTATGGTGTCCTCATCAGTGAGTGTTCATTGGAGACAAAGGGATCATCAGGAGTGCCCCAGGGAAGTGTGATAGGAATGGTGTTATTTTCCATATACATAAATGGTTTGGCAAACAGTGTGATGATGCTGTGGTGTACAGGTAAGGTGTTAAAACTGAGTGACTGTAGGAGGATACAAGATGACTTAGACAAAATTTCTAGTTAGTGTGATGAATGACAGCTACCTCGAAATGTAAGTTAATGCAGATGAGTAGAAAAACAAATCCTTAATGTTTGGATACAGCATTACTAGTGACCTGCTTGACACAGTCACATTATTTAAATATCTGGGCATAACATTGAAAAGTGATACGAAATGGTGTGAGCATGTGAGAACTGTAGTAAGGAAGGCAAATGGTCAATTTTGGTTTATTGGTAGAATTTTAGGAAAGTGTGGTTCATCTGTAAAGGAGACCTCATATAGGATACTGGTGTGAGCTGTTTTCGAGTGCTGCTTGAGTGTTTGGGATTAAAGGAAAACATCAAAGCAATTCAAACATGGATTCCTGGTTTTGTTACCATTAGATTCAAACAACATGTAAGTGTCATGGAGATCCTTTGGGAATTCAAATGGGAATCACTGGAGGGAAAGCAACATTCTTTTTGAGGAACATAGATGAGGAAATTTAGAGAATTGGTATTTGAAGCTGACTGCAAAATGATTCTACTGCCACTAACATACATTGCCTGTAAGGACCATGAAGATAAGAGACAAGAAATTAGGTCTCACATGGAGGCATATAGACAGTCATTTATCCCTAGCTCTATTTTTGAATGGAACAGGAAAGGAAGTAACTAGTAGTGGTACGGGGTACCCTCCACCACACACCCTTGGTGGCTTGTAGAGTATCTATGTAGATGAAGGTGTATTTATTTCATGCAGTGTTGCTAGTCTGCTAGCAGTGACAACTCTAGGCAAACGCTGCTGTTCTCAGTCATTAAATGAAGGGAACTGGCCATTGTGTTGTCTGTAGTGAGAGGTAATACCTGAAATTTGGTATTCTTGGCACGTTCTTGACACTGTCTATCTCAATACAGTGCATTCCCCAACAGTTTCTGAAAAGGAATGTCCCATGCATCTAGTTCCAACTACCATTCTGCCTTCAAAGTCTGTTAATTCCAGTTGTGCAGCCATAATCATATCAGAAATCTTTTCAAATGAACCACTTGAGTACAAATGACAGCTTCATCAATGCACTGTCCTTTTATCCCTTGTGTACATGATACTCCTGCTATCTGTATATGTGCATAATGCTGGCACAAGACTTTTGCCGCCCCAATGTATGCAGGAGTGCAGTGTCTCCTATACTGCACTAAATCTAAAATTACTGTGGGCTCTGCAGTAATATGGGTGGCAGGTGGTTAAAACCCTAGATTTGGGGTTGTAATTGCTTCACACCAAATGACTCTAGCACATGCTGCATACAGATCCCAAATGGCCTTTTTGCTCATGGATAACTGGAGAAAAGTCATTCCAGAGATGTACAAGTGATAGTATGCCACGTTGTTAAATTCGGTACAGTAAGGAACTTACAGCTTGACACACCATGAGTAATTGCTGCAGGATGGTGACTGATCATTCCCCAGCCTCAGCACATACACTAGGTATGGGGCTGGCACTGTCAGCAAGTGTGGCCAGCCTAATACCCTCATCATGGATAGCAACAGTGATCCCCAGATAAGAAGAACTGGCTGATTTTTACACTGTACACCCTCAGTCACACAAAAGCCCCATAAAGCTGAAACAGGCATACCTTGTTCAGTCCCTGAGACCTGTGGCTAAGATACCTTAAGATGTTCAGCACCTTCTGGGTCCTGGTTTTCATGTTTCTCAGGTGTGGTAACCATGACAGTTTGAAGTAAAAAATGGGGCCCTAAAACCTCACTGAGCTTTAAAATGTAGAATGCTGTCCCTCATATGAATGTCAGGTAAATTAAAAATATGACAAGAATGATTAAATTAAACACACACACATTTTTCTGCAGAAAACTAAAAACCAGTCTTTACAGCCCATTCCCCTAATCTCTGCACTGTAAATTGCTGTTGCTGTTGCAATATTGGAGGAGGAACAGAAAATTCCAAAATCATCCACAGATAAGGAACACTGTATAGGACTCTGTACTGTACACATGACACTGTTTATGGCTATGGCAGAGAGGGTATTGCTTAAAACACTGCTCTGAGGAATGCCAATCTCCTGCTCAAAATAATCCAACAGCACATCACCAACCTGAAACCTAAAAAAATTGCTAAGAGGAAGGACCATATGAAGATGGAGAGGTGGCCTCAAAAGCCCAATTTGTGGAACTGCCCTAGAATGATGAGTCTCCAATTAGTGTTGTATGCCTTAATGATTTCAAAGAATATACTAGTGCAGTGATGTCTATATAGGAAAGCCTGCTGGGTAGCCACCTGTAGCAGGTTCAGGTCATCAAAAAGAGGACTGGCATCACTTGAATCCACACTGGGAGTGGATAAGGAGTTGCATGGTCTCTAACACCCAGACTGGATGAAGGTTCACCATTTGCTCCAAGATCTTCCCTATGCAGCTTGTTAAGGCAACACTCCAGTAACTACTGGGGCATATTTGGTACTTTCCAGGTTTGGGGAGAGGTATCAAAATTTCCTCTCTCAATGAGTGGGGAATGTGGCCTGTTTGCCACATCATACTAAAACATTTGAGGATTCACTTTGATGCTGCTTGCAAATGTCAAAGCATGACATATGGGATTTTGTTGTGACCAGTTGTGCTGTAGTGAGCCTCAGGCAATGCAAATGTCAAAGCATGACATATGGGATTTTGTTGTGACCAGTTGTGCTGTAGTGAGCCTCAGGCAATGCTGAATCAAGCACTCACAAGGAGAAAGGATAATTGTAAAATTCAGAATTGTTGGACCTGAAGTCTAACTTCCCCCTCTCTATGTCCACATGGCAGCAGCAGAATGCTGGATCCTGGCTGGCATTGGCAGTAGTGACCCTTGTGGTGGATAGGATAGCCCAATAGTACAGGGACATCCTTAACTTTAAAATGTGTTTCTTGTTAACACAAGCACAGAAGGTGTGCATGTGCTAGGAGTTTCAGTTTCTCCACATGAGTCCTGAAAACAAATATGTTACAATGCAGTACGGGTGCCATTTATCACGCTGGTTGCAGTCTCTGCCAGGGAGGGGTGCCTGCAACAGATGGAGATTCAATTTTGGGGTGAGATGGTCGCCACAGGCAGACTTCACATTCCATTGACTCTGAAGCAGAAGCAGTTGAACCATCAGGTCAAATGATACCAACATTGTCTGATAGTTTGCTACCTATTTTTGCCCAAGGTGGAAGCTTCCTGTTTGCTTTTTTTAGCCTGGGAAGCCTTGGACCCTGCCATCAGAGGTGCTGGGACTGCTGCAGTGTTGGCAACTGCGTATTTTACTGACATTCTCAACAGGACCAAGAGACTCTGAAATAACTGCAGCTTTACAAATGTCCTTGAAAATGCAGGAAGTAGTGCTGACACTAGTAACCTCATTTGTGTAGATGCATCAGATGTCAAAAAAGGCTTTCTAAGAGCTGAAATAAAAGATGTAATTAATGTGGAAGACTGCATGGGCTTATAGATCTTTCAGCCTCACGATAACGCCGCAGTCCCTGCACAAGACAGGGTAGTACTCAGTGCAATTACACACTTTGTAGGAGATGAATAAATGACACCTTCATGGGCTGTCTTATCACATTTTCAACAAGTGGCTTCTCTCCTACACCATGATGTATCCAAAGTGCTGGAATTTAAAACAGTGCATTGGGTTGACAACAAAGAGCCATACACTTTAGTAAAGGAAAGTGGCTTGATATACTCTGGGAGTTTTATTCTATTAAAAGTAAGGATAAGGGAGTCAGATTTTACCAGATAACCTGATAGTGAAAGATAGTCTCCAATAACAGCCCTCATGAACACTGTATAACACCTCAAGAATCCGTTTCCAATTTCTTGGATTTCTTTCCTGTGCATGGCAAGTTACTCTCCTTACATTTGAAAGATGGGGTAGGCAAACTTCATAATTTTCATTTATTTGTATCACGCTACAGTGTGTTAGGAAAGAGCTTGTCTACATTTGCTGTTACAAACAGGAAAGATTGTTACTTTGTATACATTAGCATTATTCAATTAATATAAAAATGATTCATTGAAATGAGATGTATGCTATAAATGCACATATTTAAAAATGTGATACTTTAAATATTTTTGTCTTCTCATTCTACAGGAAGAACATTTTCTCTTATGGGTATTTGTGAAGGAATTACAACATTTGCATTTGGACCATTGTATAGTACAACATATATAGCAACACTTGAGACATTTCCAGGTGCTTTCTTCTTACTCGGTACCATTTTTGCACTAATAACTGGAGCTATCTACATGTACGTATGTGGTCTTTTATCATATTATTATTGTTGTTACCTTTTCAAAACTGTGTAATTTACTTTGTATTTAATTACTGAAATTCAACTGTGTGAGAAGCAGTTTTTGTTCAGCTCTAGTGGAGATCTTTACCAGGGTGTTAATGACGTGCTCAGGTAAACTTTATATTTCAAATAATTAAAAGGAATACTTTTTAATATTGGAGTTTATAGTGAAATTAACATTTGTTCATTCATTCATTTCGTTTCATAAATTTCTGCCAAGAAAGAGAAAAAGAGAACATTCTTGGATCAAGACTTGTTTTGGAATCTTCAGTCCAAAGACTATTTTGATGCAGCTACACATATCAGTGTAGCCTGTGCAAGTCTCTTCATCTCTGTATAACTATCATAACTTACATCCATTTGAACCTGTTTACTGTATTCACCTCTTAGTCTCCCTCTACAATTTTTACCTCCCACATTTGCTTCCATTACCAAATTGGCAGTTCATTGATTCCTAGGATGTGTCCTCTTTTTTAGTCAAGATGTGCCATGAAACTTATGTTTCTCCATCTTGATTCAGTACCTCCTCCTCATTAGTTGCTTGATCTACCCATCTTATCTTCAACATTCTGTAGCACCATATTTCAAAAACTTCTATTCTCTTCTTTTCTGTACTGTTTATCATCAATGTTTCACTTCCATATGAGGTTGAACTATTTCAGAAAAGACTTCTTAACATTTACATTTATATTTGCTGTTAGAAAATTCCTCTTGCTCAGAAATGCATTTCTTGCTGTAACCAGTCTGCATTTTATATCCTCTCTACTTCAACCTCCTCCCCCCCCTTTTTCCCCTACACTGTTACTTTCAGTTCTCATTTCTTAATCTAATTCCCTCAACATTGCTTGGCATAATTTAACTATGTTTTATTACTCTTGTTTTAATTTTGTTTGTGTTTACCTTATAACCTCTTTACAAGACACTATCCATTCAAATCTGTTGCTCTTCCATGACCATTGCCATCTATGACACAATTACAATGTCATCAGCTAACCTCAACTCCTTTTCTCTAACTATAATTTCCCTTTCAAATTTATTTCCTTTACTGCCTGCTTATTGTACAGATCGAATTAAGTCTCACTCTATTCTCAGCCTCTGCTTTCCTTTCATGTCTTTGAGTCTTATAATGATAGTCTGGTTTCCGTACAAGTTGTAAATAACTCTTTGCTCCTTGTATTTTATCCTTGACACCTCCTGAATGTCAAACACTATATTCCAATCATTATCAAAAGCTTTCTTTAAATCTTCAAATGCTATAAACATACATTTGCCATTATGTAGTCTAAATCTGTCTACGTCATAGGGTCAGTATGGCGTCATGTGATCCTACATTTCTCTGTAACCCAAACTGTTCTTCCCCCAGGTTGGTTTCTACCAGTTTTTCCGTTCTTCTGTAAATAAGTTGTGTCATCATTTTGCAACCATGACTTATTAACTTAATAATTTGGTAATACTTACTCCTGTCATCACATGGTTCCTATTGAATTGGAGTTATTACACTTTTCTTGACATCTGAGTGTATTTTGCCAGTTTCATATATCTCACACACCATGTTGAATAGTTTTGGCATGGCTGGCTCTGCCAAGAATCTCAATAATTCTAAGGGAATGTCAGAATGCTCCTGAGGCCTTGTTTTTACTTAGGTCTGTCAGTGTTCTGGCAAATTCTTCTTGTAGTATCATATCTCCTATCTCATCTTCAACTACTTTCTCTTCCCTTTCTGTATTGTCTTCAAGCTCATTTCTCTTTATAGACCTTCTAGATATTCTTTCTACCTTTTAGCTTTCACTTTTTGCTTAGTACTGGCTTCCCATCTGAGTAACTGACATTTGTGGAATGATTTCTCTTTTCTCCAAAGGTCTCTTTTATTTTGCTATAGGTGGCGTGTGTCTTTCCTGTACTTACGCATGCTTCTATAGGTTTGCATTTGTCCTGCAGCCTTTCCTGCTAAGCCATTTTTCACTTTCGGTCAATATCATCTTTTATATATTCTCTTATAACTGCTTCATTGCTGCATTTTTATTTTTTCTCCATTTGTCAATTAAATTCAGTATATCGATGTAAATAAAACAGAAAGAAACTTCCACATGGGAAAAATATATTAAAAACAAAGATTCCAAGACTTACCAAGCGGGAAAGCGCCGGCAGACAGGCACATGAACAAAACACACAAACACACACACAGAATTACAAGCTTTCGCAACTGGCAGTTGCTTCGTCAGGAAAGAGGGAAGGAGAGGGAAAAATAAAAGGATGTGGGTTTTAAGGGAGAGGGTAAGGAGTCATTCCAATCCCGGGAGCGGAAAGACTTCCCTTAGGGGAAAAAAAGGACAGGTGTACACTCGCACATACACACACATATCCATCCGCACATACACAGACACAAGCAGACATATTTTCTGTCTGCTTGTGTCTGTGTATGTGCGGATGGATATGTGTGTGTATGTGCGAGTGTACACCTGTCCTTTTTTTCCCCTAAGGGAAGTCTTTCCGCTCCCGGGATTGGAATGACTCCTTACCCTCTCCCTTAAAACCCACATCCTTTCATTTTTCCCTCTCCTTCCCTCTTTCCTGACGAAGCAACTGCCAGTTGCGAAAGCTTGTAATTCTGTGTGTGTGTTTGTGTGTTTTGTTCATGTGCCTGTCTGCCGGCGCTTTCCCGCTTGGTAAGTCTTGGAATCTTTGTTTTTAATATAAATTCAGTATATCATGTGATATCCAATAATTTCTACTGGGTCTTATCTTTTTAGCTATTTGATCCACTGCTTTCTTCATTAGATCCTATCCATACTGCTCCTAGCAGCACTATCCTATCTCCACCATACCCCTGCATGCTCCCACAGGCAGCACAGCATCTTCCCCTACCCCTACCCTGCTATCCATCTCTCACCCCACCCTATGCTACACATCCTGTTTACGATCACCACCCTCCAAAGTAGATTGCTGCTCATGTCAGGTACAGTCGCATTTGGGCCACAACATCCATAGAATGTGCCCATGTATGTACTAGTTGTACTTGGGTGAATGTGTGTGCATATTAACTAGTTTGGAAGAAGGACTTGCTCCAAAAGATTAAATATTTCAGCAGCATTTTTTGCTGTGCATGTCTGAAAACCCAGCGCCTCCACTATGTGGTGAATAGCAATCTAATTTTCCATATTGTTCCAGTATGATATAATATATTCTTAAAAATGGGATTTCTAATAATGAATATCTGTTTTATCTGACTGTTGATAATTTATACATGTGTTTTGGACCAATTCCAGTGGGATCTAAATTTTTCTTTGGATCACATACTTTCATATGTCATGAAAGAAAGGCATTAGGGCTTGAATATGGTAAGAACCCATTATTTCATTGTCCTCCTCCTACATATTCATTTGTATATGATACAAATCTGGTTCCATTTTTCAATTTTCCCTTCAAGAATTGTATTACATATACAAAATAAGACAAAGGTTGAATCACAGTAGTCCATTT
Organism: Schistocerca gregaria; assembly: GCF_023897955.1. Lineage (NCBI taxonomy): Eukaryota > Metazoa > Arthropoda > Insecta > Orthoptera > Acrididae > Schistocerca > Schistocerca gregaria. The sequence goes on from NC_064924.1 coordinate 332,350,367, forward strand.
GGGATGAACCATCAAAATTCCATTTATAGCAATAAGAAGTGTTCTTCAATTTCCTCTTAGAAAGTAACACACTTGGCACTGCTACATTTGTTAATGATAAATGTAAATTTACTCTTAAGATACTAATATATGTGACATATGTCTAAAATATTAATGGGAAAAATGTTTTTCAGAACTATTTATGTACTGTGGAAAAGGGGCAAAACTCATTTGGAGAAACAGTCCATTGAAATGGATGCTGCACAAAATGATCAGACAACAAAAGAAGAACATGTAAATGAGGCTTTTCAAACTGAAGAACAAGCAGACCTTGACAGCAAGCTGTGAAACATAAAAAAATTGTTACCAGATATCTCTGAAAGATCATGAATATATAATACACTATCACTGTCTAATCTATGAATTTTCATCCATAGTAAAATATCTTATGGCACTAACAGTCTTCCATTTACATATTATTTATTACAGTAAAACTCCCTTTTTACTCTTTTCAGCAGAATGATTCAAAATAGTGTAAAATGCAGGAAAGTGTAAAATACAGGAAAGCATAGGAAACACAATAAGCTTTAGATTTTGTGTCTATTGTTCACTGTTTACAAAGACTCCCAACTGTGGGTTTTTAACAAATATCACATCACAAAATGTATTTAACATAATTTTACAATGATAATCAATAAAAAGTCTCATATTAAAGACTTTTGATTCCATATTTTATTCACACCATTTGACGTGATTGAAACAGTGCAAATCCTAGAAACACTTGGCCTTCCACTGTCTCAAATACCCAATATCTTAGGTTCGAGTGTGGGAGAGTGAGAACGTTTCTACTGATCCACCTGTTTCTATGTGCACTTTGGAAGTTTGTTATTAGAAGGCTGTTGGAGGGGCAAGTCACTGACGATGACAAGTGTTTCCTGCCAGCACCCCAGAAGACTTGATGAAAACGCAAGGAATAGTTATGCAGTATTCTTTGGTGTGTTAGTGTCCGTGTTGATTGTAAAAAACGACTAATGAACAATTGAATATAAATTTCTATGTACATTCATGTCCTGGACTCGTTAGAGACTAGAGGTTCCCCCTCCCCCCTTAGATTCTGTGAAGTCAAGATGCATGTTCTTATTTTCATATGGTTTCTAATACAACTATTATGTCTCACTGTACTTAATTATTTCTAAAGCTTGAGATATGAGTGAGACAACGAAGATATTTATATGTCTAAGAAGAGAATTTTGTTCTGCATAGCATTTCTAGTACATCGTTAATCAAAGAGAACATTGACACTGAAGTTCATATGTGTGATCAATAGATTACAGAAAAAAGAAGATATTATTTTCTGTCATCCCAAAAAAACGTTAGAACATGACAACCTAAGTGACAGGACCCAAAGAAAACAGGAATTTAAAGACAGAAACGGAAAGAAGATATTAGGCATTACCATAGCAACCAGGCCTAACAAGATATGAGAACTTTTTCCAGTAATTGTATTGAGTCCAATAAACAAATGGAAGAAAGTTGTGAGTGCAATGCAGTAAAACACATGAGACAGTAATGGGAGAGAAAACTAGAGAGAGGACCTCAACTTTTTGAGTAAGAAGATTGGATGTGGAGAGTAAGCAGTCTTCATACATGTACATCACGTTGATGCCGATGCAGTAACCAGCCACTGACGCTGACTGCACCAGCTGCTGCTCACCAGTGCAGATTCCGCTGCTCGCTGACAATGACGCTGAAACCATCATTCAACGATGTTGGTGCCAGAGCCAGTGCGATCCACCAGCACTGATAACACATTTGCTAACCACTGCAGCTATAACTCTAAGCCAGGTGAGCAAAAACCAATAATTATTTGGTAAAAGTTGAGAGGGCAGTTGTATGATAAACTGTTGCTTTAACTGTTATACTCAGAGGTGATTTTTTTAAATGATAACAAGGGCTAAGAGTAAAATGAATATGGATGAAGAACATAGCTATAAGAGTGACTAGGGAAACACTAGACTTGTCTGAATTAGTGAATTTAATTAAAGTCCAGCAAGCAGATTCAGCAGTTCAAATTTTTTCTTTAAGGAAGTTAAATGATAAGTTAGACAATCATTTCAAGAAAAACCTAGACTTAATAAACTCAATGAATTCTAAATTAAAGGCTCAGAATGAAACTTTAGATATTCAAAAGACAAGTATAGGTTTGTTGCCCATCAAAACAGATGCTCAAAGCAAAAAATCTAGTTATCGGTGCAAAGACATAGTTACTTTGGAGACTGAATGCAATGTCTAATATAATAATAAAGAACCCGATCTTAATGAAAAATTAGATTCTTGTGAAAATGTATCTAATGTTAAATTTAATTGTGTAAGACAGGAAATGAATACTTTGAAAGAGAGCACAGATTGACCTAAGGAAGTAATATTGATTATTCAATCGAAAATCCCAGGTGTTAGTGTATGAACTGTTACTATGCAAGTGGTCAGTTCATAAGTAAATAATGAAGGATGGAATGTCAGGGAAAAATTAGCCAACTCTGACAAGATAAATGTAAGTAGTCTGGCGGAACCTTTTGAACCAATTAAAGATTGAGAAGTTACCAATAGTATAATCTCTGGAACCATTTTGACTGTTGCTTTTTCAAAACTTAATGATAATAGCAATGTTATAGACAACTTGTGCAAAGAATTCAAATTTGTCCATGACAGATTAGAAAATAGAATAACTTTACCTGATGTTATGTTACCTAGTAAAGTGGTGATTGTTTTGTGGTGGGGAGACTTTCACACAAAATTTGATGAGAAATATTGGTCCGTGAGTAATGAAATGAGGTTAACATTAGATCCATGGGACCCAGTTAGAGTCACATCTGTCCCCCAGGGATGTTAATGTTCTGTGTTAACAGGCAGAGTGATGACCGTCAGATCCCTAGTTGTTTTCAGTGTTTCTTCAAATTTACTTTTTCTGCACTGGATTCCCTTCAATTCTTCAACTAGTCTGAAATCTATTCTTAAACTATCCTATAATTTTAGTACATAGGAAACTGGATATGACTACAAGATTGAGAGCAATTTAAGAGAGTCACGGATGAACAGTGACCTCCAGACATGAAATGAAACAAATACAAACTTATTTGAGTGAAAAGTATAGCATCATGGTACTATTCAAACAAAGTAATATCTAGACCTCATAGGCTGAATGGCGTACTTTATGTGTGTATGAAACATAGTGTAATGTGAATAACTAAACAACTATGTTATCATAGTGTATAATTTTCTATTTTTATAGAATAATTTTATACCTTTTGTGAGATGTAATGTACATGAGAGGGTTTGTATCATTTTTTGAAGGGGTGGGTAGTGTAATTACAAGCATGACTAGCACTAATTACACACCCCACCTTTCAGACAGCCCTAGCAGACAAGTCTAACTGATTCTTCACCATTTGCCATTCCATAGGTGTTGCTAGGATTTTTCTTTGGGACTTCACAGGTAGAGGTGAGGGTGTCCATTCTATAGGAGACATTTAACATCATACCTCCTCCTGCTTCCCACTCAAGTACCAGCGAGGTAGATATCCTGGGGAAGGGGGGTGGGCAAGGTTTTCCTGTCTTTCCCTTCTTTGATCTTAGCAACCATTTCTACTTTTTCATTTCTTGCTTCTCATCTGAGTACTAGTCTACTTTTCCCTCTTTCCATATGCATATACTTCTATTGCTAAAGTCCTTCTTATTTTCCATGGTTTTCAATTACCTTCGACTTATTTCTTATAAGTAGGCTGAAGAATCAGGATACACAAAAACACATCTACATACACACGAAGATATACTTAAACATGAACAAGAGAATTACAAATTAGAAACATGAAGTGATGTCAGAATTCCAAGGGATGTAGGGGAATAAGGATATATGTACATCTGAGTAGATGTAGATATTACATTGTAGATATGTGACGGTTCTGCATCATTATTTTTTGTTGCTCTCAAATATATTTACATGTGCCATGCTAGATCTTTGAGAAAAGCCATAGTTTATACTGGGAGTTGGCAAATACAGGTAAAAATAGCATCTACTATGTGTGGGCATTATATCCGTCTATACAGTAGGAGTGAGGAGTGAAAGAGGAATCTAGGGTATTAGAGGGAGCATTGGAAAGTGGAGTTAAGGTGTAAAGTAGATTTGTAATTTTACCAGAGAATATTTAAGAATAGTACACATAAAGATGTATGCTACGCTAATGACCTAAGAGGTCTACTCAAGAAGGATAGAGGATGCACTTGTCATTTATTGGATGAGAAAAAGGGCAAATAGGCAGACCTATAAAGGCTGACCTATACTGTGTGGACAGGGGCACCAAGGAGGGGATTGACCTGTACCATAGGAGGATAGGAATAAGAAAGGGGTGTAGCTACAAAACAACAAGCACACAGGAACAAATCAGGAAGAGGACAAAGTGAAGAGACAGAGTGGCTTCTGTTCGAAGTCCCTCAAATTTCACATGTCCAAACTGCAGTAGGGACTGCCACTCTCGAGTGGGATCTCTTAGCCACAGCAGACGCTGCAGACTGTGAACCAAGCATGCTCCACCATCATCCCTCAAGGATGGATGGATGCCATTATGACCTACAAAAACAGAAGGAGAAAAGGTACTTCTAGGATCAACCCATGTAAGATATAGGTACTGTTCCTAAAGGGAAAAAGGGCAGTATAGTGACAGAAGTCACACGTTTAAAGGAAATAGTCTGGTAAGTTTGAATTCTATGGTATGCATCAATAGCCTAGCCTTATTACATTTTAGATTTACAAGTGTCAGAAGAAGAGAACACTTTTATTCTACCCATGGCTCCTCCAGATTACAAGAAGTAATAAATAAGCACATATTTAGGAAAAGTAGTACAGGAAGTAATAACAAAGCAGTAAAGTATTCATGAGTTATGTACACCTGGATATGTGATTGGAAGAGGAATAGCAAACAAAAATTTGGTACCCACAAATTCTTGAAGATTGAAAAGAGCCAATTCCAACATGGATTGAAAGGTTCATGCTCTATAATTGTGGTAAAATATGCATGGTTATTAGTAGAAAAAAGTACTGTTAAAAGATAAAGAATTACCTTGTGTGAGATTATTGTACATAATGAATATGTATAAAGTGTCATGTGTTTGAGCTAAGGGGAGGGATATGTAGTGCCTCAAGAATTTCGGTGTCAATTCTAGAAACACTCGGCCTTCCACCATCTCGAACACCCAATATTTTAGGTATGAGTGTGGGAGAGTGAGAACATTTCTACTGATCCACCTGTTTCTATGTGCAGGTCAGTTTTTTATTAGAAGACTGTAAGAGGGGCAAGTCACTGACGACAATGAGTGTTTGCCGCCAGCACCACAGAAGACATGATGAAAACCCAAGGAATAATTATGTAGTATTCTTGGTGTGTTAGTGTTTGTGTTGATTGTAAAAAAAACACTAATGAACAGCTGAATATAGATTTCTAGGGACACTCATGTATTAGACTCGCTTGAGAGTAGAGACCTTTTTTTTATGTCTTAGCTCTGAATGAGGCAGGACACATGTAATGTCCATAAATTTTTGGATAGTTACTATGATACTGTACTTGTGTTTTATCGAGTCTGATGACAAGGAAGTCACTTAGCTAAGCAACATCTGGGTGAGAAAGAGGGCAGAGACTGTCATCACATTATGGGGCATCTTGAGGAGGAATGTTTATGTCTGATATTGTGTCATACTGTCCTAGTATGGATTAGTGTATTTCATGCAGAAGTAACAATTCATGAAAGCTCATTACAGATGGCCATCTTCAAAAGTGGTGTTCATTTGTAGAGATGACTGTGAAACTAAATTAAAGCTTTTGTAGTACAGTGCAGTGTGCAAAAGAAAGGTTGGTGCTAGAGTCACTGTCATCAGATTGTAATTATTATTAAGTCAGTGGCTCAACATACTTTCCCACCCTTCCAAACACTGCAAACCTATAATACAGACAGCCATGACCCAACAAACAAACAATGAAAATCTTGCTTACCTTGCTAACACTATGTTACATGATCAATAAATCTGTGTATAATTTGTGTATTCTGTTTCATTCCAAGGCTGACTCTGAGCAGGAATACAATGCACTTTTTGCAGAAATCAGTATGAAAATCAATGTTAATGGTCATGATAGCATCAAAGAAAACTTATGAGGGCAGATCAAATATAAATGGGATTTTATTTCTTATTTAAATTCATTTATTGAAAAACTCAAGGCAATTATAATTTATTTATCCACATAGTCTCCTGCTTTGGAAAGGCATTTGTCCCAGCATATGGGAAGCTTTTTGATGCCCTCATCATAAAAGGAACTAGGTCGTGTCACCAGCCACTTGCGCATGAAGTCATCCACACCCTCATCATCTTCAAATCGCTGCCCTCCTAGGGCTTCTTTAAGAGGTCCAAATAAATGGTAATTGCAGGGTGATATTTCCAGGCTGTAAAGAGGATGATAAAGTGTAGTCTAGACATTTTCTGAAGCTTGGAGACTGTTAGAGCTGCAGTATGATGTCGTACATTGTCATGGAGGAGTATGGCCTGTTGAATCCATTTGTCTCGGCTTTTGCGGCAATACGCATCTCTCATCTTGTTCAACAGTTTGCAGTAGTAAGCAGCATTGATTGTGCATTGCTCATGGAAAAAATCAATCGGTTGAAAAAACCTTGCCAGTTGACAGTCGAGTCTTGGCTTACACTGGTGCAGCCGACCCTGTCCTCCGCCACTCCTTACTGGATTGTTTGGATTCTGGAGGGATGTGGTGAACCCATGTTTTGCCACAGCTAATGATCCAACTCAAAAATGCATCACTGTTTTCTGCAAACCTTGCTGTAAGCCTCTGAGAAACCTCCAAATGCCTCAACTTCAGATTTTCAGTCAAAAGTTTAGGGACCCATCTGGAACAAAATTTACGGAACTGTAGGTCGTTTGTGATGGTTGCTTGACAGCTCCCATAACTGATTCCGACTTTTTGTGCAATTTCTGATACTATTGCCCGTTAATCATCGTCAATAATGTCTTTAACTGCATGAATGTTTTTGTCTGTAATGTTAGTCCACGAATGCTGATCGTGTTGCTGATTTTCCACATATTCTTGCCCTTCCTTGAACTTTTTTGCCAGGAAAACACACACATCCTTGATAGTGTTTTATCACTGAACTGTGCAGTCGATCTTTGGAAAATTTCTGCTGCTGTAATTCCTTCATGAGCAAGAAATTTGATAATCATGCATGCACGGTACACCTGTTGCTCAAACATCATGAGTGTTACTGACGAAATGGTGGGAAATATCTAACAGCACTTCTAACTGTTCCACCTAAACATAGCAGAAGTACAGAGCCAGTCCTAGCAACTGTTGATCTTCAGGAACTAAAATCTCATTTATATTTGATCCCCCCTCATAAAATGGAGGAAATGTTGTAACATGGAATCGTTATTGACAAGAAAGCATAGTACTGAGAGAATAGGAGTTCTGTTGGAAAACGCAGGAAATGTCATAACATGGAATCATTATTGAAGGGAAAGCACAGCACAGAGAGAATAGGAGTTCTGTTGGGACCAATGAAAATGAACACAAAAAGTGGAGAAATGTAAAATGCAGGAATGTAAAAACAGGGTTTTACTGTATTTAGAAACTGTTTCATTACTCCTTTTCATTTTGTTAACCTAAGCAAGTTAAACACCTACTGGTTGTGGAATTGCAAAGTAAACAAGTTTTCCCATAGAGTCAAACTTTAAAAAAAACAGACTACATTGTGAAACTCTAGGATACTGTGAAATAATAACCACAAAGAGAAATACATTGTGTTCTACCAACTAATGAAATACAATACATACATGAAAACAAGAAAAGATCTTTAGAAATATTTAGCACTGAGGATAAATGATTAAACAATGTTATCCAAACATAATTTATTCACTCACTCAGACTACCATCTTAGTTTTAACTCAAATTCACACTATCTCGGGTATTCTGCTCCTGTTCATTCTTGTCATGTTTTATTTCAATATTTTCTTACAGTTTACTATTTCATATTTCTGTTAGACATCTTTCATTATTATCTAATTTTTTATTTCTTTTTGCATCTAGTAATGTCTCATCCAACATTCTTTTGGATAATCTTAGATCTATGTACTTTATTCTTCTGGCCCATAGTTTCATTAATTTACACCATTCACATTTATAAACTATTGTTTTCACTGCTGTTCATTTGTAGGATTTAACCATTATCTCCCACCTACTACTTCATAAATTGATTATGTTACACATATACTTAAATATTTGGAGCTTTGAACTGATGTTACCACACATTTTGGCAACAGTGAATAAACTTTGGACTTTTCTCTGGGAGGATCAGTCCTCAAATATCCATGCAACTGTCCTAGTAGAGGATTTCTAATGGTCTCCACAATTCACTTCAGGCAACTGCAAAGATGGCCCCATTATCTTTCTTCATTCTTGTCCAGACAAACAAACAAACATTCCATCTTTTATGCCATAATAAGATTTATGTTTCCCATTCTTTGTAGTGATATTACTAGATGTGTAACTAACTTTGTAGTATGGATATCAGAATTTGTTTACCTAGTCTTTTGTTTGCTTCTTAATTATTTTCTTACCCCTGACTGGGTCGCATTTGGAATCTTCCAGATACAAATAAAATAAATTGTTCATTTGCAAAAAGAAAGACATCATCATTTCTCCACACTGTTTTGTTAAAGTAAGTACTTTACTTAGCTCTAATGAACAGTGTTGAGCTTTAGCTCATTTTCATATGAAAAATAGATCCTCATATCTATCTACTAGAAATATATCAAATTCCAGCTATTCTGACACATTCACACAGCCAGAAACAATGGATACACTTGTTGTTAGGTAGGGTTAATATGATATTTGAAAATACCATGTGCATTCTATATGTATGTAATTATGTATGACTGTAGTTTAAGTGATCAGACTTAATTGACATCATCAACAGGGAATAAAAACTCTCAATAAACAAGTGTGACACTTTTTGGCTCTTCATTACAAGATTGTGTCTGTTGATAGCCAAAATTTCCTGTAGTTTACATCCAAAATAGTTTTTACTTCTTCTGGTAACTTCTTGTGTAACACAGTTCCACTGGGAAACATATGAGGGTGAAGTGAAAAGTAATGCTTCCACATTCTTCATTCTGTTGTCAATATCAGTATTATACATCATCCATAGTTACTCAGTCACTTTCTGTTTTGCTGATGCATGTTGCAACCCTATCCTGTTAGAGGGCTCCAAATTGTACTGTGTAATGTAACTATGTCAGTGCACGATTAACAATGTTCTGTAATCAAGTTTCCAAGCACGGAAGAGATTGTCCACACATGGTGTACCCCTCCTTCAGCATGATGACAATGCCAGATCACACACAAGTGCTGCAACATCTGTAAAAATCTGGTACTTTGAGTTCATTGTCATCAATCATTCTGCATACAGTCCTGACTTGACCCCATCCAATTTTTATCTGTATCCAGAACTTGAAGAACACCTTTGAAGGCTTCACGCTAATACGGATGAGACAGTGTCACTAGAGGTGAGATTGTGGGCTATCAACAAAGTCAAGCAGTCTACAGTGATGATATAAAAAAACTGGTTTCTTGTTGGGAGAAATGTGTTCATCACCAGTATGACTATGCTAAGAAATAAATATTTAGATGTTAAGAATCACAATAAAAAATGTTAATAAGGTATAACTTAAAAAGTTTCAAGAGCTTTCACATAAAAAGTTTGGAAGCATCACTTTTCAGCACGCACTTGTGCTTTTATGGTAAAATGATGTTCTCATACACTAACTACAGGCACTCTAAGACAAAATAATGGCACAGCATGGAGGAGTTACGCAAATTGGTCACAAATTGATATCCATACAGGTACACATGGAAAATTCAAAACCATAAACTTTGGCACCCGATGGATGAATGTGTGACTTTCCAGCACAGTTTCACCACACAGCTGGCAATGATACAAACACACGGCAAATATCAACACCAACGCATAAAGTTTTTCTGAATTTCATTCCATGCACTCTGCTGCACAGTAACTATGCTTCGTAGACAGGCACATGAACAAAATACACATTGGGCTCAAAGAAATCAATTTGAGTGGTTGGAAAATCACTCGACATTTGGCTATGTTGGCTGGAACAGATGAATCACAGGCGAACACAGTACCAAGAGAGAAGTGATAAACCTGGAGAAACAACACAATTTGAGGACTCAGCAATCATCTGAGAAGCGCTCAAAGCCAAGGATTCGTCATTATCATTCATCCAACATGCAACTGGTGCTTCAGTGACCACAAGGACCATTAATGGGTAGCTCACAGAAAGAGAGCTGAGTTCACAGTGCACCTTGCATTCACTATCAATGACTTCTGTACAGCAACAAGCCTTCTTTTTATACTTTTTAACCCAAAAGATAATACATCCCTTACAAAATCATATTAAATGGAAGGAACAAGGAACAAAATGCATTTTTCCACCACCATGGATCCTTGCTCCTTCCATCTGCATGAATACAGAAAAGACTCCTTATCCCTAACCAGATCCCAGTCCCACATACTATTCCTGTGTTATTGCCGGGCTCATGGAATACCCCCTAATGGCCTTACCATCAAATTAGCCATCTCTGACTGCCACCCCTCCTTCCACAATGACCTCCACCTGTTCAAATTCCACCAATCCTTAGCCCTCACCAACATAGCCCTGTAAAACCATATCAACCAAGCCTAAACCTCCTTGCAATACCTTCTCCCCATCTGCAAGATTCTCCTGCTATGCAATCCCAAATTCCTGGAATGCAAAACACACATTGAAACTCTTGCCCTGCAGGAACTTTAGCAACACACATGACACCACCTCAAAAAGCTCTCCGTCCTGCTCACTTCTGCTCCCACCTTGGAGTGCCACTGACCACCACCTCTACAACAACCTCCAAATCTCCCCCATGCCCCCTCATAGCTGACAAAACCCTGTCTTGCAGACCTACTACACTTACCCCTCCCTCCAAAACTCCCTCCCACCACCACACAGAATACAGAACCTAAACAGACCCGCAACATAGTTATGAACCTTTCCTCCAGAAGCCTTAGCCCCACAGAAATATCAGTCCTTTCCAAAGGCCTCACTTTTTGCCCCACTCCCAAATTCAATCATGCAGGACTTGTTAAAGACCTTCTCTCCTTCTCCCATTCCCTACAGTGGAAACACTTTTTTGCCACCAACCCTACCAATCAGACTCAACCAAAGACCAATATTGAACCTTGACTAACTCAGTTCACTCCTCCATCCAACTGAGATCCACCCCCACTGCTTCCCAAACCGCCCCCTGTTATCTTTCCAGTGTTTCTTAACCTCAAACCTTGTCTCACCATCATTCCCTAAATCCTTCAACATACAGGCTAACCTTACATCTACAGAAAGAACCACAGTCCACCATCTAACAAATGTCCCAACATTATAATCATACCTGCAGACAAAGGCTCCACCGCTGTTGTTCTGAACCACAAGGATTACCTGGCAGAAGAACTCCACTAGCTGTCAGATACTTCCACCCAAAAACCTTGCCACAGTGACCCCACTCCAGTAACCCAGCAGGATCTCCAGTCACTGCTCAAATCTTTAGGCCCATCCCAGAACCTCTCAACAAAGTCCATCTCTCTACTAATCCCTACCACTCCTTGTACTCCTGCCTTTTACATGCTTCCTAAAGTCCATAAACCTAACCACCCAGGAACCCCACTGTAGCCTGTTACTGTGCCCCCACCAAGAGAACCTCTGCTCTCGCAGATCAGCACCTTCAACCTTTCACTGGGACCTACCCTGCTATATAAAAGATACCAACCATTTCCTCCACCGACTCTCCACAGTTAATGTCCCTTTACCACACGGTACCCTGCTCGTCACTATTGATGACACCTCCCTGTACACTAACATTCCTAATGCCTATGGCCTTACTGCTACTGAACACTGGTTCAGATTCATTGATGACATCTTTGCTGTCTGAACCAAAGGTGAGGACTTCTATCCACATTCCTCCAGAACCTCAACAACTTTTCCCCCATTTGCTTCACCTGGTCATATTCAACCCAACAAGCCACCTTCATAGATGTTGACCTCCACCTCGAAGATGGCTACATCAGTACCTCCGTCCATATCAAACCTACAAACTACCAGCAATACCTCCACTTCAACAGCTACCACCCATTCAATACCATTCAATACCTTCCGCACAGCCTAGCCACCCATGGTTGTCGCATCTGCAGTGACAAGCAGTCCCTCATGAAATATACCAAGAGTCTCACTGAAGCCTTCACCAACTGTAATTATCCTCCCATCTTTGTGCAAAAACAAATCTCCCATGCCTTATCTTTCCAGTCTCCCACCACCTCCCAAAGCCCCACCATCCGACCACAGAGGAGCATTCCCCTAGTAACTCAGTACCACCCATGACTTGAGCAACTGAAATGAGAAATGTCCTGCCCACAATCCTTCCCACCCCTCCCACAGTGGTATTCCACTGTCCACCAAACATACACAATATACTCGTCCATCCCCTGCTCCCAATCCCTTACCTCATGGCTCATAACCCTGCAACAGAGCTAGATGCAAGACATGTCCCATACATTTTACCACCACCACCTACTCCAGTCGGGTCACAAACATCACCTATCCCATCAAAGGCAGTCTTATCTGTGAAACCAGTCATGTGGTCTACATGCTAAGCTGCTATCACAAATTGTGGCCAAGAAACAAGTGGACCACCCTGCTGCTGAACATGTTACCAAACATAATATCCTACATTTCAGTGACTGCTTCAAGGCCTGTGCCATATGGATCCTTCCCACCAATACCAGCTTTTCTTAATTGCACAGGTGGGAACTTTCCCTGCAACACATCCTACATTCCCGCAACCCTCCTGGCCTCAGCATTCATTAGTCGCTGTCCTCACCCATCCAGCCCCTTCCCCGCTCCCATTCCAGCACTACACAGCTGTCATTCCACCATTATTTATTTATTTATTTTAAATTCTTTCCTCACTATTCCTGTCCTTTCCTGCTACTTCCCCCTCCCCCCCTCCCCACCTCTCCCCTGCCTGCCCACCATCTGCAGCACTTGACAGTCCGCTATTTCCATCATAATATCCCTGCCCCCCCTCACCCAGCATCTCCTTTCCACCACCCAGTCGCCACTCCCATCACACACTGGGGTACTACTGCTTGCACTGTGGTTTCAGTTGCCTGAGACTGCAGCCATGTGTGGAGTTGCATTTGCGTGAGTGTTAGTGTGTGTGTGTGTATGTGTGTCTATTGTTGAAAAAGGCCACTGGCTGAAAGCTTTAAGTGTGAATATCTTTTTGTTCTGCCTATCTGCGACTCACCACCTCCACTATATGGTGACTATTAGCTTTCTTTCTCATAATATTGTCACATAGCATCCTGAATTTTCCATTGTAGAATTACAAACTGTAAGTTTACATCCATAAAATCACACCTACAAAGTCTTCAGAAGAGAAGAGAAAAAATTCAGAGTATTAGGGCCTAAGCTTACAACGTGAGAACTGACCCATGTATCCCAGCCACACTGGGTACAAATCAGCAAAAACAGCATATACTGTTCAGTACCTTCTTCACATCACACAAGACATGCTTTCCCTATTCATTTTCCTACGGCTGAAAGCAAGGGGAAACTACAGCCGTAATTTTTCCCAAGGGCATGCAGCTTTACTGTATGGTTAAATGATGAAGGCGTCCTCTTGGGTAAATATTCCGGAGGTAAAACAATCCCCCATTTGGATCTCCAGGAGGGGACTACTCAAGAGGATGTCATTATCAGGAGAAAGAACACTGGCATTCTACGGATCCGAGCGTGGAATGTCAGATCCCTTAATCGGGCAGGTAGGTTTGAAAATTTAAAAAGGGAGATGGATAGGTTAAAGTTAGATATAGTGGGAATTAGTGAAGTTGGTGCTAGGAAGAACAAGACTTTTGGTCAGTCGAATACAGGGTTATAAATACAAAATCAAATAGGTGTAATACAGGAGTAGGTTTAATAATGAATAAAAAAATAGGAGTGTGGGTAAGCTACTACAAACAGCATAGTGAACGCATTATTGTGGCCAAGATAGACATGAAGCTCATGCCTACTACAGTAGTACAAGTTTGTATGCCTACTAGGTCTGCAGATGACAAAGAAATTGAAGAAAGGTATGATGAAATAAAAGAAATTATTCAGATAGTGAAGGGAGATGAAAATTTTATAGTCATGAGTGACTGGAATTCGAGAGTAGGAAAAGGGAGAGAAGGAAACATAGTATGTGAATATGGATTGGGGCAAAGAAATGGAAGAGGAAGCCGCCTCATAGAATTTTGCACAGAGCACAACTTAATCATAGCTAACACTTGGTTTAAGAATTATGAAAGAAGGTTGTATACATGGAAGAAGCCTGGAGATACTGACAGGTTTCAAATAGATTATATAATGGTAAGACAGAGATTTAGGAACCAGGTTTTAAATTGTAAGACATTTCCAGGGGCAGATGTGGACTCTGACCACAATCTACTGGTTATGAACTGTAGATTAAAACTGAAGAAACTGCAAAAAGATGGGAATTTAAGGATATGGGACCGGGATAAACTGAAAGAACCAGAGGTTGTACAGCATTTCAGGGAGAGCATAAGGGAACAACTGAGAGGAATGGGGGAAAGAAATACAGTAGAAGAAGAATGGGTAACTTTGAGAGATGAAGTAGTGAAGGCAGCAGAGGACCAAGTAGGTAAAAAGACGAGGGCTAGTAGAAATTCTTGGGTAACAGAAGAAATATTGAATTTAATTGACGAAAGAAGAAAATATAAAAATGCAATAAATGAAGCAGGCAAAAAGAAATACAAACGTCTCATAAATGAGATCGTCAGGAAGTGCAAAATGGCTAAGCAGGGATGGCTAGAGGACAAATGTAAGGATGTAGAGGCTTATCTCACTAGGGGTAAGATAGATACTGCCTACAGGAAAATTAAAGAGACCTTTGGAGAAAAGAGAACCACTTGGACGAATATCAAGAGCTCAGATGGAAACCCAGTTCTAAGCAAAGAAGGGAAAGCAGAAAGGTGGAAGGAGTACATAGAGGGTCTATACAAGGATGCTGTACTGGAGGACAATATTATGGAAATAGAAGAGGATGTAGATGAAGATGAAAAGGGAGATATGATACTGTGTGAAGAGTTTGACAGAGCCCTGAAAGACCTGAGCTGAAAAAAGGCCCCAGGAGTAGACAACATTCCAATAGAACTACTGACAGCCTTGGGAGAGCCAATCCTGACAAAACTCTACCATCTGGTGAACAAGATGTATGAGACAGGCGAAATACCCTCAGACTTCAAGAAGAATAAAATAATTCCAATCCCACAGAAAGCATGTGTTGACAGATGTGAAATTTATAATAAGTCAAAATACTAATGCGAATTCTTTACAGACAAATGGAAAAACTAGTAGAAGCTGACCTCGGAGAAGATCAGTTTGGATTCTGTAGAAATGTTAGAACACGTGAGGCAATACTGACCCTACGACTTACCTTAGAAGCTAGATTAAGGAAAGGCAAAACTACATTTCTAGCATTTGTAGACTTAGAGAAAGCTTTTGACAATGTTGAGTGGAATACTCTCTTTCAAATTCTGAAGGTGGCAGGGATAAAATACAGGGAGCGAAAGGCTATTTACCATTTGTATAGAAACCAGATGGCAGTTATAAGGGTAGAGGGACGTGAAAGGGAAGCAGTGATTGGGAAGGGAGTGAGACAGGGTTGTAGCCTCTCCCCAATGTTATTGAATCTGTATATTGAGCAAGCAGTGAAGGAAACAAAAGAAAAATTCACAGTAGGTATTAAAATCCATGAAGAAGAAATAAAAACCTTGAGGTTTGCCGATGACATTGTAATTCTGTCAGAGACAGCAAAGGACTTGGAAGAGCAGTTGAATGGAATGGATAGTGTCTTGAAAGGAGGTTAGAACTATCAACTAAAGCAAAACGAGGATAATGGAATGTAGTCGAATTAAGTTGAGTGATGCTGAGGGAATTAGACTAGGAAATGAGACACTTAAAGTAGTAAAGGAGTTTTGCTATTTGGGGAGAAAAATAACTGATGATGGTTGAAGTAGAGAGGATATAAAATGTAGACTGGCAATGGCAAGGAAAGCGTTTCTGAAGAAGAGAAATTTGTTAACATTGAGTATAGATTTAAGTGTCAGGAAGTCATTTCTGAAAGTATTCGTATGGAGTGTAGTCATGTATGGAAGTGAAATGTGGACGATAAATAATTTGGACAAGAAGAGAATAGGAGCTTTCAAAATGTGGTGCTAGAGACGAATGCTGAAGATTAGATGGGTAAATCACATAACTAATGAGGAGGTATTGAACAGGATTGGGGAGAAGAAACTTGACTAGAAGAAGGGATCGGTTGGTAGGACATGTTCTGAAGCATCAAGGGATCACCAATTTAGTATTGGAGGGCAGCATGGAGGGTAAAAATAGTAGAGGGAGACCAAAAGATGAATACACTAAGCAGATACAGAAGGATGTAAGTTGTAGTAGGTACTGGGAGATGAAGGAGCTTGCACAGGATAGAGCAGCATGGAGAGCTGCATCAAACCAGTCTCAGGACTGAATACCACAACAACAACAACAACAACAACAACATCATTCATTTTCCAAAATCAATTACAAGGGATTTCTTTCAGGTACGATTAAAAAATGTTCACATGTGATACATTAATACTCAGAGTTAAATGCTATGAAAAAAATGAAGTGATAAGGTGACACAAACAGATATACTAAGATACTATTCCTAATTTATACAGCACAAATTATGAAAATTGTCCCTTTCCAGAGCTGTAAAAGGATCTACTCATTTAGTCTCATGGCATACATGCATCAAATTCTGAAGAACAAATCTATTACAGAACATAATTGTATAGTGTACCATAGATTTTAACTCTGTCAACAGATAAGACAGACCTTTAAAAATCACATCTTCTCACATACTACATTCCTGACAAACAAAACACAATTATATAGTCTTATAAATCTACCGGCACAGTATATATTTTCTTCTAGACTGGGTTATCATTAAGCATCCAAGTTCAAAGGTTTTGTCTTCTATACTAAACATTAAAAGTACCTGAGATTTTACCAATTTGCTTTTCTTACGTTTAGCTCCTCTTATCTTTACACCTACTATTGGCATTTCCCCAAAATTCTTACTATACTTAAACTTGTCTCTAAATTGTTCAGATACACCACAAATTGGGCTGCCTATATCAATCAAACAGTTATCTTCCCACTGATCAATCTTAATCTTAATGTAAGGACACACACAATCAGGGTCATCTCTGTTATTAGACACTTCATGTAAAAGATCACTTTCAATTTCATCAAATGCTACATCTACACTGTTTTTGCATGGTTTTATCAAATTTACTGGTATCATAGCATTACTTTGGTTACACATGTTATTAGGTAAAGATTGAACACTCTGAATGGATTTCATGGCATAACTAATATCATTTATTACAGAAGGAACACAAACTATATTGCTGTCAAAATTACATTTCCTACTTAGATGTTCTTTCACTTCATTCCACCAATTTGGATACAAATTTTGACTAACCAAAGCTACCTTATTCCAGGATCCACATTTATCTATGTTACCATCTATCTGGTGCCAAACAAACTTCAAAGAGTTTTCACCTTTATTCTCTAGGTTTACAGATAACTCACCTTTACTGTTTGTATTTGACTAGACTGGTATCCATGACTCTCACTAACATCATCACAGACATCACATACCTTATCTGTATTCACAAATAACTTTCAAACATCATTATTCTTAAACTCTACAAATGCCTGATAATCATCATCATTATCATCATCATCATCACATCATATTCTTCCAAAATTACTTCATCAATAACATCATTAACAACAGAAGTCTCATCACCATCACAGTCACACACCTCACCTACATTCATTTGCAATAAGCTACCAGTCTCAGACTTACCAACCTCAGTCATTTCACAGCTCTCATTCACACCTACATCTAAAATCACCTAATTCAGATCCAATACAGTCATCACCTGTTTTCATATATCAATAATACTGTTTCCTGACCAAGAGAAGAAATAATTAGTACACACTACATCAAAATTCTCTTTACTCTCACATTCTGGTTTGTGATTAGTACCTACATCATCAC
This sequence comes from Schistocerca gregaria, assembly GCF_023897955.1. Lineage (NCBI taxonomy): Eukaryota > Metazoa > Arthropoda > Insecta > Orthoptera > Acrididae > Schistocerca > Schistocerca gregaria. Next base: position 332,368,669 of record NC_064924.1, read on the forward strand.
TATGATACTAGTGTGATAATAAGTGCACCAAAGCAACTGCTACCAACAACTGCTGATAAAGTTCTAAATTACATCCACTCTTGGCTCAATGCAAACAGGTTGACATTGAATGTAAATAAAACAAATTATATGCAGTTTGGGAAAAGATGTCAAAATGTAAATCTTGATCTGGTGTGGGGTGACAAAGCCTTAGACAGAGTGACATCCACAAAATTGCTGGGGATTCATGTGGATGAAAACTTAAATTTTAATGACCATGTAATAAAACTTGCACAGAAATGTAATTCAGCCTGTTTTGCCCTCAGAATTATTGCAAATGTTTGTTCCTCAGAGGGTGCCAGAATGGCATATTTTGGCTACTTTCAATCTCTTGCCACATACGGAATAATATTTTGGGGTTCCACAACAGGGCACCTAAAACAAATATTTTTGTTACAGAAAAGGGCCATCTGAATAATAACTCTCAGTCATCCACAGACACACAGCAAACTCATATTCAAAAAGCTTAGAATGCTTACTATACCATCATTATACATATACAAATGTGTATTGTATGTCAGGACCCACATTGCAGATTTTCAGACAAATGCTAACTTTCATAACTACAATACCCGTAATAGTGCACCACTCCATACTCAGCAAACAAAAAGAAAGAAGTCACTAAGGCATGTGAGCCATGTTGGCGCAAAACTGTACAATGCACTGCCAGTCAACATCAGGCAGTTAGAAGATGATAACAAATTTAAAACAGAATTTAAAAACTTTCTAGTAGAACAATGTTTTTATTCTGTAAATCATTAAGTAGAACAATAAATTTATGTGATGATATTTATAAGGGAAAAATGGAAAATACTCTATCTGTACCTAATCATTCATTACATTTACATACTTAAAGGACAGCTGTTGTGTGATGTAAATATATACTTAAGCAGTGTTGTGTATATAAGGACTTGCCGTTTAGGGAGGACAAAACTAAACCCTTATGAAAAACAGACTATGCATTTAAAATAACAAGCAGGGATGTATATAGGCTATATTAATTTCATTGTATTATTATTAACTTCATTGTATTATTTTGTTTTGTACTTTTTTATGTATATATTGTTTGTGTCCCATTTCTTACATGTACCCTTGACAACATCCATAAAATATTTACTGTCAACGGATGGATAAATAAAATAAATAAATAAATAATATTATATAATTAAACATAGTATCCCAAAACTTTTGATCAAAACATAAATGAGAAATCTGATATTCCTTCTGTTCAACTTCAGATACCTGTTCCATATTATTAACATTGTCATTATTGTCAAATTGCAAGTTAAATTGGGAATCCTGTACTTGTTATGTTTCCTAGCCCCAAAACTGTGGACAACCAATGAGGTGGACATCCGTTTCCCAAGTAGTTACCTCTATGATTGTTTCTCCTATTACACTGCCCAAGGGTTATCCCCATTATTCCTATTCTGGAGATGTTCAAAATTTCTGTCTCTATTATCATTTTGCCTCCCCCCCCCCCTCCCCATGAAACATGGACCTTGCCATTGGTGGTGAGTGGTGAGGCTTGCGTGCCTCTGTGATACAAATAGCCGTGCCTTAGGTGCAACCACAAAGGAAGGGTACCTGTTGAGATGCCAGACAAATGTGTGGTTCCTGAAGGGGGGCAGCAGCCTTTTGAATAGTTGCAGAAACAACAGTCTGGATGACTGACTGCTCTGGCCTTGTAAAACTAACCAAAATGGCCTTGCTGTGCTGGTACTGCAAACAGCTGAAAGCAAGGGGAAACTAAAGCCGTAATTTTTCCTGAGGGCATGCAGCTTTAGTGTATGATTAAATGATGATGGTGCCCTCTTGGGTAAAATATTCCAGAGGTAAAACAGTCCCCCATTCAGATCTCTGGATGGGGACTAATCAGGAGGATGTCATTAACAGGAGAAACAAAACTGGTGCTCTTTGGATCGGAGCATGCAATGTCACGTCCCTTAATCAGTTAGATAGGTTAGAAAATTAGAAAGGGAAATTGAAGGGTTAAAGTTAGATACAGTGGGAATTAGTGAAGTTTAGGGTCAGGAGGAACAAGACTTCCAGTCTGGTAAATACAGAGTTATAAATACAAAATCAAATAGGGGTAATGCAGGAGTAGGTTTAATAATGAAAAAAAATAGGAGCCCGGGTAAGCTACTACGAAAAGCATAATAAATGCAAAACTGTAGCCAAGATAGACATGAAGCCCACTCCTACCACAGTAGTACAAGTTTATATGTCAACTAGCTCCACATATGATGAAGAGATTGAAGAAATGTATCATGAGATAAAAGAAATTATTCATATAGTAAAGGAAGATGAAAATTTAATAGTCTTGGGGGACTGGAATTCGATAGTAGGAAGAGGAAGAGAAGGAAAAACAGTAGGTGAATATGGAAGGGGGTAAGGAATGAAAGAGGAAGCCACCTGGTAGAATTTTGCATGGAGAATAGCTTAATCACTTTGTTTAAGAATCAAGAAAGAATGTTGTAGATGTGGAAGAGGCCTGGAAACACTGGAAGGTTTCAGATAGATTATATAATGGTAAGACAGAGATTTAAGAACCAGGGGCAGATGTAGCTTTAAGAACCAGGGGCAGATGTGGACACTGATCACAGTGTATTGGTTATGATCTGTAGATTAAAACTGAAGAAGCTGCAAAAAGTTGCGAAGTTAAAGAGATGGAACCTCTATAAACTGAAAGAAGCAGAGGTTGTAGAGAGTTTCGGAGAGAGTATTAGGGAATGATTGACAAGAATTGTGGAAAGAAATACAGTAGAAGAATAATGGTTAGCTTTGAGAGATGAAATAGTGAAGGCAGCAGAGGATCAAGTAGGAAAAAAGACGAGGTCTAGTAGAAATCCTTGGATAACAGAAGAGATATTGAATTTGACTGATGAAAGGAGAAAACATAAAAATACAGTAAATGAAGCAGACAAAAAGGAATACAAACGTCTCAAAAATGAGATTGACAGGAAGTTCAAACTGGCTAAGCAGGGAAATTGAAGAGACCTTTGGAGAAAAGAGAACCACCTGTATGAATATCAAGAGCTCAAACAGAAAATCAGTTCTAAGCAAGAAAGGAAAAGCAGAAAGGTGGAAGGAGTACATGGAGGGTCTATACAAGGGCAGTGTACTTGATTGCAATATTATGGAAATGGAAGAGGACGTAGATGAAGATGAAATGGAAGATACGATATTGCATGAAGAATTTGACAGTGCACTGAAAGACCTAAGTTGAAACAAATCAAGGCCCCGGGGGTAGACAACATTCCATTAGAACTATTGATAGCCTTGAGAAAGCCGGCCCTGACAAAACTCTACCATCTGGTAATCAAAATGTATGAGACAGGTGAAATACCCTCAGACTTCAAGAAGAATAGAATAATTCTAATCCCAAAGAAGCAGGTGTTGACAGGTGTGAAAATTACTGAACTATTAGTTTCATAAGTCATGGCTGCAAAATACTAATATGAATTCTTTACACACAAATGGAAAAACTATGGGCCTGTGTTTGATTCCTGGCTAGGTCAGGGATTTTCTCCATTCAAGGACTGGGTGTTATGTTGTCTTCATCATCATTTCATCCCCATCCAGCATGCAGGTTGCCCAATGTAGCATCAAATGTAAAAAGACCTGTACCAAGGTGGCTGGACTTGCCCCGCAAGGTTCCACCCGACCAATGACGCCAAACGCTTATTTCCATTTCCATTACCGTTCAGAGTCGGATAATATTTGACTAGTGAAACTAATCACTTTTGGTGGTAAGCTCCCCAGCCTTATCAGTAATCTGGAACACACAAGTGCCTAGCCATTGCGAGGACACAGTGGTACATAAACAGAAATCTTCAGGCATATCATGGTAGTGTAAAATAATGGCATTCAATAAGGCTTCCTTTATGCTGTCAAAATCATCCTGACACTGGTCAGTCCATATCCATGAACAGTTCTTTCCTAGAGGAGTTAACAAGGTGTCACTATTCAAAAGTTGTTTGGATCAAATTTTCTAAAAAAATTATACTAGTCCTAGATATTCCTTTGGCTGCTTCTTATTCTGAGGTGCACGACAGTGCTTGATTGTGTCAAGCTTCTGTGGGTCTTGGAGTATACATTGTGGAGATATTATGTGGCCGAGGAATTTATCCTTTTTCTTTACCGAAATAGAATTTCATTAGACGGGCTGTGACTCTAAACTCAAGAAACCTGTATAGGACTTGTACTAATAGTCTCAGATGTCCTGGCAGGGTGGGGGAGCCTATTAGTAAACTGTTGACATAATCAGTGTCCTTGCTAAGTAATTCAGGCCCAGGGCTTGATCCAGGGTAAAAATGAATAAGCCCACATTTACATTCAGGATGAGTGGTAAGATGCAAAATCATAACTTCTGCTCCCGCACACAAAAGCAGTCTATTCTCGGCTATCCTCATGTAACGTGATCTGTCAGTATGAGGTTTTATTACACCAGGGCATCTCCCAAAAATGAGCATATTGGACTATCAGTTCCTGAAGCTCTATTTTTGGCCTTCAGTCAAACACCTGATTCACTTACTTAGTTGTGTACGATGTTAGAATCTATGTCCTCTTCTGGTAGCTGTTCAACCTCTTGTATATTTATTAACATGACAGCTGGATAAAATAATTGTATGTGGATATTTGAGGTGTGTTCTTGTTTATTTTCACTGGCGTTTGTTTTAACCAAATCTTCCAATAATCGTTGGTCATTTATTGCAAAATGACATTTTCCTTTTACTATAACAATTTGTGCCTGGTATTTTCTAAAAATTGTCCATATCAATAACGTAATTTATTACCAATTTCTCAGCCACTAGGCAAATACATTGTAAAGAAAAAATATTAATTTTTAAAGGAATTAAAGGTAGCAGTTTGCTCCCTTAGACTTGCTTCCTACTGCTGTCTGTATTTTGTAGTTCTGAACTATAAGTGTTGGTATGCAGCCTGCATTTGCAATTCATCATATAGTCTCTCTGAGATATCATATTAGTCCTGGCACTGGTATCTAGTACTGTAGTTACATTTAAGTCCAATATTTGGGTGTTAACTGTTGCTTGCACTGATTCCACAACTTCCCTTCCAAATAGTTGGTGGTATCTTCCTGGCACAGTTCATCTTATCTCACTCTGATCATATGTAATAAAACAGTTTTTAATTGGCTTTATGCCCCACCCCTTCTATGGTCATCAAATAGGGGCCTATCGAGATCTGTTGCGTTTTCCTGGCTACCAGGGTACTGACCTCTTCATACGAGGTTATTTCGGTGATGTCAACTAAGTGTACATTGTGGGTTTGGTGTCTTGTGCAGCTCTTGATTTGAAATTTTGATGTCCTTGCCCACTATTTGAAATGTAATTGTAGTTATGTTGACTAAAATCAGCTGTTAGCAGACTGTCTGATTGTCTGCTTGCATTTTGTCCTTGCCGACTCCCACACTGGTTATCGCCACCAGTTGGTGGCACTCTGTGCATCTGCTGGCTGTACTCTCTCTGATCAGTATAGCCCAATCAGTTAAAGTTATGTCACTGATTGTTCTTGTAAATCTGTTTATATTTTTGGCCCTTCCCATTGCCAAAGTTATTCCTATTACCATTGTTGCAAGGTGGATATGACTGCCAACCGTATTGGTTATTGTTGCCATTTCTACCTTGCTGTTCACTAAATCTTGGGGGTTCAACTTGTGCAATGACATTCTGTGTTTGCACTGGCCTTTCCTCATAAATAAGGTCAATGGAATCAACTACTGATGAAAAATACTGAAGTCAGGTTCTGGAATGATAATTAATTTTTCACAGATGTGGGCAGACAGACAGCTTTTCAAAATCTTGAACACTCCAAATGGAAGATTGGGTTCATCCAGTATCGAGTTTTATTAAAATATTTCTCACAGTAGGTTGTGGAATTCCGCCTTATGCAAGACACCTTTTCAGTTTCTTTTTACCCAGACATGTTTCAGCACTTTTTGTGTTATCTTCAGTGAGTTATTTTATTTTCTTACTTACATGACACTATAGGGTATTTATGTCATGTAAGTAAGAAAATGAAATAACCCACTGACAATAGCACAAAAACTGCTTAAACAGGTCTGGGTAAAATGAAACTGAAAAGGTGTGTTGCATAAGGCGGAATTACTCATCCATTTTCACACCAAGCATGGACACAAGAAGACCTGCAACAGCATAGAATGATTATTTCTCAAAGTATTTTCTTAGCCCCCATGTTTGATGGCAACGGATTAAAAACTTCACGGCACAACCTCTCCTGTACTGTGGGAGACCAAGATTTATCCAAAAATGCTCTCTCAAGCTGTTCATAAGTATGGAACCTTCCTGCCGTGGTCATGGCCCATAGCAAGACATCACATTGCATATATGCCACAACGGAAAGGACCTTTTGTGCTGCTTTCCGATTTCTAGGGAATAAATTATGAAAATCCTTAGGGATTACAATTACAGATAACTTAATTTGGGATGATCACATAAATAATGTTGTGGGGGAAGGCAAACCAAAGACTGCAATTTATTGGCAGAAGAACATGTAGACTGCTTACACTACACTTGTCTACCCTCTTGAAGAGTATCTCTGTATAGTGTTGGATCTGCGTAAGATAGGGTTAACAGAGAGTGGCTTTTTATACTATCATGAAATAGGGGAGAGAGTGGCACAAATATGATATCTGAATTGGGGTGGCACTCATTCAGATGAAGTTTTTTTTCTGCAGTAGGACCTCCTCACAAAATTTTGATCACCAACTTTCTCCTGAGAGTGTGAAAATATATTGGTGGCACCCACCTACATAGGGAGAAATGGTCATCATAATAAAATAAGAGAAATCAGAGCTCAAACTTAAAGATTTTAAGTGGCTTTTTTCCCATGCACTGTTTGAGAGTGGAATGGCAGAGAAGTAGCTTAAAGATTATTCTATGAACTCTCTGCCAGACATTTAATTGTCAATTGCAGAGTAATCATGCAACTGTAGGTGTATAGCTGTGTATTAGTTAGTTCATTATGTGCTGCAATGACGAAACTCACGGTAACCGTTAAAATGTGGAATGTGTCAAGTGCATAAGAAATGCACACATGAATCTAGGTGTTTTTTTTAGTGTAAACTTTTTATTTCCTACCCCATTCCCTTAAATGGCACAAAAATCACATATTATACCTATAGATTTATTTATTCTTACTCAAGAATTCATCTATGGTATAGAAGGAGTTGTCAAGGAGGTATGACTTCAATTTATTTTTAAAACTATTACTGCTGTCTGTCAGACATCTCATTTCATTTGGTAATTTATTAAAAAGTTTTATAGCAGCATATTTTACCCCTTTCTGTGCCAAAGATAGGTTAGGTAGAGGGCATTGTAAATCTTTCTTTCTACTGGTATTACAATCATGAATGCCACTGTTGTTTTTAAACTGGTTCATGTTGTTGACAAAAAATTTCAATACTAAGTAAATGTACTGTGAGGCTGTTGTAAGAAATCCTAACCTTTTGAACAGATGCCTATAAGATGTGCGACTATGAGCCCCATACATAATTCTAACCAATTTCTACTGAGCAGTGCATATTTTTTGCCTAAGAGTTGAGTTACCCCCAAATATTATTTTGTACGGCATCAGAGTGTGAAAGTATGTGAAGTCTGTTAGCTTGCTAATTTCTGTATCCTCAAAATTAGCAATTGTTCTGATTGCAAAAATTGCTGAACCTAGTCACTTTAGGAGATCCAAAATATGAATATTCCAATTAAGATTCTCATCTATACATACACTCAAGAACTTAGTATGCTCTATACTGGCTACTGGCTTCTGTTTATGTGTTATATTTATTAAAGGAACTGTTCTCCTTGCAGTTCAAAACTGGATGTCCATGTTTTTTCAAAGTTCAGAGCAAGCCCGTTCACAGAAAACCAATCAATAACCTTTCCAAAGACATTATTTGTATCATTTTCTATTGGAGTTTCTTTTACTGGATTAATAATAATGCTTGTATCATCAGCAGGCAGCGTCAGTTTAGCTTCTTGTTTCAGATAAGAAGGGAAATCATTCACATATATCAAGGACAGGAGGAGTACCATGATTGAATCCTGTGGAACACCTAATGTAATTTCACACCAGATGAATGAAACTGGAAACTTCCTTAACTCACTTAACCCATATAAAGAAACATTTTGCTTCCTGTTCTGTAGATATTACTTAAACCACTCATATGCTGTCCATTTATACCATAGAATTGTAATTTCTGTAACATAATGCCATGATTCACATAATCAAATGCTTTGGATAAGTCACAGAAAATTCCTATTGGTGACCTTGTACTATTTAAAGACTCTGTTATATGGGCAGTGAATTTGTGTATTGCTGTTTGGTAGAACAGCATTTTTGAAATCTAAACTGTGGTTTACTAAATATCCCATTACTGGTGATTGGCAATTTTTGAAAATGCTGTAAGCAAGGATTCTGGCAGGTAATTATTGACATCTGTGGTGCCCCCTTTCTTCTAGAGAGACTTGACAATGGTATATTTTAACCTGTCTAAGAAAATACCTTCAGTTAGTGACGCATTACAGATATGACTCAGAACATCAACTTTAAATGCTCCACTTTGTTTTAATATACTGTTAGAGATGTCATCTACTCCAACAGAACATTTACTTTTCGAAGATTTTATTATTTTTCTTATTTCACAAGAGGTTATTAGATGAAAATTAATCTGATATGGATTTCTTGATACTGACTCTTCCATGTTCTGCTTGGCTTTTCCTTTTGAACTATTCTCACCAATTCTTCCACCTATGCTTAAGAAATGATTGTTAAATACATTAGCTACTTGTGTACTGTTGGTTAAGATAGTATCATTCTCTTTAATAGTAATGTTACTTACCCCAGTGGTTACTTTTCCTGTCTCTCTCTTCTAATAACATTCCATACTGATTTTATGTTATTGCCCAATTTGTTAATTTTATCTCTAATGTCACATTTTTTGATTTTTGACAACTTTTCTCAGTATGTTACAATAATTTTTATTGTGTAAAATTACGTCTAGGTCTTTACTAACTTTTGCTGTCTCATACAATTTTCTTTTTTTTTTCTGAATACACTTTAATTTCTGTAGTGATCCAAGATTTCTTTGAAAACTGTCTGGTGTTACATTTAGTTTTTTTAAGGGGGGTTGAGGGGGGAGGGGGGAAGCAACAGTGTTCAAAACAGGATACAAATTTATCAAGAAATACGTTGCATTTATCACTAACATTTGGCTTATTATGTACATCTCCCCAATAACATTTCTTAAACTTTCTCTGAAGTGCTCTATAGGTACCAGGTTGAACAACCTTAGACTTTTTTTTTTACTTAATGGCTTCTGAACTGTCCACCCTGCTAAGTTTTGTAAGTTCATCAGTTGTGCATCATGGTCTGATAATCCATTTATCACAAGGAAAGCATGTGTTAGTTTTGCATCCTCTTGCTGTACAAATACACTACTGGCCATTAAAATTGCTACACTAAGAAGAAATGCAGATGGTAAACAGGTATTCATTGGACAAGTATATTATACTAGAACTGACATGTGATTACATTTTAACATAATTTGGGTGCTTAGATCCTTAGAAATCAGTACCCAGAACAACCACCTCTGGCTATAATAGCAGCCTTGATACGCCTGGGCATTGAGTCAACAAGACCCACCATGGTTTAACAGTGCAATTCGGAGAATGCTCAGGAAGCGAATGCAGTTGCACTCGCAGTACAAGAAAGATCGGGAGAATGAGGACAGGCAAAAGTTAGTATAGATTTGTGCTGCTGTAAAAAGAGGGATGTGCGAAGCATTCAACCACTACCACCGACATACATTAGCAAAAGATCTTGCTGAAAACCCAAGGAAAGTCTGGTCTTAGGTAAAATTGGTAAGCGGGTCAAAGGCTTCGATCCAGTCATTCACTGATCAGTCTGACCTGGCAACAGAAGAACAGCAAAACGAAAGCTGAAATTTTAAATTTACCATTTGAGAAATCTTTCACGCAGTAGGATCATACAAACATACCACCATTTGAGTCTCATACAGATTCCCATATGGAGGACATAGTGATAGACATCCTTGGGGTTGTGAAGCAGCTGAATGGGTTGAAAATAAATAAATCGCCACGTCCTGATGGGATTCCAACTCGGTTTTACAGAGAGTACTCTACTGATTTGGCTCCTTATTTACCTTGCATTTATCTCGAATCTCTTGCCCAAAGTAAAGTCCCAAGCGACTGGAAAAAAGTGCAGGTGATGCCTGTATATAAGAAAGGTAGAAGGATGGATCCTCAAAATTACAGACCAATATCCTTAACACCGGTTTGTTGCAGGATTCTTGAACACATTCTCAGTTCGATTATAATGAATTTCCTTGAGACAGAGAAGCTGCTGTCCATGCATCAGCACGGCTTTAGAAAGCATTGCTCCTGCAAAACGGAACTCGCCCTTTTTTCACATGATATCTTTTAAACCATGGATGAAGGGTGTCAGATGGATGCCATATTCCTTGACTTCCGGAAAGCGTTTGACTCGGTTCCCCACTGCAGACTCCTAACTAAGGTATGAGCATATGGGGTTGGTTCCCAAATATGTGAGTGGATCGAAGACATCGTAAGTAATAGAAACCAGTATGTTGTCCTCGATGGTGAGTGTTCATCGAAGGTAAGAGTATCATCTGAAGTGCCCCAGGGAAGTGTGGTAAGTCTGCTGTTGTTTTCTATCTACATAAATGATCTTTTGGATAGGGTGGATAACAATGTGCTGCTGATGATGCTGTGGTGTATGGAAAGATGTCGTCATTGAGTGACTGTAGGAGGATACAAGATGACTTGGACAGGATATGTGATTGGTGAGAAGAATGGCAGCTAACTCTAAATATAGATAAATGTAAATTAATGCAGAAGAATAGGAAAAAGAATCCTGTAATGTTTGAATACTCCATTAGTAGTGTAGCACTTCACACAGTCAAGGCGATTAAATATTTGAGTGTAACATTGCACAGTGATATGAAGTGGGACAAGCATGCAACGGTAGTTGTGGGAAAGGCGGATAGTCGTCTTCGGTTCATGGGTAGAATTTTGGGAAGATGTGGTTCATCTGTAAAGAAGACTGCTTATAAAACACTAATACGACCTATTCTTGAGTACTGCTCGAGTGTTTAGGATCCCTATCAGGTTGGATTGAGGGAGGACATAGAAGCACTTCAGAGGCAGGCTGCTAGAGTTGTTACTGATAGGTTTGATCATCACGGGAGTGTTACGGAAATGCTTCAGGAACTCGGGTGGGAGTCTCTGGAGGAAAGGAGGCGTTCTTTTCGTGAATCGCTACTGAAGAAATTTAAAGAACCAGCATTTGAGGCAAACTGCAGTACTATTTTACTGTCGCCATTTTACATTTCACGGAAAGACCACAAAGCTATGATAAGAGAGATTAGGGCTCGTACAGAGGCATATAGACAGTCATTTTTTCCTCGTTCTGTTTGGCAGTAAACAGGGAGAGAAGATGCTAGTTGTGGTACGAGGTACCCTCCGCCACGCACCGTATGGTGGATTGCGGAGTATGTATGTAGATGTAGATGTAGAACGGGCTCCAATAGCCATGTGGCACTACCGAGAAGGAAGACCATCGTGTTCGACATATGGCTCTGGCGCATTGTACTGCGATCTGCAGCAGGGATCTGAACAGTGATGCAGTGAACTGTCACAAATCGATTACTTCAAGGACACTACCGAGCCAGACGCCCAAACAACCGCCATTTGCGACTTCAATGGTATCAAGCGAGAGCTCATTGGAGGACAGGTTCGAGGTCTGTTGTGTTTTCTGATGGAAACTGATCCTTCCTCGGTGCCAGTGACGACCATGTGTTGGTTAGAAGGAGGCCAGCTGAGGCCCCGCAACCAACCTATCTACATGCTTGACACACTAGACCTATATCTGGAGTTATGGTCTGGTGTGCGATTTAGCATCAATCCTGTGATTTGACTTGTTGTGCTGCCATTTACAAACAGTGTTCCAGCCACATACCCTATGGACTGTCGACATGTTGCCCAGACCTGCTCGATCACCAGATCTGACTCCAATTGAGCACGTATGAGACTGCCAACCTTTGCGGCCGTTCGGTTCTATGCACTTCAGTCCAGAACAGCGCTGATTATTCTGGTCTACAATATGCAGTTCTAGATAATCCAATGTCTGAACTGTCACCGGGAGATATATAGCGTTTTTGGGAGCTTGAACTCTTTTATACCCAGTACCAACTGTAGGGAAGAATCCGTAAATGCCGGCCGGTGTGGCCGAGCGGTTCTAAGCAGCACAGTCTGGAACCACGTTTACCACTACGGTTGCAGGTTCGAATTCTGCCTCTGGCATGGATTTGTGTGATGTCCTTAGGTTAATTAGGTTTAAGTAGTTCTAAGTCGAGGGGACTGATGAACTCAGATGTTAAGTCCCATAGTGCTTGGAGCCATTTGAACCATTTTTGAACGTATCAGACATCATCGGACGACAATTCCAGAGTCATCCTCACACAGCCTTAACCATCCCCGTATTGACCGATAAAATGCAACAGGTGCGGAACTCCATCCTACATACTGAGATGTGCCTTCTGTGCAACACAATACATGCAGGTTTGCATTCTTGCATTCAACATTCTGGCAGTTACCCCGGTTATTACTGTTCCAGCATTTCAGATTTGCAAAGGTTTATCTCTTGATAACATTGGCCTGTGCATGTGGTAATAATTTGACTGCGAGTTAACATTTCGAAAAATTAGAGATTGCTGGACAGAAATTTATTTTATTATACTTAATATTATGTATGTTTTTTATCAACTAGAAAAATAAAGGCAATTCAAAAGTTGAAGAATTATAGATCGATACGCCATCGACGATAACAGGCTAGTGGGTAATGAATAATGAATTGTTCTATAGTGGTGGTGGTGGTTAGTGTTTAACGTCCCGTCGACGAGGTCATTAGAGACGGAGCACAAGCTCAGGGTAGGGAAGCATTGGGAAGGAAATCGGCCGTGCCCTTTCAAGGGAACCATCCTGGCATTTGCCTGAAACGATTTAGGGAAATCACGGAAAACCTAAATCAGGATGGCCGGAGACAGGATTGAACCATCGTCCTCCCGAATGCGAGTCCAGTGTGCTAACCACTGCGCCACCTCGCAATTGTTCTATAATCAAGGTTTTCTCACTCTGTAGGCAATTCCCACATTCAGGTTTACTAAATGCTGAACAATGCTACATGATCTGCTAAGAACTTAATTTAACTTAGTAAATCTAGAACAAAGTCAGTGTAGTACATATTCTATAGTTAAAATCTTAGTTTTGTTAATGAAAATACTAGCCCAAAATAGTTTGGAGTTGTGCTTCAAAAGTCGTCAGTACTCCAAAAGTCGCCAGATAAGTGCTAAATACTTTTTGGAGCTAAAAAGTTTTGTTTTTTTTTCCGCTAAGACGAAGTCAAAAGACGCCATTTCTAGCGACAAAGTCGCTAAATTGGCAACACTGCACCTGCGACACTCATCTCTGACCTACTTAAACCTTCTGCATAATGCATGCATGGCTCCTGAAGTTCAACTGTTGCACTGCACAATTCTACGCCATTTTGGCTGATTGTGTTTTCGCTATTGCTTTCAACAATGGACATATATTTTTCTGCCACGTTGTATGAATATGCAAAAATAAAAATTTCAAAAGAAATGGAAAAATTTTGTGTGCTAATTATTACACTTGATAATAGTAATTTACGCGATGTCAAAGCCATTTTAGTCTATTATGATGCGCAAACTATTGGGTCACATTTCTTTGTGTTTTACTGACAATGTGTATTACACTGAAAAGTTCATGTAATTTTCCACCATAAAATTCAAGAAAGGGAATAATGAGGAAAAGCTTTTTATCTACATCAAAAGAGGCGCTACCAAACGTAACCATGCAAGCAACTTTTGTAGCTGTCATACCTTTGCTGTGCCGAACAAAACAGCTTACTACGGAAAATTTTACTTAACCTGTGTCCAGTTCTGTTTCCTTTTGCCGTTTTGCTTTACTTCCTACTTTAGGCTACACATCTTAATCATCCTCCTGCATTGGAGAGAGAGTGAAAAACAAAATCATGTACCAAAAAAAAAAAAAAATGAATGATGTTTAGTTTTCTTTTGTGTGCTCTTTACAGCACATTCACAGTTAATGTCTTTGGCGACAATTATGGTCTATCACTGTTTCATTTTTTTAAATAAATTTTAACCTTACCACATCTGGGGAGCTTTTTTACCATGTACCTACACAGTGACTGTACCGAGCGGCCTTCGTTATCGAAGGAGACCGCCACGTTATTCTATAAACATTTCGTAAGTGATGCCACATTGTTCCAGCGAACCAATGTGGTGTTCTTGGTTGTTCTCAAGCCAGCCGATGAATAGCAAGCAGCCACAGTTCCAACCAAGCGCACAGCAGGGCGCACAGCGCCATAAACACAAATCAGCTGGCAGCAGACACAGGTATGCTATTTTCCACAGTACTGAAAAGTGTGTTTAGAGAACGTAGTAGTGCAGCCATTTCCCTGACCATGTGCTCCCATGCATGCACAATACAATAAGGTATTTGACTATGTTATGAAAATTGTAATAAATGCCGTATTATGTCATATTATTCTCATTCACGTCGACATCTTGTTTTGGATTTTACGTTTCGGAAAATGTGTTACCAATAGTGTATAGTATCGCATTGTACAAATATATCTATGAAAACACCCGAAAAATTGTTTCATAGAGGGTCAAAGAATAATAAGATGCACAGAATGTGGTTGTAACTCGCTTCTTAAGATCCAAATGATCAAGTAGCCACTTTCCTATATGATGCATCAACAATGTAGATCTTAAAAACAAAATTTAAAAAACGCCTTTTCGAGAGCGTGTGGCTAATACAGCTATTGGAGTTCGTCGAAGTATATGACATGCATCTGATGAATCAAAATGTTTCATATATGGTGGGGATCTTTCATCTCTGTTTGCTGTTGTTAAGGATTCGACCGCAAATAAATACTTGTGACAAGCAAGAGTATAAAGATGTTTGCTGCTAGTTTCATTCACAATAATTTAACTTGTGCTCTTAGATTCCTGTCTAACCACACACTCAGAAATTGCTACGTATTCAGAAAAAAAATGGTGAATTGCACAATAAAAAACATAAATGTCACTGTCGGTCATTTCACACATAGCAATTTCATCTGTAACAATTTCATCTTTCGTTTCTAAACACACAGAATTCGCAAAATCGGAGATACTCATTACTGTGAAATCGCGTTATTACACGTAAATAACAACGAATATTACAGAAAAATACTTAACTCTTACAAATAACGAAGTCGCAGAATGTGGTACAAACACTTGCAAAAAAAATCTGTACCCTGGAGAACACCAACCAATCTTAGAATGACAGTCTCTTGCCCTAACCACCTCTTTTTAAGACAATGATTTAGCATTTAACAGTTTCACATATTAACAGAAAACAAATTTATCTGAAAAATAATTAAATTACAACATTTTCACATTTCAATCTCTCATATGGAAACCGCAGAAAGTTGCCCATTGAGTTACTTCTTGCCATCATTTGTCTCAAACTCGCTAGTAACGTCGACTAAACTGTTATTTTACTAACGACATCTTGCAGATAACTCCAACAGAACTGTGAAGTTTGTTGAAGCCACTGGCCTTTCTTGGGACTATAGTTGTGCAATAATTTTCGAATAGCCACCCTTGCAAAGTGGTTTTTCGGAGCATTACTTTTTGAGTACCTCTAGCTATGTGACCAATAAATCTTGTGTCAATATGTGATCCCCCAAATGACTAGTGTTAAGCTTTCAAATGTAACTGCAATGTACTGAGAATCTAATCTGGACAGATCTGATATGTTGAAATTTAATGATCTTAAAACTCTTAATTACATAAGAATAACAGGTATTTTGTGAGAATATTGATAAAAAATGTTTTTATGTCATAATCATTAACAATAATAACAAAACAAACCATATTTCTGACATAGGAAAACAGTCTATTATGCACTCACTTTGCACTCAGATGCGTTCTGGTGATTCTTCGGTAAAATATAATAACTAAATCAGAAACTAAAAGCACTCAATATTTCTTAAATTACAAATTCTTGCTTTATGCAAATCACACCAAACCAAACAAGTGGTCATACCAAAACCTAAGCACCTCTCGGTACAGCTGTCGAAATATCGATGAGTGGACCGATTGGTAAGAGGCCTCAGAACCTCACAGAGTAGCAACTTCGGCTAACAAAACCGATTGGTATGAACGATAATGACAGGGCTCCATGCACTGTGTCTAATGACTGTCATTGATGTCACTGTGAATGCAGTCAGAAACAAGATTCAACTTGTGGTTTGTACAATGTTTGCAGATGGCACTTCCCTAGGCTTAAAAGAGCATGACCACTTGCACAATAGCCACTAGTAATTGCAGCTCCATCATATGTTTGAGCAACACAGTAATTTAAATTAACTCCACATTTTGCTAGTTTTTTAATACAAGCTAATGAAAAAGAAGCATCCAATTTTTTTGCAGATCCAAAACCTCGAAACCTTTCGTATATGTTACCATCTAAATGGTACCAAATGACAGTTAAAAGCTGTTCAGCTTTTGAACAATAATTAGAGCATAATACTGGGCGTCTTTCACTTCATCTGAGAAATTTCATAGCACAATATTGTTCATGGTGCTAAGAATTTCATTTTATCAAGATGTGTGAATTGTTTCCTTTTAGATTCGGGCTTTTTCCTAACATTTTGATATTTTTTCCATATAACTTACATTATTTCCCTTATTTTAGCACCATATTTAATTCACTGTGATATCTTTCAGCTATTCCTTGTAGTACTACGTATCAAAGTACACCAGCAATGGTTTCTATGTATCCACTGTTTTCTTTAACTTCTAGAAACTTTGTTTCATCTAGCAGAGCGGCGACTACATTTACATGCAACACATCTCCTGAAAGACGAAAACCGAATTTCGGGAATAGTTTTCATCTGTCATGTTTACATGGAAGCGATTAACTATGGCGCCTGGAAAACAGCTGATCCTGTTTCTTATTCAATCAACACAATTATGACTTCTCTTCACTTAAATATTACAGGTAGGCAGCTTCATGCTCAGTATAATACTTCTGCTATTCCTTCACTTCATAATAAGTCCATATTAACCGAAAATTCTGAAAACAAGAATAACTTACAAAACAAACACATTTCAAAAGCGGTTGCATTAGTATGGGAGCGAATATCGATTGTGGAGCTGGAAAACCAGCAACCAGAAACGGATTTTTACATAATGTATTTTTAATTGTTTACATGATCACACAGACTCCTTACTGGGAAATTGATTTATAAAATCTGGGTTTTGGTAGCCCCAATGTAAATGGGGTATAAACTTACTTTTTCAAAAATTTTTGAAATACTCACAAGCAACTACAGAACTATTCTCATACTGTTTAAAGCCGAAATTAGATTCTATTGTTATGTCCTATTATCGAGACCCTCACTTACAGAAGTAAGAAAATTGATTTTCGGGCCACGAATTTAGGGAGAGAAAAATCGATAGGTGAAACAAAATGAAACATTATCAATGATGCTAACTGCCAGCTGTGGATAAAATTCATATAAAGCTAGCTGTAAATTTCTTTTTCTGTCTCCAAAAAAGCGAAAAGGAAAATGACTTAGCAGAGGTGACCTTGTTTCATCAGTAGGTTTCATAGATACAACAAAAACCAAAACTGAAGGGATAGTGCTGCTGGTGCTAATACTGGAAATCCAAAATGAATGTTCACTTTTCTTTTCTCTGAGTTTTTTGTTTTCCAATGTTTTGATTGCTGTCCTATCTCCATTTCGTTATCAGCAAACACATTTTTCATTTTCAACTTCACTTTCTCTGAAGTTACAGACAAAGACACTGTAATGCCCTCATTCAATTTAACAAATTATTGTATTGCCATGTTATTATGTTCACTTTCAATATCATGTACAATTCACTACAAAAAACACTGTACATGATGATACTAAATATACTTTTGTCGTTCACTGCGAATACTAATTGTACAACACAGGCACAAATGCAAAACAGAAACAGGGGAAGAACCATTCATTCGATAGATCGATAGTCCACTTGCATGTATCATGTTTCATGATTAATGATGTCATGCCAACTAATATGTAAGCTACAATAGTTTAAAAGCGTTCTACTTTCTTGCTTGACGTTGCTTTCCCCACCATCGAATACGAGCTCCACCAACTGCTGGCACGGGGATCTGTTCTCATTCTTCTCTGGAAATCCAGTTTGTTCAATAGTACACGTCTAGAATCGTTTGCTTATGTACGAGGAAATTCAATATCATGCCGAAATAATGGGCTTAGTATTCAACTAAGTAAATAAACACTTTCTAAAATGCAAATTGTTCATAAACATTGTGATGGTACTATTTGTCTTTCAGCAACTCCTTGTAATCGCTTATTTCTAACAGAGTAAGACATTATCGTTTGAAGTGACGAAATGGATTAAAAAGTATTGAAACTGAGAGTGTGGACCTGCTGTAGTTCATACTACTTCTCAACAGTCGGCATATTAAATTTCACTGAAACTGAGCCTATGGGACTCCTACTAGTTTGAGGAAACTTGTTTTGTACAGTGTAAGGAGGAGACTAGCAAAATGGGGTAGAGGTCTATTAATCATTGGCAGCTCAAACGTATTGCCAATTATAGCACACATTAGGGAAATATGGCAAGACACAGGAAAGCAAACTAGCTGCACTCAGCGTGTCTACCTGGAGGCCTCATTCAACATCTTGAAGAGGCTATTCCAGCAGCAATTGAGAAAACAGGGTGCAACCAACTGCAGATTGTGACACACGTTGGAACAGATTATGCCCGTCACCTGGGTTCCAAGGTCACAGTTGCGTCATTCTAGCGATTGCCAGAGAGGGTTTAGAAGACCAGCCGTACGCATAGAATTTCAGAGATTTTACAATTTGCGGCATTGTCCATGGAACTAATTCTAGCTCTTTGGTTCCGATACGAGTGAAAGGATCGAACCAGTGATTTCGAAGGTTCTGTGACAAGCTAGACTCCAACTTTCTGGATATGGACTATAGAGAGCTGTAGGGTCCCCCTAAATGACTCAAGTGCACACTACCAATCAAAGGCTGCTACTCAGGTAGCTGATTGAATGTGGGTTGCATACAATGGTTTTTAGATTAAGCAGCTCTGGATCCAATCCAGGTAGCGATAGCTGTAGAAAACCCAAAAGTACCAGTGTAAAATCGGAAGAAATACTTCACACAGTTGAGAACATTAAAATCTTAATGGTAAACTGCTGAAGCATTTGAAAGGAAGTGGCAGAGTTCATAAGGCGATTGATTTTACTTTTAGGCAAACAATATCTCCTTGCAAAAACTAACAACATAATTTCTCCTTTCAGTTTTCATAAAAAAAACCATTAACATTACTGAAATTACTTTCAATGGCCAAGAACAAAAATTATTGGATGAAGGACTAAAGTATACTAATGAACCTAGATACCACAATAATGTACAAAAACAACTAATAGTATCTGCAAAAGTAGCACTAGACTTAGCAAACTTACCTATAATATGGCAGAATGAAATTACTATCAAAATAGCAAATGCAATTGAAAGAGAGCTCAAAATCAGGAAAGTTTATAATACCTAATCAGAAAAGAAACACTATGATAAATTAATGAAAAATTAATGAATAAAATTACCTAACAATTAAAGCCAATAATGGCAATAGTCTAGTTACCATAAACAAAAATGACTATATACAAAAGTTAAGGATTTCTTTGGTAGTAATCAATCAATCAATCGATCACTAGAAACCCCACAAAGAAAGCTGTAGCCAAACCAAGAAAACCATAACAGCATGTCATACAATACTTACAGAATGTGAAAAAAGGACATGTATACCCATGAACCCTACAACATGAAGGCTCCGTGGACACCCTAAGATACACAAACAATTCGTTCCTATACATCCTGTAGTAGGCAATGTTAACAGTCTCACATATTACATAAGCAACAAACTAATCAACCTCCTTAGTAAGTTTTACACATACAACAAAAAATATACAATATGGAACTCTAGAACAATAGCCAAAAAATTAAAAACTTAAAAATACCAACAAATGCAAGATTTATATCTTTCGACATTACTAACATATACACCAACATCCCAATCCAAGAAACAATAGATATCATAGAACAAAACATACTCGAATACAGAAAAATATCGGTACAAGGCATTACAGGAATTTTGCAACTAACAAAACTTGTCTTACACCAAAATTACTTCGAGTTTGATAACAAAATATATACACAAAAAGATGGAGTCGCAATGGGATTTAATATTGCTGGAACCATACCTGACATATTTCTTAACAGCTTGGAAGAAAAATTTTTTTGAGATTAGATTAGTTTTTCGTTCCATAGATCCGTGTTGAGGAGATTCTCGTGGATGTGGAGCATGACACTTTTTTTTCGTTTTAAGCTGAAATAACAATACTAATAGTATGAATATATACAACACATCATTTGTTTCTATTAAAAAATTCGTCAATGAGTTGGCCACTAGTAAGTCTTTCAGGCTCCTTTTAAACTGATCTTTATTTGTAACTAAATTTTTTATGTTTGCTGGCAGATTATTGAAGATGAGTGTTCCTGAGTAGTGGACCCCTTTTTGAACTAAAGTAAGTGCTTTGAAATTCTTGTGCATATCATTTTTGTTCCTGGTATTCTATGTATGAACTGAGCTGTTTGTTGGAAAAAGAGATATATTATTTAGGACAAATTTCATTAAGGAGTAAATATACTGAGAGGCAGCAGCTAGTATACCAAGTTCTTTGAAGAGGTTTCTATGAGACGTCCGTGAGTTTACTCCACAAATAATACGTATTACACACTTTTGTTTGACTTGAAGAGTTACCCCAAAATATTATACCATATGACATTATGGAATGAAAGTAGGCAAAGTAGGCAAGCTTTTTCACTTTTATGTCGCCTATGTCTGCGAATACTCGAATTGCAAATACAGATTTGTTAAGGTGTTTCTGCAGTTCTGTGGTGTGCTCCTCCCAACTGAATTTATTATCAAGTTGTAATCCCAGGAATTTAAGACTGTCAACCTCTTCTATCTGCTCTTCTTCGTACTTTATGCATATGCTGGGTGGAAACCCCTTACAGGTTCTGAATTGTATATAGTGAGTCTTTTCGAAGTTTACTGTCAGTGAGTTGGCTTTAAACCATTTATTAATATCCATGAAAATATCATTAGCAGATCTTTCCAGAATTACACTCGGCATACTATTTATTGCAATACTTGCATCATCTGCAAACAAAACGAACTCTGCTTCTGGCAGTGTAACTGACGAGAGATCATTAATGTACACAAGAAAAAGCAATGGCCCTAAGATGGATCCTTGTGGGACACCACATGTAATTTCTTCCCATTCTGATGATGACTGATGACTTAATTCACTAGTCCCTTCCACTGACACCCTTTGTTTCCTGTTAGTGAGGTATGATTGAACCATTTTGCAGCACTGCCCGTGTCACCATAGAATTCTAATTTTCTTTAAAAGGATGTTCTGGTTTACACAATCGAATGCCTTTGACAAATCACAGAAAATACCTACTGCTTGTAACTTGTTATTTAATGAATTAAGTACATTTTCACTGTAGGTGTAAATAGCCTTTTCAATATCAGAACCCTTCAGAAATCCAAACTGTGTTCTTGATAATATGTTATTTGTGGGCAGATGGTTGATAAGCTGCCTGTACATTACTTTTTCTAAAATTTTTGAGAATGCTGGCAAAAGTGAAATCGGCCTGTAGTTTGATGGCATCTCTTTATCTCTTTTCTTGAATAGAGGCTTAACATCTGCATATTTTAGCCAGTCAGGAAATGTCCCAGTTATAATTGACTGTTTACACAAGTAACTTAGAATTGTACTAAACTCACAAGAACATGCCTTGATTAACTTTGTTGATATTTCATCGTAACCACTGGAATGCTTTGTTTTTAAAGATTTTATTATGGAAGTTATTTGTTTTGGTGAAGTGATTGAGATATTCATGCACCTGTAGCTATTGGTAAAGGCTAGTTTCAGATATTCAAGGGCATTATTTACTGATCCTGACAATCCCATTCCATCAGTAACAGATATAAAGTACTTGTTAATTAGATTTGCCACACTATACCCATCGGTTACTAATGTGTCATCTACCCTTAGTGCTATTTGCTCCTGTTCCTTTCTGGTTCTGCCAGTCTCCTCTTTCACTATATCCCATATTGTTTTTATTTTGTTCCTTGACAATGCTATCTTCTTCTCGTAATGTATTTGTTTAGATGTCTGAATTACTTTTTTTAAATATTTTACAGTATTCCTTGTATTTAGCTAAATCATCAGCATTGGAGCTATTCTTGGTCGACAGATACATTTTTCTTTTTGTCTTACAGGAAATCTTTATTCCTTGTGTAATCCATGGTATTATTATAGACTTCTGTATAATTTGAGTAACTTTTAGAGGAAAACAGTTTTCAAACATGGTACTGACATTGTTCATGAATGTGTTACATTTTTCATTCACGTCATGAGCACTATAAACATCTTTCCATTTCATATCTTTGAACTGTTTTCTAAAACACTCAATTTTTGGTTGATTGAATACTCTCCTGTACTCAGATTTAGCAGTCTTGATAATCTGCTTAGAATTTACATCTAAAACAAGGAGCTGCATGTCATGATCTGATAGTCCATTTATTACAGGATTTATGATATGAGATATGATTTTGTTTCTTTGATTTGTCTATAAAAATGTTATCAATGGCTGTCCTTGAGGATTTAGTGATCCTAGTTGGAAAGTTTACAGTGTGAGTTAGATTGAAAGACAACATTACTAACTGCAGTATATGTTTACTGGAAGATTGAATTAGATAATCTGTATTAAAGTCACCAGCAATCAAAATTCCTTTCTTTCTTACTGTTAAATAACCCAAAAGAGCTTCTAGATGATTTATGAATAGATTATAATTTCCTGCAGGTGCTCGGTAAATAGTTACTATTATATAGGATCTGTTATGGAACTCTACTTCTGTTGCACATGCTTCTAGATACTGCTCTAAACAGAATTTATTAATGTCAATGTTCTTGAATTTATGGCAGTTTTTAATAAATGTGGCAACTCCTCCTCCGCCCATATCTACTCTGGAGAAGTAGGAAGTTGCTTAAATCCTGAAATGTCTAACAGATCTATACCAGTGGTCACTTGATGGTCACGGAGGCAGATTATGTCAATTTGGTTACATGAATTCATTTCATCGATACAAATGAGTAGTTCATCAACTTTATTTCTGAGTCCCAGAATGTTCTGGTGTAATAAAGATAACTGATACTGCATACTAATTGGATTATAACTGCCATTTAAACATTGTTTAAATGGAGGCTGTATGCTAAAATCTGACTCCTGTTGATCTATTTTCTCAAACTGAGTGTGTCTGCCAATCTCTCTTAAAACTCGTTTTCTGTCCCCCTTCCCTATCCTAAAAAAGGCATCCCTCTGACACCTGTGACCACTGGTATTTTACCACTTGTGACAGTGTCCCCCCTTAAGTTTTCTGCAATCAAGCCAGACAGTTTTCCCTTCCCTTTCCTATTGAGGTGAAACAGAAAACACAACGAATCAAAAAATCGTACGCTATTAGAGATATGTAGATGACACGTTAATGCTTATACAAGGTAATCTAACGGACATAGACGAAATACATAAAGCACTGAATCAATTTCACCCCAAAATTAAATTTACCACAGAACACAAAACTAACGAAACAATTAACTTTTTGATCTAACTATTAATAGCACTAACAACAAACATTGCTTCGAAATTTACAGACAGGCTACCACAACAGACTTTATTATCAATGCACACTCATGTCATCCAAAAGCCCACAAACTTGCATTCTTCCACACAATGCTGAACAGGTTAATAAATTTACCACTAGAAGACGAAGCAATCCAGAGGGAAATAAAAATACATAAACCAGAAAAACGATAATGACTCCAGCTAAATGACAAGTAACAACTATTTAAGGGATAAGATAAACTTTGAATTTATTCTCACAACACATATTAATACATTTTGCTACGCAAATATATTACATTCCCCATCAACAGACATGGAGAATGTATAATAATAATAATAATAATAATAATAATAATAATTTTATTAGTTTGAAAGAAACAACAGGTTTGTTGCTAACATTAAAGTATTGTATTACAGTTGATAAATTCTCTTATATCATAGAATGGGTGGAGTACTATCCAGTCATGAATTGTTTGTTTGAATAATTGTTCAGGTAGTTCTTGAACAGATTGAGGAAGATTATTAAATAATTTTTACCCCATGATTTCGTAGCTGTTGAGTGACTTTGACAATCTGTGGTAAGGAATATAGAGGCACCTATTCCTTCTTGTATTGTGGCTATGTCTTCAACCATAGATACTAATAGACTTGGCAAGCAGTGCAGTGGCTATACATCTGGCGTGGCTGCAACATAGTGATGGGCTAAACTGCGATTTTCCGATATCAGTGATTTCTGTGAATGCTACTTTTCACTATCTGCTATTCTTAACTGTGATTTGTCGCAGTTAAGGAACGTAGGTCGCGTATCCCTCCACCACTGATATTTCTGCGATTTCTGCTACTTCCGCGATTTCTGTGACTACTGCTACTTCTGCATTTTCTGTGATTTCTGCTACTTCTGAGATTTTTGCTACTTCTGCGACTTCTGCTACTTCCGCCATTTCTGTGACTCCTGCGATTTCTGCGACTTACCAGCATATGAAAAAGTTACAACTGCCCACACAGAAAATTGCATCTCAAAAACCTGTCATTGGTAAGTAAGTTTTATGTTTGTTCTTCCGTTGGCTTTAATTATGTATTAAAGAAACAACTGTGAAAATATTAATAGTGTAAGTAATATGTAAGTAGCCATACAGTAGCGTAATAGTTCGGGTTTAGAAAATGAATTCTAACATATTGTTATGTTCACAGGTACCCAAACTACACTTCAGTCACTCAGTAAATTGATAACTCAGCAGATCTGGAGAAATTACCACTGCGTCTTTAGACCATTTTCGTCAGCCGAGAGGTTAGTTTCTAAGTGTTTTGATGGACTTAATTACTTCAGTGCGGTCGTTCTTGCAAATGTGAAATATACCCCATTGAGTGGCTTTCATTACAGCAAATATTAGCAATCTACACTGTCAATTATATTGCTTGTAATGAGTGACAGCAAAAATTGTTTAATAATCCTTGTGATTTTGCAGACACAGTTCTGACTATTGATTACTGGTTGCTGTACGTATCTATCCACATCAAGGCTGTTGAGGGAGACTCGTGAAGATTCAAGACAGCTCTCAGAGGATTTGCAGTTTAAAAGTGACATAATTGTGAAATAAGTGTGCAGAGGAGTGATTAAACTGTGTTTTATTGAAGTTATTATGCGATTTTAAAGGATTAATAAATGTTAAATACAGTGATTGAATAATGAAAATCTCATTTTCCACATGTTTAAGCCGTCCTATACCCGTAATTTTCCGCCACTTATTTACTGGTAAACACTAGTTGGAGAGTGACATGCCGCCCCCTCCCCCTTCTCCACAATCTTGGTGTGACACTGACCTGTAACATATCACACAGTCTACAATATGCATTTTGAGGCAGTTGATATGAAAGTGGGGAGTACAGATCTTCCAGTTAAATCAGGAATAGCTTAAGTGCAGTACTTGAAAGTAACACACGGAAGCTTACTTATGTAGGTGGTAGTAGTGTCGGCAAAAAGTTCGTGTGTGTGAAGTTGCTACGTAGAACACCAGGTGCAAAACTTTTATCCCGAGTCTTGAACTGTGCTGGAATAAAAGTGAGGCATTCATATAACTCAATAATGCTGTTTTCATTTCACTACACTTATACAGGTGTCTGAATTCTGCTGTGTTAACATTGCAAAGTCCTATAGGCATGTGGAGTATTAACCAAAATTGTCATATTGGAAGCAGAATCACATTTGTTACGTTACTTGATATTTTCAGTAGAAAAAGGCAATGTTGCTTCTTATTAATATAATACATTCAGAGTCACAACTGTGTATGACCAACCATAACTGATGCTGAATGTGCATGTCGTCATATAATATGAAGGGCTTATTTGAATAGTGGTACAAGTCCATTACCTCCACTTTTCTGTCTATAATCCTTCTGAAATTAATGATCCAAACAAACATTAATAAAGGTTCATTTCTAGCAAGAAGCCATATGCTTGAATATTTCTGGTATCTCAACTGTAGATTTTTTAGCGCTCATTTAACTTTACGACTCCGTATCTCAAAATGAACAAAAATGGACTTGTACCACTAATGAAATAAGTCCTTCATATGCACACACAGCACACCGATCTCGTGAGGCACAAGGCTCTCATAACGAAGTACGTACGTCGTTCAACAGATGGCACTAGGAAAAGAATGTTAACTTCGCTTTTAGTTGCTACTTGTGACTCTTAGTTGCGATTTGTCACGGAAATCCAGTTTGACTTGGTAGCGAGTAGCATAGTATGAGGTTTGCTCAACAGATGGCACTGCTCATTGCGCTGTTTAGTTGTTACTTGCGACTCTTAGTTGCGACTTGTCACGGAAATCGCAGTTAGACTCGATAGCATGTCGCAGAGATGAGCGTAGTACGAACTTTGGCCAATAGATGGCACTGTTAACTGCGCTTTTTAGTTGCTACTTGCGACTCTTAGTTGCGATTTGGCACTGAAATCGCAGAAAGCAGTATGGAATTCGGCCAACAGATGGCTCACGGCGTTTAATATGAAATGCTACTTGTGACTGCTAACTGTGACTGAAATCGCAGTTAGATTTTGTAATGTTGTTATTGTGATATCTGAGACTTCCCAATCACTGTGATTTCTAACAGATACGCGATTTCCTGCCCACCACTACTGCAACATGGAATCACGCGACTGTTGGCAGAACGTCGGCGGGAGTTCAAGGCAGCATTCTGATTCCTAATTTCACTTCCAGTATTTCTCAGTGGATTTCATGCTAATTTCACCACATTAAATGCAAACAAAGCTAGAAGTGACAAATTATTGCGTAACCACTGTAAAAATTTAGTTTTACAGCCATTACTTCACAATGAACTTTGTGAACTGCTGAAACACTTTCGATGTTCGGCAATATATTCGACGTGAATATTTTAGTGTTACAAATTATGAGATGCATTCTCTACTAACAATACGCGTTATGTACTGCATAAAATGTAAATATTGCGTGTGTGTGTGTTTTAGTGCCTTGGCTGTAGAAAGTAGTATAGACTTCATAAATCGGCATAAACAACGAAACCTGTAACGAAAACACACGTATTCGCATCGAATGTAACGAACTCAATTGTGTCGTTCACCCACAAAACGTAAAGCAATTTCATTTGAAAGCTCTTTTTTGGTTTAAACAGTTTCTTTCGTAGATGTATCAAATAATATAGAATTTATATCTACAAAACCAGTACCTACTTACGTAAATACTTGTTACACAGCTCATGAATACGATACTTCGAAAGATGTGTCAGTTTAATGAAAGGTAGACCTATCATTACATGACAATTCTTCCAATCACGTATTTACATCTAAAACATCGTCTACTGAGTAGGAGCTGTCATTCGTAGATTCTTTTGGTCTGATTTTAAATGCTGGTCGGCTATCTGTCAGGCTTTTTGGTAAATGACCAAAGATTTTTGTAGCAGCAGATTATTTATCCCATACATTACAGGTTATTATCTGGAAACTAACATAGGCCATACAATTACCTTTTTGCAAATGGTGTTCAGTATCTCTTTCTGATATATATGTTTTGAAACTGGGAAGTACAAAATAAAACTAAACCCTGATGAGAAAGGAAACCCCTAACTTGTTTTTGCAAATTATTCTTTATAATAATGGCAACATAATTCGCCTCTTTTTGAATCAAAGTCAGATTTAATCCAGGATAGTAAAAATCATCCTTTCTTGTTGTGTAGTAGCAATGCACATTGCCATTGCCTTTGGAGTGGGAAGGGTTATTGGTCTCACACACACACAGATATATATATATATATATATATATATATATATATATATATATATATATATATATATATATATATATCGAATTGCAAGGCGAGACACTAATATGAAATTCCAACTATCTGTTTAAACTGGCACAGTCCAAATAGCAAACAATTAAGTTACTCTTTTCCTGCAAAGTATGTTAAGAGTTCTATTCTTAACTGTCTATGGCAATCTGTTACTGGACTAGGATTATCACATCTTGAATTTTTCATAAAACATTTATTTTGCTACACAATACAGTATTTACAAAAAACTCAGCACTCAACAAATTTCTATTTTTTTAAAAAGTAGACTAACACTACACATGAAACATTTAGTGTCCCTTAAATAATATTGTTTTCGTAAGCAAGCTCCTTACACATCCTTTCTGTAAGGTTTCTGTTACAGTCATCCCCAAATGGTGATTTCTTATCGTGAAATACTCAAATAAAATGGATTTTATAAGAGTTGTACGATGGTTTTCTGTGGGGTCAATGCTCATTATATGTTCACTGATAGATGTAAATACATTGCTGTCAATTTCTGCCATAGCAGATGACAAGAGCACAAGCATTACATTTTTTTGTCAGCATACCCTTTGCCTGCTGCAAACGATAGGTTTGTTCTGCTACTTTACAGATTTGAACAACATCCCTGGAAGGTGTTACTAAACCTCCCATATTCTTTCTCGTCAGGAGTTCATTTTCGCTTTCTAATAATCCATATAAAGAATTTGCATATTCTGTATGATATATGGTTTGCTTCAGCTTACATACTATAAATACTGCAATTTACACAACAACATTTGTCACATACTTTGACAGTTGTTTAAAACAAATAGTTCTCTAAAAATATTACAGCCCTATTACTTATCGTCTTCTTATTCAAAGGATTATAAAATCTGTGGGCTTTAAAATCCTCACACTAGCCAACAAAAATATATTTTTGAGATATTGCATCCCATTTTCCTCTTAATGGTTTTGGGATCCGAACTGTGGCTTCACATCCAAAAACTTTGAAGGGCTTTAGATCCAATTTCTTCCCAGTTCATACCTCATAAGGTGTCTTGTGTCTCACACGTTTGGTAGGTGATCTGTTAATTAAATACACTGCTGTTGACAGAGCCTCTTCCTGAAAACACTTAGGTGGCTCAGTGTCGCTTAACATACTTCTTGTCTTTTCTACAATGATTCAGTAGGCTTGTTCTGCAACTCCATTCTGAGGAGGACTGTAGCGAATTGTAGTCTAATGTCTAATACCCATTCATTCAACTGTTCCTTAAACCACCTGTTTACATGTTGGTATCCATTGCCTGATCTAATACTTTCTATTTTCTTCCCAATCTGTCTTTCGACCATTTTGTAATAAACAACAAATACATTGGAACGTCCCCTTGGAAAAATTTATACAAGACTGTGCTTAAACTGACACACAATATCTTTAGCGCAACGCAATCTGACTTCCAAAAATCCCTACGAAAGAATGGCCCTGACTAGCATTAACCTATACGTTTCACAAATCACTTACCTCACAAAAATCTTCGTTACTCAAGCTACTGCAATACAGCGAGCGCCACTACTGCCAGCTAAATAAAAGATTCAAACTACTGAAGGCACTAACTACTGACAGGAATAGTTAGCAAATGAAAGATTTTAATAGAGAACAAACAATGTATTTACCTCACTAGTCATAATATATATAGCAGTTCATGATGTCGCGTCCCAAGCGTGGGTTTTGCGAGGGATTGAGCGACACGGTTCGTAAACGGGAATTAGCCGTTTGACCTAATTGAGAGGGAGACTTTTGATCTGGCTAAGATGTTAAATTCCCTGGTGTGAAGGTACAAGGCTAGGATGTTGGTAGAAGTAAACTGGTATGGACGTTATAAAAGTTCTAATTTATTCATAAAGAATACAGATCACCCTAACTGCGTAGTGATTGTACCTACAGAATAGCCAAGCCCATTACAGAGACAGTGACTGACTTCCACCGTTCTGGCTGCCTGATAGAACTTTCCAGCACTTTGCTGCCCACACTAGCACCCTACGTCAGAGTCCCGCGGTCGCTGCCTAAACGCTCATCGGCGACTATCTCCAACTGTCTGCCTGCAGCCCGCCCACAGCCCAAGTCGGCTGCTACTCACGCTGACTACCGTCGCTGCCTAAACCCGAGAGAGAGAGCTCCCCGGAGCGGCGTGCCTCCGAGTTTTGTTAGCTCTTCCCCTTCGACCCCGCCAGCGCTTGGCATGACGTAGCGTCGAGTGCAACTTTTCCTTATTAGGGATTGTTTTAGTATTAACTTCAGTACTTTTCTTCAGAAGCTGGGTGGAGGGGTAGAGGGGCCTCTCCCTATATGGTCACGCACTACGTCCTGAGCCCTTCATTGGCTCCTCATGACGTAGTGCGGTCCCCACCTAGGGCCCTCTTTCTTTCTCTCTCCGCTCCCAGACTTCTCCCTCTAGCCAAGAGTGTTGATACTGCAAGTTATTGTTTATTAAGGGACCTGCCCAGAGCGCCCTGTTTATCTTAATAGCTGAGTCTGCTTCCTTGCTTATCACGCGCAGCTGCCTGGCCGCTTGGACCGCCGCCTCAGCTATCTGGCTGCGTCGTTATCTTTTGTGATCCCTCTGACACGCCTGGCGTGCCCTGTTAACTCTATCTCCCCGTATGATTTCTGGTGTATCGTCTGAGAACAACTGCATTTAGACTTGGCTTTTCTGCGGTTACAACACCTCCCCCGCCAGGGAAATTGGCGTTACTCCTCAGAGTAGCGTCAATTGTGACTCTTTTTTTTTCCATTACATGCTTTACAGATTTGTTTATTACATTAGCATCTGATATGTTATATTTTTCATTTTCATTTAGTAAAGTCAAATTCATTAAACACACAATAATACAATTACATTATACATGCCTAACATTCAGTTATGTCAAAAGCATTTGCATTAAAATCAAAAGACACTTTCATTGATACATACATTCACATTTCAATTAGAATTACATTTCAAATACAGTTACATTTCAATTACACATTTCAAATACAGTTACATTTCAATTACATATTTCAAATACAGTTACATTTCAGTTACACATTTCAAATACAGTTATTTAACGTCTGTTTCTGAAAACGACCGTATCACCTTGGTCTTTTCCACATCTTTCATAAATTACTATCTCTTCAGTTTCTTTATTACTGTGTCTTCTAGCTGAACTAGTCTCTGGGTATTGGTTCACTATGGTATTTCTTATACATACTTTTCCACAACAATCACTGTCTTCAAAATATTTCCATATACTTTTAAAACTGTCTTTACAACATTTACAGTTTTTACAACAGCATGTTATTATGATTAGAATAACTATTGATATGGCTACATACGTAGTTATGGAGTAATGTGTGAAGTACCTGGACTACTTCATTTCCTCCTCTTGTCTCTCTACCATCTTCTGGACATCATCCAGTCTTTTTCCTGCGACTTTCAAGTCGTCTAACTGTGTTATTACCTGGTCCAATGGCAAATCTAATGCTAACGTTGAGACATTCCTTTTTTCCTTGTTTACCACGCAACAATCGAATTCTAGATTGATCTGTGGAACTATGTCTTTCTTCGTCACATTACTCTGGATCACTCTATCTGTTTGTATGAACACTCTAGTGCCATACCCCTTACATTTACTGTAAAAACTAATTTTTCCTACCCCTTTTATTACTAGGTCCTTTGGTGGTTCCCTTCCACACAATACTGTTAAGCCTTCTTCCTTCGGTGCTACATATAACCATTCGTTACTGTTTAGATGAGTCCAAAGGCTCTGATTCAGTGCGACTATTTTTCGCACACAATCTTCCGGAATTTCTCTTACCGGTTGCAACAATTTGGCTTCGCACTCTTCGTGGTCGAATGGTGACAGCAAGGCGAATGCTTGTTTGCACAGTCTCCTATTTTTACTTAGCTCCTTGGATTTTAGTTCCTCCGCAGAAAGTTTCGCGTACTGCCTTTTGGATTCATCTATTAGTAAGAATTCTTTCTCTGGCTGTATGTACACATATTTACCTTTCATGTTTGGAATTTCTTTTGGTAGTGGGAGTACTCTATACAAATTGAAATTGTTATTATTTATTAATGGAATATTAATTACATATCCTAGTATGCTACCCGAGATGAAAACATCTAAATCAATTATTCTGAACAATAGATAACCTGAGGACTCCGTAAGAGGAACAGGAAACTTTACATCTTTTAGCTCTTCCCGTATTAAACTTAGGTATTTTACAATTTGGACTGGATTAATTATATGAGGCTGTAGTATTCCCTTCTGAGCATTTACAATGGCATTTATCATTTGTTCGTATTCCTCTTCGATCTGACCAAACACTGCCGATAGTTGTAATACTTGCTCTGTTACTGTGGCGAAGGACGCTACACGTTTAAACCCTATATCGGTTTCCTTCACGTATTCCTTCATGAATCGTTCTAGTCTTTGCATACCTGTCTTCAGAACGTGCTCATTTGACTCTAGTGTATATACCGTCCTGTTTACTCCCGCCAATGTGGCTCTTACCACTGCCACCTGTTCCTTTGTTAGCCTCAACAACCCTTCTGTGTTTTTCTCCATAGCGTCTATTCTTTCCTTATAGTATGCTGCATCTGCTTCGTCCAACGACCCGAACAGTATTTTACTTACCTGCCCGACGAAGTTGAATACTCCTCTCTTCCTTCTGGTCTCGTGTTTCGTTAGCTGCTGTACTAAAAGTTGCAATCCTGTGATTTTTTCCACATGATGGGTTACTTGTTGGTCTAGTACCCTGCATTCTATTAATCCTACATTTAATTGTGTTAGTGTTTCTCGGCACCTTTGTACCGCTGCCCTACCATACCTCTCTGCATTCTGAAACCTTTCTGTTATTATATCTAGATTTACGTATGTGACTATTCTCCATGTGGTACTGTATATTTCTACCTGTCCTCTGTTATCGTAATATAGTCCTGATGAACTCGGAAATGGCGTCACTTGGTACTCATTTGTTGCATGCTCTGATGCAGTGATGTAGTATGCTGTTATCACTATGACGAATTTCACGACCTGCCACTTGAGTGCCATACCTGAATTTTAAAAGAATTGTTTCAGCCTGTTGGCATGTACTTTTGTTTCCTTATTTCTTTTAACTTTTATTACTACGTTAGGACCTTCCACTTT
Organism: Schistocerca gregaria; assembly: GCF_023897955.1. Taxonomy (NCBI): domain Eukaryota; kingdom Metazoa; phylum Arthropoda; class Insecta; order Orthoptera; family Acrididae; genus Schistocerca; species Schistocerca gregaria. The sequence continues at coordinate 332,402,145 of NC_064924.1, forward strand.
TACTACTTCAAATGGACCTCTCCATTGTGAATCTAATTTCCGAGATCTACCCCGTCTCACCGACTCATCGTGCAGTAATACTTTATCTCCTACCTTGAAGTTTTTTGGATTTTGTTTCATGTCATACTGTTCCTTACTGATTTTCTTACTTCTTATAATCGAGTCTCTGGCCACTCTGTGGGCTTCCTGCATTCTCGCTCTTAGTTTATTTACATACATTTCATAATTGTAACTTACCTGCTGTGTTTCTTGCTGCAGTGCTCCTGGTATGTTAACCTTTCTTCCGTATAGTAATTTAAATGGTGTGTATCCTGTGCTGCTGTGTGGTGTAGTGTTGAACACAAAAATTGCATACGGTACCCATTTGTCCCAAGAACTTTGATCTCCTGTTACAAAGTGTCTGAGATACTCTACAATAGTTCTATGACTTCTTTCTAGTGCACCATTTGATTCAGGGTGGTACGCTGTAGTATTTATACGCTTTACCTTCAACAATTTACATACACTTTTAAATACATCACTCAGAAAGTTAGACCCTTGATCTGTTAATAATACTGACGGAATTCCATACCTTAATACTACGTTTTCCACAAATGCCTCAGCTACTGTTTCGGCATCTTGTTTGTCAATTGGGATTGCTAAGGTAAATTTACTCAGATCGTCTTGGAATGTTAACATGTACCTTTTTCCTGTATTAGATACATCTAGTGGACCCACTATATCCATCGCACACTTTCCGAATACTGTTTCTGCTGTGTCTGTAATTTCTAAGGGCATCCTAGTTTTCATTTGCGTGTTTTTATTCTTTTGACACGATGGGCATTTCCGAATGTAATTTTCAATGTCACGCTTCATTCCGCGCCACTGCTTGTATGCTTTAATTCTTTCGAGTGTCCTGTGCATTCCTTGGTGACCTCCCAAGGGATTGTCATGCATTTCCTTTAGTATATTTTCTTTTTCTTCGGGACTAATTTCCTCACCACTATCCGTTTCCTGTTCTATTTCACTCGACACTTGTGCTTGCCGCACGTTTACGGAACTTTCTTCCCCATTTGCTTTTGCTGCCGAGATCTCTGTCTCCACCTTCTGCTTCGCATCTATCTCTTCCTTCCCTTCATGCCTTATTCTACTCAGCGCATCCGCATTACTATTTAACTTTCCTGGCTTGTATATTACTTCATAATCATACTCCTCGAGTTTCAGTCTCCACTTCAGGAGTCTCGAACTCGGATCTTTGACACTAAATATCCACGTTAGTGGCTTATGGTCTGTCACTACAGTGAACTTTCTGCCATATACATATGGTCTGAACTGTTTTACTGCGTAAACTATAGCCAACAACTCTTTTTCCGTTGTGCTATAATTTAGTTCGGCTTTGTTCAATGCTCTGGATGCATATGCGATGGGCAAGTCTTCGCCAATCTTCTTACCTTGCGATAACACTGCACCCAAGACTGCGTTACTCGCATCCGTTGTAATGATGAACGGTTTCGTAAAGTCAGGGTACTGAAGTAACGGAGGGTTTATTAATTTCTCTTTTAGTTCTTCGAACGCATTGTTCTGACGTTCGCTCCATCGGTACTCCACTCCCTTTTTTAAGAGCTCATGGAGAGGTTTCGCAATCTTGCTGAAGTTAGCAATGAAACGGCGGTAGTAACCTATCAATCCGAGAAACCCTTTTAGTTCCTTAGTTGTCTTTGGCTGTGGGAAGAACTTCACCTTCTCCACCTTCGCCATATCTGGTGATATTCCTTTGTCAGTGATGCAATGACCTAGGAAGATTACTTCCTTCCTCAGGAATTCACACTTGTCTGGTTGCAGCTTCAAATTGTGCTCTCGCAACCTGTCAAATATTTCCCGGAGCTTTTCGTTATGCTCCTGCAGGTTTTTCCTATAGCATACTATGTCGTCTAGATATACAAAGCATTTCACTCCTTGTAAACCTGCCAAGACTGTATTCATCAGTCTCTGAAAACATCCTGGGGCTCCCTTCAGTCCCATCGGCATTCGTTTGTATTCGTAATGCTGAGAGTTTGAGCTAAATGCCGTTTTCTCTCTGTCCTTCTCGTCCGTCAATATTTGATGGTACCCGCTTGCGAGGTCAAGCGTCGAGAAGTACTTAGCTTGCCCTAACTGATCCAGTATCTCGGAGATATTCGGTAGTGGAAATGCATCGCCTACAGTGATATCATTTAATCGTCTGTAGTCCACTACAATTCTCCATTTCTGTTTGCCACTAGCGTCTAGCTTCTTTGGAACTAACAGTAATGGTGCGTTCCAAGCGCTCTTACTCTCGACAATTATGTCATCTCTTAGCATCTGCTCTATTTGCTCCCTTAGCACTTCCTTTTGCGCTTCCGGGATCCTGTACGGTCTAGCGTTTACTACCTTTCCCGCGTGTTCCGGTGCAATCGGTATTCTGTGCTTCACTGCGGAAGTATAGGACAGGTTGTCCCCTGGTAGATGAAATACATCTCCGTATTCCGCGCAAACCTCTGCTAGAGCGTTTTTCTCTTCAGCGTTCAAATGATCCATTCTTAATTGCCTTCGCAACACACTAGTACGACTTTCTGTCTTTCCTATGACATTAGTACAACATTTTACTTCGCGTATTTTCCCTACTTTTTCTAATTCTTCCGTCATTAACCTGACGTTTCCTAACTGCACTCTGTCTTCTGACAAGTTTAATGCACTTACTATGCATTTCCCATTTCGCACTTTTACTAACGCTTCAGGTACATGTACCCCTTGTGCAATCTCCTGCCTAGGAATAATCATTTCCTTTTCGATTCCCCTTTTTACATTTCCTTCCACCTTTAATAACATTATTTTTTCCTCTCGGGGCCCTATTTCCCCGCCTACTTCTGAATCTTGTTCGTTCTCATGTCCCTTTGGCTCTTCCTCTACTACTAAGGGTATATCTCGCCCTTTTAGTCTCACTATTTTACCTGCATAGTCTAACTTAACTCTATGCTCTGTCAAGAAATTTCTGCCTATCAGTCCGTCGTACGGAATATCTAATCCTCTCCCGTACACGTGAAATTTTTGCCCTACTTGCTCAGAACCGTCCACACTTAAGTGTACCTGTACCGTACCTATTGTGCGGACGGCCTCGCTGGTTACACCTTTTAGCCGAAGCCTTTCCGCTTCATTAATTGCAAGTGTACTATTTATCGGAATACTCGTTTTCTTGAGCAGACACAACTGTGCTCCAGTGTCTATTAGCAACTTCAAATATCTTTTTAATTCTATGCAGTATAAAACCAAAACGTCATTTTCTGTTGCACAGTCGATTACCCTAACTGAGGGTTTACCTATCTCAACAAGGCCCGACTGTGTGGCCTTGCCGCCTCTTAGTTGCCCTGCACCACTTTACCGGTTTTGCTCGATACTGGCACCCTGCCTTTGCTCCATGCGTGCCAGGGCCCTGCGTGACAATCTTTCGCGTAATGTCCCGGCCGCTTACACTTGAAACAAGCAACGTCTTTTACCCTCGTACACGGAACTCCACAGTTCCCTGGTAGATTACATTGTGGGCACCTCCACTCTCGTAACCCTCCATCAGCTTCCCTATGATTTCCTCTAAAGTCTCTTGTATCTATCGGCTGAATTTTTCTTAATCTTACCCGGCATTCCGCGTCTGTATGTCCTGGCTTGTCGCACCCGTAACAAAATTCGTAAACTCTTTGCCCGTCATTATCCGTACTCTTCCCTCTGGTCTATTCTTTCTACACTTGCTTGCCATGTGCCCTCTCAATCCACAATTGAAACATTTCAAATCTCTAATATCTCTGGTATTCTTCACCGTTTCCTTTCCCCGGTTGAAAGTTACTCTTGGGGCTAGTCCCCGCTCTTTCATTGACAGTATTGCACTTTCTTCTTGCAATGCTAGTTCCACGGCCGCTGCTAGCGTGATTTCATCGCCTCTACTTCTTACTATCGTCTGTATTCTATCATTGCTTAACCCTTGTATAAAGCATGCCCTTCCTAGTGAATCAACCAGTTCTATTGCGCCCTTTAAGTTCTCCCTAGCCGTAACTCTGCTTACTGCTTCCCTGAAATCCCTTTGCATTTCATCTATTCGGCTTGCCCATGTCGCAATTGGCTCTCCTTGTCCCTGTCTCGATTGAAATATCTTGCACGCGTAGTAGTCAATGGTACGCTTACTCGCATAATTTTCCTCTAGAACATGTTTTACTTCCTGCCATGTCCCCGTGCGTTCCCTTACTTGCAGCCTCGATCTGGCCTCTCCGGTTATTTTGGCTTTAACAAACTTCAGTAACGTTTCGTGTTCCTCCGGTTTCACAAGTTCAAATGCAGCGTCTACATTTTCAATAAACTCCCTAAGATCTCTCTTATTTCCTTCGAACACTTTTGGAACTATACACAAGGCTTCTTTCACTGATATCTTACCGCTACTGGAGGATGACGGAACTTCGTTAGTTTGGGCCATCTTACCAACTTAACTATGTTAGCACTTTACAATACAAGATACAAAATTCTTAATATAATTTTATATGTACCGCTTCTCTTGTGGTGCGCCGTCTGTTCCGCTGATCCGCGTTGTCCCGCGTTGTGCCGCGCAGCTCCGCGCTGTCTCTGTGCTCTCTATGCCCGCGCTGTTCCGCGCTGCCGCGATGCGTCGGCCGCCGCTCTGCTGGGCTGTGCCGACCCCGTCGCTCGCCTCGGCTGCCGCTGCTACGGCTGCTGCCGCTGCTCGGTCCGGACCCCCGGTCTCGAACGCTGGCTGCTTAGGCACCTCTGTGCCTCGTCGCTCCGCGTCGTGCTGCCGCTATCCTGCGTTGCCCTGCACCCGCGAGGACTACTTCTCTGAACTCTGTCGTAGTGGGGCTACTAATGCTGAAAGTTGTGAGTCGCCACAACTTCCTGCTAATTGCCACAGTCGCTGTAGCAAAATCTACTGGCTCCTATCTCCTTTTGCCTATATGCCTTTGTGGTACCCCACACCTGGCACCAAAACTTTTATTTATGTCGCGTCCCAAGCGTGGGTTTTGCGAGGGATTGAGCGACACGGTTCGTAAACGGGAATTAGCCGTTTGACCTAATTGAGAGGGAGACTTTTGATCTGGCTAAGATGTTAAATTCCCTGGTGTGAAGGTACAAGGCTAGGATGTTGGTAGAAGTAAACTCGTATGGACGTTATAAAAGTTCTAATTTATTCATAAAGAATACAGATCACCCTAACTGCGTAGTGATTGTACCTACAGAATAGCCAAGCCCATTACAGAGACAGTGACTGACTTCCACCGTTCTGGCTGCCTGATAGAACTTTCCAGCACTTTGCTGCCCACACTAGCACCCTACGTCAGAGTCCCGCGGTCGCTGCCTAAACGCTCATCGGCGACTATCTCCAACTGTCTGCCTGCAGCCCGCCCACAGCCCAAGTCGGCTGCTACTCACGCTGACTACCGTCGCTGCCTAAACCCGAGAGAGAGAGCTCCCCGGAGCGGCGTGCCTCCGAGTTTTGTTAGCTCTTCCCCTTCGACCCCGCCAGCGCTTGGCATGACGTAGCGTCGAGTGCAACTTTTCCTTATTAGGGATTGTTTTAGTATTAACTTCAGTACTTTTCTTCAGAAGCTGGGTGGAGGGGTAGAGGGGCCTCTCCCTATATGGTCACGCACTACGTCCTGAGCCCTTCATTGGCTCCTCATGACGTAGTGCGGTCCCCACCTAGGGCCCTCTTTCTTTCTCTCTCCGCTCCCAGACTTCTCCCTCTAGCCAAGAGTGTTGATACTGCAAGTTATTGTTTATTAAGGGACCTGCCCAGAGCGCCCTGTTTATCTTAATAGCTGAGTCTGCTTCCTTGCTTATCACGCGCAGCTGCCTGGCCGCTTGGACCGCCGCCTCAGCTATCTGGCTGCGTCGTTATCTTTTGTGATCCCTCTGACACGCCTGGCGTGCCCTGTTAACTCTATCTCCCTGTATGATTTCTGGTGTATCGTCTGAGAACAACTGCATTTAGACTTGGCTTTTCTGCGGTTACAACAATGACAACAATTCTTACAAATTTCAAAACTCCGCCATCTCTCTCCCCACGTCCACCACTGCTGGCGGCTCACCTCCAACTGCGCAACGCTATGTGCTGTTAGCATCCAGCTGCCGCTGCCCAACACTACAATGGCGAGTATTACAACAATGCCAACCAGCCACAGACTGCACACGGCACAGCCAGTGATTTTCATACAGAGCGCTACGTGGCGGCGGCGTTACCAATAAAAAAAACCTAAACAGCCTACTTACATAGCCCCCATGCTCCCCACAAAAATTTTTACAATTTGTTTTGGGCAGTGGCCATTAATGATTTGATAAAATTTTTCATAATTACTATAACAAAGATATCAAATGCACACACTTATTGATACAATGTTGGTCAGAAGCTAAAATTCTCTCACAGTCCATAAAGACAGTCCTGATCGTTCATCATAGTAAAATTGCAGTGTTTTTTTCAAAGTCTGAGCAATAAAAGAAATTGCACTTGGAAGTAGTCGATTTCTAAGCAATCTTGAAGTAGTGTTGTCCTTCCAACGAAAGACAGTGCTGACTGTTGACATGCAGACAGGTAATGGGCCACAGCAGAGTCAGTCGACGTTGAAGACTATCGGTAGGTAGGTCATCACAGAGCAGACCCACTGTAGTCCTGGTAGAGATTACTATTGGTGGGCCACCAGAGGTGCAGACCCACTGCAGTCCTTGTAGAAATAATGGTATTGGTGGGTCATCAAAGGTGTAGACCCACTGTAGTCCTTGTAGAGATGGCCAGAAGCCATCTGTTTGACTGTGCAGGCGCACAATCACCATTGAAGAGTCTTGCGGATAATATAGCAAGTCCATAACCACCACTTGTGCACTCACAAAAATTGTTTTTGAAATGTCCTTAGAAACATTAATGCTGTTATCCAGTCCCTTACTGAATTATTAATGCATGTGCAAACACTATCAGCCCCTACTTCTCACATATTGTCCATATACTATGACCAACAGAAACATGTGCAGTGAAATGTAATTTACAAGTTACTTAATTTGATGAACTGGTGTCAATTACAATTTTATAACATGAGAATACAATAACAAAGGCACAAAATATATCATTAAAGAACATAATAGCACAGATAACATTTGCAGTAATACAGGCTTTACAAAAGAATCGAAATAACAAATACATCAGTGTTACAGGAATTGTGACAGGAGCACATACATAAAAAATTAGAATAAATTTCGAAACATCAACTTCACACATGAGCATTAAAAGAAAACACAATAAATAATGTCTGAACATATTTACAAAGAAAATAACACAGTATTTGAAAAATTCTACAACATAAATCTTATTAGCAAAACACATAAAGGCAGGAAAAAGACAAATACACAAGGGTACATAAACACATAGAGGGATAACACAAAAGGAAAGGACAGGGTTTGTTTTACTGCAGTATTTTGCATAGAGATCTCCCTTAGATCATCATTATTCCCAAAAAGTCCTATCTAAACCTGCTTTCTGTATTCTGTTCACATCCTCTTTCAAAAATAGTTTTTCTCCACTGTACACTACTTTTTTGGCCAAACCATTTTCTTAAAGCTTCTCAATGCTTTTCTTCCAATTCATCATAGTTAGTTTCTTATATAGTCTACCCCCTCTTAAGCTAACTTAAATCTACTGAGCTCAGATGATTAACTAAGGGATGAGGCAATGCAGCAGCACAAAACAATTTACACAAACAGCAATGTTAAAAAATGGAAATTGGCAAAAAAAGGCAGCAATATTACAACTAATATAAGACAATGCGCAGCAAACAAGAAAAATAAATCAGTAATAAAATTGGCTTAACCTAGTAATACAAAGTGACATTCAGTAGCACTATGAATGGCAAACAGCCGCAGCAAATGCTATAACTTATACCTAAACATGACAAAGCTCAATCAGAAAACATGTTACACTAAAGACAACTATGCAGATAAGGACAATGTCTATTCACATCTTAATGTCTATGCAATTAAAGTGGTGCACCACAAAAATTTATTGTAAAATAATATTACCATGTACTTGAAAAGACAATTCTGTATGCAATTTCTGTGAAGGGAAATGTCTTTCCTTTTTTTTTTAAGTACATCATAAAGTTATTATTTACTGGATCTGCAGGCATAAAATATTTATATTAGTACATCCATAAAATTTATTTTAACCAATGCTTCAGTGCAGTTAGAAACTAGATATTAAACAAAATGAGTAAATAAATGCATAAAGCAAGCCACATGGCATTTCTCTCAACTAGCAGGACAATAGCCATGAAATGTTTCTCGTCATTTCATTAGGCATTTTAGTAAATATCATAAATTAAGAGCCCCACAGTGTAATCATATGTTTTCAAGTTTGGGCGTGTAGTTTTTGCGATGCTTTCTACAAAGGAATCTCAATAGCTAGGATAATGGCCTCTTTTTTTTTTCTCCACCTGTGCCTCTGACAGGCACACACTAATGGCTTTCTTTTGTCAGGTGTTTGTCGCGCAGCTGGGTGCCCACGATGCATTACATGCAGGTGGTCACTTAAGTGTCTTATCGAAATATTTACGACACCAGTTTCCGATACAGTGGCAGTCTCATATAAAAAAAATTCACAGGTCAAGAATTTGCGTTACAAATCTGTAGAAATAAAATCATTTAAACATAATTGTGTCCAAAAAATTTTCGCCAGCATAGTGATACATTCACGCATATACACTCATTTCATAACTCTTAAAGTACGATTCTCGGTTTCCAACATCCTTTTTCACAAATCAGAGTCCCTAACCACTACTCATTATTTTTTACCTTATTACACATATATATATTCGTCGACACTTCTTCAATATTTCATCATAACAGATACGTAGCATAACCAAATAACTCATATAGCATCAGCTTAAACATACCTCAGCAGCATAATTCACATCGTCGTCGTAATAATAACATCATAACACTACAGTCAAATTCTCAAAATCTCCGTAGCTTCCTTCAATAATTTCAAAACCTAAAAAAAAAATTCTCTGCTCATGTCAAAAGTGTCATCTGCCTCAAACGTACTTTAAAAATCGTGATCCCATACCAAATATGTCATTCAAAGCTCTCATAGCATCACAATGGTTCCGAAAAAATATGAACAGTTCAAAAAGTACAGACAAAATACAACTTCGTAAGTGTGAAGTTATCCAATGGTGTAATTACGTAAACATCTGTCACTGATGTAGTAAAGTAAATGTTTGTCTCTCTCAGTTAAATGATCAGATAGCTGTGTAATTTATGTGTTAGAGAAATATGGTACCGATGTGTAAAGTTGTATAAACAAATACCATATTAGCTAGGGCTCCTTGTGCTTGCCAAACACATGGTACACAAAGTAAGCGTGTACCCCCCTGAGGAATAATGTAATTATACCCTCAGGTGTTACAGATTACAGCAATGGAATGAAATGTATCACGGAAAACTTTCTTTGTAATTCAAATATGTTGAAAAATAAATAGTTTAATGCGTGTCCTGTAGCGCTAAATGTGCGTCTTGCTGTAAGACAATCTCTGTGGAAGTGTCGTAGTTATTGTCCTCCGAAAGCTAAGTTCTGCAGAAGTCAATGTACTTACCTCATGATAAACGAAATTGAAATGCTTTGCGTATAGATATCTTAGTTATTACGCTTATTGCCGTGATGAAGTAAGTACTGTACTGTACGTATTGTTGTGCTACAGAAAAGGCTGTCTCATTGTAGCTATACCACAAACGTTACTACTAAAACATGTTTTACTTTCCAGAAAAATTCAGAAAAACTGTGCAGATATAAAACAGATAAACTGCAAAAGGAACATTGTAAATTGTCACTCATTAGTAGCGTAGTGATAAAATCGTGTAGCTGTCACATAAACTAACCACTGAGTCATCTGGTATCTCACAGAAAGTACTTTAAATCCAGAATTTATTTTCAAGTAAACCAAAATGTTGCATTAAAATCTCATTAGCAGTACTGGTAACTGTTCTAAGTATGTCAGCCTTATAGTCGTTACGTAATCGTGCAACTAACAAGCAAGAATGTACACGCACAATAACACTGTGACGTCTGTTCACTATAACAATGCATTCGTAATATCTGTTTAAATAAGTTCTCTTGGTTCTTGACTGGATATTTAACTTCAAACATTGTTTCATGTTAACAATTTCTTAAGTCTGACAAAACATACTAGTAATGTAAAGTGAAAAGTTGTATGGCAAAGACAAAGTTAAAAAGCAGATTATCTTTCAATAAACGGTTTTACATGTGAAATGTAGTACAATCCTTTACTCTCCCTAGTGCTCAGAATTAACTTGAACGCAGTTATCAAGCGGTATACGTCGGTAAAGTATACTGGAATTTTTCTCAAGGTTAGCGTCTATGTTATTTTTCTCTGAGCCAGCCGACGCACGCGGCTGCCTGCGGTGCGAGTCATTGTCTGTCTCTTTGTTGGCGCGCGCCGTTAATGGGATTAGGGGACCTAACTTCTAAAAATTCACCTTGCCGAGAGGGCCCTACCCTGTTTGAAGCTCGCCAGTTCTGATGGATTTCAGGTCTGTCGTTACGATCATATCGTCTGTCGTCATGTCGGTAATTTCTGTAATTAATTTCTTGTCGGTCACTTGGTGGAGAATTTCTCCCTGAATCGTAACTGCGCGCTGGACCGTTGCGTCTGAAGTTATTCCGTCTCCCTTGATAATAATTATTTTGGTTCCCGTATTGTCTGTTTCTCTGATTGTCTCTGTGATATTCATTACTACGGAAATGCGATCTTTCTCTGTAACTATTACTCTGCCAGTGGTTGTCATATGGGTGGTGTCTGTTTTGTTCACGGTTTGCGTTGTAAGAATAGCCTTGTCGTGTCCAGTTATTATTTCTTTCATCGCGGAATTGTGACGGATGTGTCCTGTAATTGTCGTGACCCTGTTTTCGCGTTCCGCGATTGTCAGTGTCAATTTCTAATTCTTGTAACAGTCCCTGAAAAGTTTCAATGTCGTCTTTACAACGGCCTGCCAAAATAATATGCCTTAAATGTTCAGGCAATTTGATTAAACAAATGCGGATGAGTTCTGACGGGCTGTATGGGTTTGACAGGTACTGATTCTTGTGCAACATGTCTTCAAAATATTTCACAAGACTGGAAAATTCAGATTGTTCGAAATGTTTCATCATCATGATGCCATGTTTTACTCGGTCTTGTGTGGCTTGGGACCAATATGCTGAGAGGAAGGCATGGTAAAATCCTCCTTCACTGTGGCAATCGTGAATGACCGATCGCATTCTTACAGCTGGTTCATTCTCTAAGTAGCCACACATAAATTCTGATCTGTGCTCTAGTGACCAGTTGGGAGGAAAACAATGAGAGAATTGATGGAGCCACGCTTGTGGATAAATGTCGTTGCCAGAATTCTTAAATGTTTTGAATTTACGTGAAGTAATGAACAGCTTATAATCAAAATCATCGTGTCGGCGGGTCGCGTATCGGTCATTGTTACGTCGTTTCGGCGGTCCCATCTCAAAATTCGGTGTACTTTGCCAATTTCTTTCATAATCTCCAAAGTGCCCTGTGTTGTTATTTTGTGGCAGTTCCGTATTTTTATGTCCCTCTTTCCGTATTGGAGTGCGAGTGTGATCTGAAATACATAATTGTTGTATTACCTGTGTCAGCTGATCTTGTACTTCCCGGATTTCTCTTTGGTGTTGCGTACTAATTTGATTCAGACTTTGTTTGGATTTCCTAATTTGTTCGCACTCTTCTGTGTCATTAAAGACTACCGGTTTTGTGTCATTCAGATTATCATCTACCTTCGTAGATAAATTAGTGAACTGATCGAAAGTTCGGCTACTTTCTCCGATAGTGAACACATTTCCTCAGTGTGTTTTTCTGAACCAAGTTTCAGAGTGTCCATTTGTGTTGAAATCGAATCTACTGTGTCCTTCAAGTTTTCCTGAGTACGTGCAAGTTGCGTAACCGAATCGGTGGATACAACTGAGTCCATTTTAGCTTGCAAGGTGTCGTGATTTTCACGAACAACAGTTTGCAATTCTTTTATGGCTGCTTCGTGATTCTGTAATGAGTTTTCATGCCGCGAAAAAATAGGTTGAAAATGCTCACAAATTTGTGTTTTTACGTCATTACAGATTTTTTGACATTTCGATTCAATGTTATGTAACTCAGTAGTTAAATCTTCACGTGTTTGTTCAAGTGTGGTGTCTAACTTCCGAAGATTATGTTCCATTGTGTCCAACTTTTGAAGCTTTTGCTGTGTTTGTCTCTGATTTTGTTCCCAGGTGTCTAACTTTTGAAGATTTTGTCCCATTTGTTTCTGATTTTGTTCAAGCATTGTGTCTAACTTTTGTAGCCTTTGTCCCATTTGTTGCATTAACTGTAATAACAGTGCACTGGTGTCTGAAACATGTTCCTTAGTGCTATTCGGCAATGTATTTGAACCGGAAATATTCGCAGTTTGAAAAACAGAAAATGTGTCTTGACTTATTTGAGAAAACGGTGAGGACGCAAAATCTGAATCTACAGTATTTGCAAGATTGTGTCCTGTCATTTCGGAATCCTGAGGCGAGCTGTTGCCGACCGATCGATCGATAATGCTTCCCCGTTCACTAATTCTTTCACTGCCTACACCATTATTTGCAACCCGCTCCATTTCCCTATGCGCTATTACCAAATTACTACTTTGAACATTAGTGAATTCATTACATGGTGGCGCTAACACACTGCTTTCGTCTTCACTGTCATTTCTCAGTTTACTTTGGAGCCTAGTGTTACGTTTTTCACACGCCATTAATGTCACAATTTTTCACACGACAACACAGAAAAACACAATTTGAAGAACAAAAATAAGAGAACACATTAACATAGCACTGAAAATAATATCTAGTTAATTGCAAGGGAAGCTGCGAAATACTTGGTGCAAATCTACATGCATGCCACAACTGTTTTACTGTACAACAATGAAAGACTGCAACTACAAAGGAAATTCTCTCTATGATTACGCGCTAGCAATAAACAAAGGCTACACTAACTACACAAACTACAAGAAAAAATCAGAAGATTCCAGTGAGGTATCCTTGGCTAAGGGTCGACATATGGAACGTCCCCTTAGAACAATTTATACAAGACTGTGCTTAAACTGACACACAATATATTTAGCGCAACGCAATCTGACTTCCAAAAATCCCTACGAAAGAATGGCCCTGACTAGCAGTAACGTTTCACAAAACACTTACCTCACAAAAATCTTCGTTACTCAAGCTACTGCAATACAGCGAGCGCCACTACTGCCAGCTAAATAAAAGATTCAAACTACTGAAGGCACTAACTACTGACAGGTATAGTTAGCAAATGAAAGATTTTAATAGAGAACAAACAATGTATTTACCTCCCTAGTCATAATATATATAGCAGTTCATGACACCAATTCTTACAAATTTCAAAACTCCGCCATCTCTCTCCCCACGTCCACCACTGCTGGCGGCTCACCTCCAACTGCGCAACGCTACGCGCTGTTAGCATCCAGCTGCCGCTGCCCAACACTACAATGGCGAGTATTACAACAATGCCAACCAGCCACAGACTGCACACGGCACAGCCAGTGATTTTCATACAGAGCGCTACGTGGCGGCGGCGTTACCAATAAAAAAAACCTAAACAGCCTACTTACAACATCATTCACTTGATTGTTGCTACTCATAAAATAAACACATATGTATCTAGAAAAAATCTATGAATGTCAGGAAATAGAAGCTACCTCATAAGTATTTATTCTCCATAGGACCACAGAGATCTGAGAGTATGAGTTGCAAGACTTCAGTTCTATTTAAATGGCAATCTAGCCTGCTTCCCTTGCAAACAACCTCATTTTGGACGTTATTCATTCCATAATTTTCCATCTCAGTTGCCATTTTCTTCAGTAACGTCATACTTTTCCTATTCAAATGTCCAAGTCTCCTATGCCACAAGAAACCATTTGCAGCATAAACAGAGTGATTTCCTGTTTCAACAGTATTTTGAACTGTATCCACTTTGAAAATACCTCTTACATTACTTGCAGTAGCTGCAACATCACCACACTCCGCTGCAGAGTGAAAATCTTATTCTGGAAACATCGCCCAGGCTGTGGCTAAGCCATGTCTCCACAGTATCCTTTCTTTCAGGAGTGCTAGTTCTGCAAGGTTCGCAGGAGAGCTTCTGTAATGTTTGGAAGTTAGGAGACGAGATACTGGCAGAAGTAAAGCTGTGAGTACCGGGTGTGAGTCATTCTTCAGTAGCTCAGGTGGTAGAGCACTTGCCCGCGAAAGACAAAGGTCCCGAGTTCGATTCTCGGTCGGGCACACAGTTATAATCTGCCAGGAAGTTTCATATCAGCGCACACTCCGCTGCAGAGCGTAAATCTCATTCTGGCTATCACCACAACAGTTTATCACTTTGGTTCCCTCTATATCGAAGATAACTTTATTATCCTTCTTTGCTATTTCGCTTACTGACAACAAATTAGTTGCAATATAATGTACATAATGAGCAGTAACAATTTCCTTTTCCCCATTCACAAGCAAATGAAAACCCACTTGTTCTGCGAGTTGACACCTTAACTTAGATCTGTCAACTGAGGAAATTCCAATATCACTCCTTGACTGAACATCATACAAACCTGATGGAGCTTTGGTAATGCTCATGAATCTAGGAACCATTCTGCATGATCGTCACTCGGTTCATTAAAAGAATAAAAAACAGAAAATGCCTTACCTTTATCCGTAGTCCTTCTCTCAGGACTATTAGAATTAACGTGCCCCTTTTCTTTTATAAGCCGACACTGTTTCTTTTTCTGAAGCACTAGAATCTGGTTCATTCTTCACGTCCTGTAGAATCTTTATTTTAGAACTGTCCACTGTATTGAGTGTTCCCAAACTTTCCAAACACATAATCATCAGCGAATTTTTCTCTGGTAATCCAGTTAACAATTAAGTTCCAATCCACTCATCCACAATTTCAAAACTAATATTCCTCATACGTCTGGAGACTGAAATTATTTTATTCACATATTCATCTACGCTTTTACACTTATACAATCTTGTGGTTATCAGTTCACAAAGTGATCCTACTTTACTGGTTAAACCACCATCTTCAAATGCGTTTTTCAGTTCGTCCCTTACCACTTTTGCTGACGTAACCTTTTCTATGTGAACATAATTCACTGGATCAATCAAAAGGATTAGTTTTGATTTCGTCTTCTGATCCTTAGTAGCAAAACTTGATTCCGTAGGTTCCAATTTACGGTTTACAACATAACATAAGTCATCCAAGTGCATATACACTTCAATGACAAATTTCCAGGTTGCATAATTTTTCCGCCCTACAAGGCGCTCTATTTGCAGTATCTGTGTTGTACTCATTTTTCAGTTATTTTTATTCTTCATATAGTGTACACAATCCAACTTTATGCAAACTTCTGCGCACCTTTTGTGGAAATACATGTCACCTTAAAGCTTGTTATTTTGCTTTAGTCCAGTAGCTGGGTCCATAACCTTTGTAGTTTATGGAGATTAAAGCAGCTAAATGACAATCAACAACTATTTAAGGGACAAAATAAAGTTTTGCTTTATTCGCACAACACATATTAATACATTCTGCTATATTAATATATGTCAAACACATACCCGACTCATACGAAGATAGATGGTGGTGACCCTAATTTACCCTCGATATATTGGCGAAAACACATGTTTAATTTCCAAGGTACGCACAAAATATAATCCGAAATTGTACTAAACGCATTCTCTGAATATTATTTCGAGCGGTTACTTCATGAACCTATGCGAATAGTGAACGGTTGTGAAAACACACTTAACCTCTTAGCAACAAATAACTCTGAGTTGATAACGAGCATCAAAACTAATTCAGGGATTAATGATCTCAGAGTTGTCGTATCGACATTGAACATTGCAATCCCCAAATCCTTGAAAAATAAGCGAAAAACATACCTATTCAAAAAAGCAGATAAAAATTCACTTGACGCCTTCCTAAGAGACAACTTCCACTCATTTCAAATTAATAATATAAGTGTAGACTAGATGTGGCTTAAATTTAAAAAAAATGGTGTCGGCAGCAATTGAGAGATTTATATCAAATAAATTATCAAACAACAGAGCTGATCCCCCTTGGTACACAAAACGGGTTAGAACACTGTTGCAGAAACAATGAAACAAACATACCAAATTTGAACAGACCCAAAATCCCCAAGATTGGCGATCTTTTACAGAAGCTCGAAATTTAGCACGGACTTCAAAGCGAGATGCCTGTAACAGTGTCCACAGCGAAACTTTGTCTCGAAACCTGACAGAAAATCCAAAGCGATTCTGGTCGTATGTGAAGTATGTTAGCGGCAAAAAACAATCATTGCCTTCTCTGCGCGATAGCAAAGGAGATACTATCGAAGACAGTGCATCCAAAGCAGAGTTACTGAATACAGCCTTCCGAAACGCCTTCACAAAAGAAGATGGAGTAAATATTCCAGAACTCGAATCGAGAACAGGTGCCAATATGAGTAACGTCGTCGTAAATATCCTTGGAGTAGTGAAGCAACTTAAATAACTTAATAAAAGCAAGTCTTCTGGTCCAGACTGTATACCAATTAGGTCACTTTCGTAGTATGCTGATGCAGTAGCTCCACACTTAACAATAATATACAACCGTTCGCTCGATGAAAGATACGTACCCAAAGACTGGAAAGTTGCACGGGTCACACCAATATTCAAGAAAGGTAGTAGGAGTAATCCACTAAATTACAGGCCTATATTGTTAACGTCGATATGCAGCAGGATTTTAGAACATTGAGTTCGAACATTAAGAATTAACTCGAAGAAAACGGTCCATTGACACACAGTCAACATCGGTTTAGAAATCATCGATCCTGTGAAACATAACTAGCTCTTTATTCACATGAAGTGTTGAGGGCTATTGAAAGGGATTTCAGATCGATTCCGTATTTCTGGATTTCCGGAAGGCTTTTGAGACTGTACCACACAAGCGGATCATAGTGAAATGGCGTGTTTATGGAATATCGCCTCTCAGTTATGTGACAGGATTTGTGATTTCCTGTCAGAGAGGTCACAGTTCGTAGTAATCAAGTAAACCGGATGTGATTTCTGGCGTTCTCCAAGGCAGTGTTATAGGCCCTTTGCTGTTAATTATCTATATAAACGATTTTGGAGACAGTCTGAGCATCCGTCTTCAGTTGTTCGCAGATGACGCTGTCGTTCATCGACTAATAAAGTCATCAGAAGACCAAAAGAAACTGCAAAACGAATTAGAAAAGATATCTGAGTGGTGCGAAAAATGGCAGTTGACCCTAAATAACGAAAAGTGTGAGGTCATCCACATGAGTGCTAAAAGGAACTCGTTAAACTTCGGTTACACGATTAATCAGTCTAATCTAAAAGCCGTAATTTCAACTAAATACCTAGGTATTACAATTACGAACAACTTAAATTGAAGGGAACACACAGAAAATGTTGTGGGAAAGCCTAACGAAAGACTGCGTTTTATTGGCAGGACACTTAGAAAATGTAACAGACCTTCTAAGGAGACTGCCTACACTACGATTGTCCATCCCCTTTTAGAATACTGTTGCGCGGTGTGAGATCCTTACCAGATAGGACTGACAGAGAACATCGAGAAAGGTCACACATTTTGTATTATCGCGAAATATGGGAGAGAGTGTCACAGAAATGATACAGCATTTGGGTTGGAAATCGTTAAAAGAAAGGCGTTTTTCATTGCAATGGAATCTTCTCACTAAATTCCAATCACCAACTTTCTCCTCCAAATGCGAAAATATTTTGTTTTCGCCGACCTACATAGGGAGGAACGTTCACCACGATAAAATAAGGGAAATCAGAGCTCATAAGGAAAGATATAGGTGTTCGTTCTTTCCAAGCTTTATACGAGATTGGAATAATAGAGAATTGTGAGGGTGGTTCGATGATCCCTCTGCCAGACACTTGAATGTGATTTGCACAGTGTCCATGTAGATGTAGATATTCCACAGAGTCTAATGCACATAATACCTTGTACGCCACTAGGCATGCTGGAAAATGTTTGTTCACATATCCCCAATAAAAACAAAATATATAACCACGATTTATCTAGGAAACATCTCGGACAAAATCAACAAATTATTCAACATAACTAACATCGCATTTGCATTTCAAAACACACACAGCCTCAAACACAAAATTCACAAAGGCAGCTTGAAAATCCCCATACACAACAATCCCAGTGTTTACAAAATTTCATGTAACACATGCCACAAATTCTACATAGGGCAAACTGGTAGAAACTTCTAAATTAGATATAAAGAGCACACCAGAGATAGTGAAAACAACCCATCCACATTTTTTCAACATTTAAAAATGGAGAAACAAGGTGTAAAGCCCATAAACATGCACTAGAAATCCTCCAGATCACGCAGAAGGGAACATTCATGAACATCCTTGAGGAAATATAAACAGTAGCCCAATAAATTTACTGAATGAATAAACCGTCCTAAAACACAAAAAGTATACAGAAAACTTTATTCATATAATAAATCGGGAAAACGGGTAATACAATAAAATAAGAGACTCTAAACAACACATATCCATAGTAACAGCGATAACAACATGAGTAGTATAAAACAGAGACAGAACGACAACATAAGACATAGACTACAACAATTATTACCGAAAAATTAAAAAAGTAAACTAAAAATCTCAAATAAAACTAAAAAACTTTAGGCAAAAACATAATTAGAAACAAACCCATATAAAATAAAAATAAAAAACTGAATGTCACATATCACTTCTTTAAAATAGTAACTATGTAATATCGCTGACTCACTGTCAACGGTACTTGTAATTTAATGTGAGCTGGTACATCATCTCACATACATACAGTATACTTTTGCACAGAGTCATAAACATGGCTCAAAATGATCTTAAAATTGAATTTGCTAATTCGAAAATGATTTCCGACCGAAACATCTTCCTCATCCCATAACTTCCTTTTTAGCATATGTTGATGTTCTAAACAATTCCTATTAGATGCCCATTTCCATATTCATCATCTGTGGGACCGTTTTTTCTTCGTCAACGTCGCTGCAAGGTCTTTGGCAAAAATCTGCACAACTCCTGTATCAATTATTTCCCTTGTTGTCGTCTTGAAAGTCTCGTAAGTTGGGTGTTTCCAACTCCAGGCGTGTAAGAATGCTAACATGTTGTAACAGTGTTGACTGTAGGATGCGCATGTAAGAAAATTCTTACCTGTGGAATCCCTGCTTACCATATTCAGTCATAACACTTACTGCTGTGAAAATTGGTACCTTGTGACAGTTGGTATTATCCTAGTGCATCAAGTGGCAAGAAAGCAGCCATAAGATTAGTGTTTGTTTTTAATTATTTTTCTACTTAACAAAATAGTTATTTCTGGGAGGGGGTGAGGGTTCTGTTCCCCTACGTAATGCATCCCAAGGTGGCGGATAGAGGAAGGCTCTGCAGATGTGCAGCATAGATGGGAAATAAAATACCACCTGTGGACCAACACAGAAATTAGAATCCAATGGCTGCTGTCCACATAGCTGGACGGCCTTTGGTCAGCATCTGTTTCCTAGGTTAGGATTGACTGAGAAAAACCTCCAGGGCTAACAACTGTGGTTGTAAACCAGTGGCTCTAACAATAGGAGCCACTCAAAGTATATCACTATCAGTAATGAAAGAATGTGATGTGAAACAAATTACTCGAGGTGGACAAATCACTGCACTAAACTGCACAAGAAGACAATCGGATTTTGGGAATTGTGTAGCATTCTACAGATGTGAGTGAGAACATTTTGGAACCTCAAGCATGATTAAGTATAGAAAACCAAGTTACACAGCCACTTTCAATGGAAATTCTCTTCTAAAACCTACAATATTAAAAGTCTTACAGACACACTCAAGTACCAGAAATTATCTTAATGGCCCTACAGAAACCAGATTCTTGGGCGAAAATAATTTTGGTTCTGGAGGCTTCAGAATGTACTGAGGGAAGGTAAGCAGAAAGATTATAAAGAACACACTGCACCTTGAAACTAGGTTCATAAGGGACAAAAATATGCTGGAGTCCATTATCAACTTTGAATCGCAGTTAGAAAGACTCTCCACACTTACCATCAAATCTCCTAACAAACTATACACCATCCTGAATGCACATAACCACATAAATGAAGATAATAGAATGGACAAAGAAAATGGGGAATGTTTTTGTGACCAACTCATACATGTTGTGCTAAAGATCCCAGAAAAACACAATGTCCTACTTCTGGTGGACTTCAATTCCCAGACAGGAAAAGAGAAGAAAAAAATGGTGGAAATTACCCAGCACGTAAAAGGGAGAACCAAAGTGGCTTCAGACTGATAGAATTATGGCGAGCACAAAACATGATCCTGAAATCAACAGTCTTTTAAAAGCTAGGTTTCAGCAAACCCACACCTTGGTGAATTCCACCTTGTTCCGGTGTCAATGAAACGAAAGTTCCATAAGGAAATACAATGTGAAAATACTCAGAGGAGTCATCTAGATATTAAATCCTATCATTCTAAAATAAGATTTAACACCATCCCAAAAAGGGACAAGAACCAATAACCCTGGAAGAATAAAATACAATCCAGAAAATATAATAAACTCCAAGGAGTGTCCCCACACAACTGAAAACATTGGAAGCCAAAACTGGGATCAAAGGAAAGAAAGAATAATAAGTAAAGCCAAACAATTAGCTCCCATAACCGAAGCAAAAAACAGTGCCTGGTGGACAGAAGAACGTGCCAGACTCCTTGAACTAAAAAGAAAAGTATGGCAACACAGCAATCACAGAAAAATTATCATAACAGAGAGAACTTCTTAAACATAAGAAAACTGATTAGCAAAAATATCAAGAGAACAAAAAAGTCCAAGAAGAACAACTCCTCTTTCAGATCAATGAAGACTTCATCAAAAATAGCACAGGAAACTTTTATATGACTTTTAAATAAAAAATAACCAAATACAGCCCACCGACCCTACAGCTCCCAGACAAAAACGAGAATATTGCCCCAACAACAGCGATAATTGCAAAATATTGGCAGAATATTTCAGAAACGTTCTGAACTGTGCAGAACACACAGAAAAATGGACTTGAAGGCCTCAGCAGTTATCAGCCCTAACTCTGAAGCATTCTCCACAGTGGAACTGTGAAATTTCAAAAGTTATAAAATACTGGGAGGAAAACAAATCACAGCAATGCCATAACTCTCACAAAATATTTTGGAAGAAATCTGGGCAAATGAAGAATTCCAGATTAATTAAAGATGGCTCTCATTCTTCCATTCCATAAGAAAGTGTCCAAGACAGGCCCCAGCTACAAAGAGCTCTCACTCCTAGACGTAACATACAAGATATTCTCTAAAGTCCTACTGAGCAGGGCAGGGACCCATTTATCCATCAACCTGCAGAATACCAAGTGGGTTTCATGAAAGAGAGATCCTGCCCAGAACAAATCCTAAACCTCAAAAACCTCATGGCCTACCAAAACTGAAGAACAAAATCACATGTTATCACTTTCATTGGCTTTCATAAAGTGTATGACTCAATAGACCAGGAAAATCCCATCTCTGTGCTAAGAGAATTAAACGTAGACAATAAACCCACCAACTTAAGTCAGAGAAACCGTTAGGAATACGTACTCCAAAGCCAATTTCATGGGAGAACTCTCTGACCATTTTGAGATAAAAACTGGTATACACCAAGGAGATAGATCCTCTGCACTGCTATTCAACTGAGCCCTAGAAAAGTGGGCAGAGAATTGAATACAAAGATCCATAGTGGCATCCGACTAGGAACAAAAAACAAAGGTATTAAAGCCGATTGTCTAGCCTTTACATATGATGTCACCCTACTAACCAAGACCTGGAAAGAAGCCAAAGAAAAGATCATTGAACTACAAAAACAAGCTGAAAAATCTCACTTGAAAAAATATAATCTCTGACAAACATAAAATACCGACCATCACATTTTAAAGTGGAGAACAAAGAATTGAGATCGTCAACGAATTCAAATATCTTGGAGAACAGATCAGCTGGAATGCCCTCATGAAATCGGCACTGGAATGTAAAGGAAGTAAACTTGAATTGACCTTTTAACTCATTAAAGAGACACAACAAAAAGTCCCTATGTTGGAATGAAAAAATAAGACACTACGATACACTGATCAAACAGGATGCCCTGTATGCATCTGATTAACTGTCTTCAAAAACGAAACCGTTTACCAAAGTACCGAAAAACTCTCAGACACAATGTGGAAAAGAAGAACTGCTTTTTATGGACACATCCTCAGAATGAACCCAAGTAGATGAAGAAAAAAACTGACTACTTCTACAACAACAACAAAACCACCAAACTGATATAAGGAAACGGAGATGGATCTGAGAGAAATGCAAGTAACAGGAAATATGCTCATGGATAAAACTGCAAAAAAAAGACCAATGACAAGAAAGAAACGCCGCAAGTCAAAATAAAAACCAAACGAATATCCTACATCTGATAATGATGAAGATATGAGTCCCATACTTCTTTACAGAGCGTAGGTGAGCGACAAGGGAGACTCGCGCCACTTTACTAGGCAAGGTCATAGTGGAGGTGGTTTGCCATTGCCTTCCTCCGACCATCATGGGGATGAATGATGATGATGAAGAGGACACAACAACACCCAGTCATCTCGAGGCAGGAATAATCCCTGACCCCGCCGGGAATCGAACCCAGGAAACCGTGCTCAGGAACCGAGAACGCTACCACGAGCCCACGTGCTGCGGACATTCTACATCTATGAAACAAAAAGGATAGCAAAATCAGAAAGAGTGAAGCAATACTGGACAAATAGAAAGTTACAGAACGTTAAAAATTGATTGATTTAACATACCCAAGTGTAGGACGAGACAAAAGAAGAAGAAATGGCTATTATATTTTTCCATTCTAGGCATTAGTAAATTATAAAAAGACATGAGTAATCGTGATATATATATATATATATATATATATATATATATATATATATATATATATATATATATATAGCCAAATCTTACTTATTCAGTAACATGAGTTTCAGCTTATTCATGAAGAAATACCTTTGAATATGTGTACAATTGTAGTGTACTCCACTGAAAGCGAAAAATAAATATAAATATAGCCAAATCTTTCTTATTCAGTAACATGAATTACAACTTATTCATAAAGAAATACCTTTCAATTTGTGTACAATTGTAGTGTACTCCACCGAAAGCGAGAGACTATAAACAAATATTTCATGCTTGAGAAGCATGTATTTCTTTTGTTTTCAGTTCTTATTATGATAGGCACCTTCCTTTACATGTAACAGTTTTATATGGAGTCTAATCGTTCTCGCATTCTTACACTTCACTGGGCTTTCTAATACTGAATATTTTTGTAAATACAGTTAATTTTGCTTGAAAAGCAATTGCATAGAAATTTCTCGCAGTTCATGATTTAGATGCAGCAACAATTGTAAAACTGTTTCTTCTGTGTTGAGATACAGTCTTACTGCTTTTGTTGCTTTATTATCAAGTCTTGTATTGACACGTCGGAAAAGCCAAGGATAACATCTGTAAGCTCCCGCAAAAGATGTATTTTGCTATGCCAGAAGGCGAGAATAAATGATAAAGAACTCATTCAATTTTTTGTCACCTTATGTCTTGCGTTCTCGTGGAGAGAGGTCGTGTTTAGATATGAGATGCTTGTAGTAGCTTTCACGGTATCTGAATAATAACTTTTCTCAGTGTAAAAATATGTAGCCTCATTATTTTCTTCCACGCACCACAAAAAGTTCATGTCGCACCTGCTGCCTCTAAATGAAATTTACAATTACCTACACCATCAAGAATGGAAAGTTTTGCAGTGTTGGCAGGAGAAGCACCTAACAGAAGTGTGTAGATCTCGATAGTATGGAAGTAAGTTCAACTTAATGCGGACACAAAAGAGAGAAACTCTAAGAACTAAAATTTGGGCATAAATTGAAAATAATTGATTTCTATTAATCTCTTTATTTGTGTACCCTTTCTTCTTATTGGACAACTGGTGATCTGGTGACATGACATTGAGAAAAAATGAAACAAATTGCGTAACTTTTTCAAAATTATTTACGACATTGAATTACATTTTTTGCATTTACTAATTATTTTCAAATTTTCATGTGCAACATCACGACTGGGAGCAAAATAACCAGTACCAAAAATTCTTCTGGAGAAAACCAATTCAAAAAGGAAGCAAAAAGAGCCGGAATTTGCGGAAAATTTTGAAAATACGTTGTTCATTTCATCGCAGCAAAGATAGGACCACTACCCAACCACTTGCTTATCTATGCTTGGTAGCGTCTCCGGCGTAATAATTAGAATTCCTGAATTTCCTTTTCTAAATGCATTGTACTGCATTTTTCAGAAATTTTTCGTAATGAGTTAGGAGACAAAAGTTTAAAGTTTTTTGTGTTACAACATTTCGTGCGTCATAAAAGTAGGCAAATAACGCTTGACGACATGTAAATCCCATGTTTAAATTCTCAAAACAATATGTTTCAATTTTCTGTTTTCCAAAAATTTTAATTGTAATATTCAAACAAAATAACACAAAAATCAGTTTCCATTATTGTTGACAATGGCGAAAGCGCAATGAGCCAAGATGGCGTACAATTGCAGGATAGAACATCTGAAGTACCAGCGCCATGTCTTTCACACTCAGAAGTATTAAGTAGTTCAGAGATGAACATAACCGAAGTAACAAGAGCTAGTGAACTTTAACAGAGCTCTAACTGTGATAATACGTTGATGACAACAGATGAAACTTCATCGTGTATCTCCGCAAGCAACATTCTGTTTGTAGAGGAAAACATAGAAAGAGCAGATAACATGATTTTTGACGACGCTTTCCCGTCAACCATCACACGAAATTCAAATGGTTATTTGCAGAGTACAGTTTCCAACAACCAAAGTACA
The DNA here is from genome assembly GCF_023897955.1 of Schistocerca gregaria. Taxonomy (NCBI): domain Eukaryota; kingdom Metazoa; phylum Arthropoda; class Insecta; order Orthoptera; family Acrididae; genus Schistocerca; species Schistocerca gregaria. The sequence continues at coordinate 332,427,244 of NC_064924.1, forward strand.
TTAAATAGCAGCCAAAATGACGCACTTGCCGCGATACTTCAAAAACTGGATAGTGTGAACACCAATTACACCACTTTGCGTGCAGACATAAAAAATATAAACATCATTTGCAAACGGGCATAAATACAAAATTTGACAGTTTGTTGCAAAACCTTACCACAGTCAACAAACACATAAACAATATAAAACAAGAGCAAAAACAAGTTTTAAGAGATTTTCAGGATACAGTCACACAGCAGAACAGTGATTTCACAAAGAATTTTCGCGAGGAGATGAATGTAAAATTTTAAGGCATGCAAAAACAGCTAAACCAGATGTACTTTCCAAAGTAGACCATGACAATACGGCCATAAAACAGAAATTACACACTCTTAACGCGCAGAATGATACAATAGAGCAGCAAATAAAAGCGATGGAAGACACACACACACGAACTTGGAAGGTACAGAAATACAATTAACTTCCGCAGTAAACACCATCTCTACCGTAATAAATAAACTGCACAAGGATTACGAAAATATACCAGCAGCAAGAGATGAACTCACTATAAATGTAGCATCACTTGAAATCGAATCAGTCTGTGCCAAAAAGGAAAGAGACTAAATCAATGAAAATTTATTTTACGTAATTTCACAAACTGAAGCAGGTACTTTACACAAAACCAGTACTGCAGCGGAAAAGGTAGTGAAGGAATGTAAATTAATCAGTGATGTAAAGGGTTATTCAGCAAAAGGAAAATGACATTATCTACAAAGCGAACACCAATATGAAAAACAGAGCACAGGATACGCAACTACTTAGGTGAAACTGATACAGAGACACCAGTTGTACACATAAACAAAGTGCCAGCCACAGCAAACCAAAGTAATGTATGCCCACAGATCATTACAAACCCTACAAACAATGCCAATTGTAATGGCAGAACACAGAGTGTAAGTTTACAGGGCATAACACCAGAACCAGTATCTACGAGAAGTGTAACTAATTATAACAACTGTGTAAACACAGCACAAAATGCAAACAGCTTGTCCACTTAATTTGCTGACGAAGTTCTATTAAGACGACGTCAATTTCCGACGTTTACGAATGAAGGTAAGAAGATGAATCCTGTTGTGTTTATTAGTGCTTTCCGACATGTAATTCCTACAAATTGGATGGAAGCACAAAAGATCAGGTTTGTCATTGGGTACATGCAAGGCGATGTACTTTGGAGGGCGGCCGAGATAGCTGAGCGTTGTACCACATATTTACAATTTGAACTAGCATTTATTGTCAAATATTGGTCAGAAGCCGTACAGGAGAGACTTAGGCGAGAGGTTTTTAACCCCACCCCTTTTAATACAAAATGTGGTAGCTTGGGAAGATATTTTAAGAAATATCTCAACAAAACACGTTATTGGACAAATCCTATTTCCCATGAGGATGTTTTAAAACATTTTAAAAAGTCGTTTTCTATCACACATTCGCGAAAAATTAATTACTATGCCTGAGCACGACACAGAATATTTTCTATCCATTTTAGAGTCAATCGACCTAATATATGAAGAGAAAGTAGTAACAAATAGGGCGTCAGACAGCCAAACACCACAACAACGTAATTTTATGGTCAATACAAAAAGCCAGACACGACTACACAGCCAAGCTGGTACACACAACCGCAATGTTATATCAACCATGGTTAATGCATACGGGAATGGAAATGGTAGGAACAAGAGATTTAAACAAAACTTTCCTTATAACAGGAACGATTACCATCCACAAGCTAATTTCAATCGCTCCTCTCAAAATTAGGCACCGCGTACAAATAAAAACTCAGTCGTACCATTGGCCAGTGTGCGCAACAGCAATAACATACAACACGCCGTACCGCAGACAATCTTTGCGCAACAAAATCGGAACATAGCAACATTTCACAGCAGCCATATGAACACACGAGAAAGCATGACAGGAACTGGAAATGATGTACACTGGAGAAACAATGTACATCTACATCTACGTGATTACTGTGCTATTCACAATTAAGTGCCTGGCAGAGGGTTCAATGAAGCACCTTCAAGCTGTATCTCTACCGATCCACTCTCGAACAGCACGCAGGAAGAACGAGCTCTTAAATTTTTCTGTGCAAGCCCTGATTTCTATTATTTTATCGTGATGATCATTTCTCTCTGTGTAGGTGGGTGCCAACAGAATGTGCTCCCAATCGGATGAGAGAACTGGTGATTCAAATTTCATGAGAAGATCCCGTCACAAGCAAAAACGCCTTTGTTTAAATGATTGTCATTCCAATTCACGTATCATGTCTGTGACACTATCTCCACTATTTCGCGATAATACAAAACAGGCTGCCCTTATTTGTACTTTTTCGATGTCATCCGTCATCCCCACATGATGCGGATCTCACACCGCACTGCATACTTCAGAATAGGGTCGTCAAGCACGGTGTAAGCAGTCTCTTTAGTACACCTGTTGCACATTCTGACTGTTCTGCCAATTAACCGCGGTCTTTGGTTTGCTCTACCCACAATGTTATCTATCTAATAGTTCCAATTTATGTTATTTGTAATTGTAATACCTAAGTATTCAATTGAATTTACAGCCTTGTGTGACATAATAGAAATTTAGTTGATTTCTTTTAGTACTCATGTGAATAACTTCGCACTTTTCTTTATTCAGAGTGAATTGCCACTTTTCGCACTTTCGCTCTCTTGGTTATTGATCGCATAGCAACTGATATATTGATAAATCGATAAGATAAAATATGTTGCTACGAAAGGAGCCCTGAAATACTTTTTAGGAATGCTGTGCTGTGACTTTCTTTTGGATCATTAATTTTCAACAGAACAAAATATATTATGTTCTTATTATTCTGGATCTGCCTTTCTATAAAAGGAACATTGTTAACTTTACAGTTATTGAAAAGGTTGCTGAAAATTATTTCTTTATCAATACTGATGTTACAGTTCGCAATGTTTGCTCAACATCAAAATTTTGCATCGGATTTTTATTAACATTAAAACACCAATAAGTACCACAACTAACATGAGAACATGAGACTACTATCAGAGAAAAAATGTTTTTACTAAAATGTTTGCCAGACCAGAACTATACACGGCAAGATTTCTTCAATGTCATGAAGGTAAATTATCTTTTTGCACTGTTAATGAAGTAACATCATCTGCAATCCGCATCCACCTGTAAAACACATAATAAAATCTGCTGCTCTGCCTACAATCCCGAAAGCTGAAAGAAATAATTTTCAGTTGACTATTACCTGTCCGCTTCTTTGCAGTATGATAGGTTTCATTTAATGCAGTTTGAATGCGCCGCGGCAGAGGCTCGTTCGTTTGTAGCGCAGCTCTGCACCACGAATAATATTTAAATAGCTGAAAATCTCTTACAAGGATTGGGTAAAATACCAGGCGAGCTTATTGCAAGTCATAATGCAAGTTTTCACCAAGTAACTCTATTCAAAACATTTAGACAGATTAAATTCTTACACATATTTACAAATCAATGCCTAATGGCGTCCTTCTCTCAATCTTGACAAAAGAATGCTACACAAGCATTTAATATAGCGTCACAGGCTCTTCCTACTCACGTAACTCCTAAAAGACGACAGAGAAATTAATGCTCAGTCACTACTATTTATACTCGGTTGAATGCATTTACATCTTTGTTTGATATTTAATAAGTATCGTCTGAGGCGGTTCCAGTACTCGCAGACACAGATATTATCTTTAAAAAATCGATACATCATTTTATACTAGGAAAAATATGAGAATAATGGTTTCTCTTTATTACATAAAGTTCACACAGTCATTGTCCATGCAGAAATAAAATTATAATCATCCAGTTCAATTATTTTTTTACCAAATAATATATATGTTTGCAGGAGACGTTACAACGCCCCTGGCAGAAATTAACCAACGTTAAGAGTGTTCGGCAATATGCTACCACTAACGTCCGTTTCGTCATTGTTTGTGACCTTATTTGGGATATTCATTATTGAATTTTATTTACACTGTTTATGGTTTTCTCACACTTTGCGAGGTGGCTGTAAACCTAGTCCCAGGGTCATTACAGTTTCCTCACTCCCCCATTCGAGCTATGTGCGGTCAGGAAACCTGGGAAAACTGCACCGGAGCCATCGTCATCTAGCCTGGTTTGCAGTAAAATGCAGTCTGATTTTCCATCAAATAAGGTTGTTATTTATCAAATGCTCATAGATAAAGTGTCACGAAAGTTATTGATGACAAAATGTTAAAATTTTAGTCCCCTTGTTGAAAATGTACCTTATACACTCTTCCACATCCGTGATAATGTTTGATTTTATGTTCTGTGTAACATAGAAAGTCAATCATAAAATAGTTTTACAGTCATATAATGATTTGTCTCTACAATTATTCACTACAAATGTTCTACCATGGTATGGCAATCATGTCAGATTTCTTCACTAATGTGACGAAAACACATAACATATGTCATCTAACAAATTAATAATTTACTTTATGCACAGTAAACTAAAGAAAAAATGTTTGTCACGTAATTTCGTGTCCAATAAACCATTTTCCTATTAGTTCATTTACAGCATAGTTAGTAATGTTCCGCTGAATGTCGACAATGTCGTATGGAGCTGGCAGCGCGAAGCAATTGTTGCGTAACGTCGTCTGGAACGCGGCGTGCCAACGACCGCTGGGGTCGACAACCTGCTCCCTGTAACGGAGTGTTGGGGTGGCGCCCGAGCAGCCGCGAACCGCGCCGAACCATTCACCAATGTCAGTGTGTTGCAGTCCTCCCAGCGACCGCCTGGCTGGCGGTATGGCACCTATCTCTGCTTCTACGCATGGCTCCCCGTCAAAACGCATGGAACAAATATTCCACAACGGTGTACTGTCTTTAAGGGTACAGGTTATTAGCTGTTGAAGGAAATGCAACTTGGTTTAAAGCGTTTATTGTTCAGTAAGCCGTCGTTTCACTAGTCTGCACAGAATGTTTTGGCGTGATAATGAATTGCTTGTGACTTCACAACTGAATCACACTGTGACACTGCTATTTAGGGCTCGTCACACGCACGTTGTGCTACACACTTTCATTTGTTCTCACGGTCGATGTGATGCTAGAGCGTCTCTCAACAAGCGAAAATGTTTTGGCTCACACACACAAAATATTTCCGTCAAACAATGTTTGTTTTAATCGACTCCGAAAGCGTCACTATATACCATTTTTATTCACAGAAAATTTATTGTTTGTCTTATACCGACGTATTGTGCAGATACAACAGTCATTTTCTGTCCCTGCTACACACAATATTTCGTCCTAGACTGTTTACGCACACAGTTTATTTTAATGCATAACAACTATTCTTTGCATAATACTCTCATCTATATTGAGTCCATTGTGGTTCCCATGTTCATTACACACTTTTAGTATTGTGAGTAGGCATATATGGCTTGTTTGTAATTATTTAAAGGTGTGTGATTTTTGGTACATAGATTTCTTTTCCTTATTCTGTGTAGCTTGTTAGGTTATCACCCATCTAGCAAACAGATTTTACCATGTGCACGACAGCTGGACTTGGGCATATTGCGAAATAAATACTTTATTTAGTGCTAGAATTTTTTTTAATGATCTGTCCTATGGGACTACAGTATAGTTTCCACGTAGACTGACTTGATTCGCATACTGCATTATTAACTTTCAAGGACGTGTACCAAGTACACAGGCTTCAATTGAAGTATCATTAGATACAAAGTGTAGTTTACACGAAACACATTTGTCTTTGATTGAATTCCGCTCCAGCGTCGTTCTCAGATCACTATTGGCAGTAACATTACTCCATATAATTATTTTGTACTAAAAAGCCATTTTTTGTCCAGTAGTCTCTTTCAGGGTTCCTTAATTCTAACACAATCACACCTATTACATTGCTATAAGATAACTCATCGTTAATTGTACATACTTAATACAAATGAAAAATGATTCAAGAAATTATTCATTACTTTGTCAACAAAAACATTGTTCATTGCTTGATGAGCATATAGTATTTTACTGACACTAATTTCTGTAAAGAAAATCTTCAATTTTCATGCTATTGCCCAGTTTAATGATTCATTTTTCATTCTATGCTTACTAATTAAATGTCTTGCTCTCTCAAAATTTTAAATACAGACAAATTTTTTCTTAAAGCTAACATACATATACTCTACAATACAATTGAAATCTTCTTACTGGTACTATTTACATCTGATAGGTCATTGAATAAATAATTCCACATCTTTACGTGGATACAATCCTTTTATTTTCCTTGTCTGGGGGTGTGTGCTAACAAATAGCTACATTCATGCAGCACCTTTATTACTTCAAAGGGCCCTGAATATCTCAATTGCCACTTTCTATTTTTATTTAGGATTGCTGAGGATTTGGGGTGGTTACGTATAAGCACCATGTTCTCTAACATCTTCCAAATCTCTTTAGCCACTACTTCCCTCCTAGACAAAGGGATGGAGTAAGATGCACGACACTACGTTTTTGGCGGCATCACCCCTATGTGATAGTGGTACCTCTTGATTATTCCTGGTCGGTCGGTAAATACTACAGTATATTCCGATATCCGCTGCGTTAAGTGTTGCTTTTGTGCATTGATTAAACTTTCAGATTCCTGTACTTTGGTATGAAATGCATCAACATTTGATTCAAAATTTCTATCTTCGATACTAGGATAATAAAGATCTGTCACATGAGAATAATCACCTAAGTGTAGTACCCAGGGGTTTCTACATTTGATATTAATTTGGTTGCAACATGGCACAAGTACCTCCTTCGATTTCATCATAAACAACTCAATCCTTCTTCTTTTATTAACTATGCTTAGTTTTCCTGAGGAGAGGTCGATCATTGCAACACTCTCACGGAGAAAATCTACTCCCAGAATGCAGGCGACCTTTAACCCTTCAAAGGTGGCTACACTGAGTCACAGCGCCAGAGATTGCGCCAAAGATTATTATTCCGCCGCCTCCACTGGTGCAGTAGTAGTTCAGAGGTTGCTGTGAGGAGTGCTTGTTGAGAGAATGTCGAGAGCAGTACTAGTTCAGGGGGTGACAACGAAATCGTAGGAAAAGACAGTAGAAGAAATTTGGAGATACCGATAGCAGCGGGTTTTGAAGAAAATAATTTATTTCATTTACGAGATGCAACAAGAGAGCGCCAGGCGCGCGAACTTGACAATAACTGACATTTGGACTGGGACAGATGCGGTAGGTCTTTGTCGCCACAAGGCGAAAACTTTGACTATAAACACTTTTCAACTGTTCGGAAATTTAAGATCATTCTCAATTCTAATAATGACATACATCCATGTTCATGGTTAGATCAGTTTATGTACGCACTTCCATCAAATTGGCCACTAAGTCACATACTGGAGTTTATGTGTGGCTGTTTAAGTCCTCAGGGGTTTCACTACACTAAGTGAATATGTGCCCTAGCGTGCACAGGGCCCCGAGCTGTAGTGGTGCTATTTCCCTTTTAGTTTTCTGCACTGCTGCCTACTCTTTTACTTTCTTTGTATCTATTAAAACAGCTCTTCAACTATCAATCTGTCTAGAAAAGGAGTCAGTAAAGAATAACCGGATATGACTATTTTACCCAAAAGTGACAGTTTTTAGGATATTAATGAAAAACGAACCGGCGACGCGCATGCGAGCACTTATTAGAGATTGTAATAATTTAAGTGATTTTTATCATGCATTTCTATTGTAATATTGCTTCGAAAACACGCAAGACAGCGTCAAACATAATCTTATAATGCAGCGTCATTTTAAACAGCCTGAGTTCCGCACGCCGGCAGAATACTTTGAAGACATGATTCGAAAGAATCAATTCCTTTCCAACCCTTATAGCCGGTCTGAATTAATTCGCATTTGTTTAACTAAGCTGCCACAATCGATGAAACACATTGCATTAGTCGAAAGATGTAAAGATGACATTGAAACTTGTAAGACTTTGCTACAAGAACTTGAGTATGACAACAACGACGGAACTTCTTGTAATTTTTTCAGTAACGGTAATCACAATAGATTTTCAGAGAAAGGGGATAATGATCGGAACGGACGTTATAGCGGTAATTTTGAAAATGACAGACGAAACAGACAGGACAATAGATACCAGTCTTATGACAATAACAGACATTCTAACAGAAATTACACAGACAATTATAATAACGGAACTTCCTACTGGAATGATCAATCATACAGAAACAGTAATCGGTATCACCAAGACAGAAATTATTCATACAATAATAGAAATTCTTACTACAGAAATAACCAGGGTAGTAGTTATATCAATAATTTCAGAAGTGACAGTCGAAATTACGCAAGTAGTCATGCAGATAGCCAGGAAAATAGAAATTTTAATAACAGACACAACCAATAATTTACATGTAACAGACAGGCGGGAACTAAATGGCATCCTCCACATGACAGAACTTCAGAGAGACAAGTGCAAATCGTAGAAATTGATCCGCGAAATGATGCCAATAATCAAAGACGTGACTAAAGCAATCCACAATGACTTGTAGCTTCGGCTTCTGGCAGCAATGTAGACGGTTCAGAAAGTAATGACACTACGACTTTACAATACGTATGCATGGGAGACATGAGACATTTATCTAGACGAAAAGGAAAATAATGTAGACGCATTTTTACATCCCGTTATTGAAGTATGTGTGAGTAAGAATAAGTTCACTGCGGTTTTAGATTCTAGGAGCCCATTGAATGTTATTAGTGAATCAGTTTTTAGTATATGTGTTAGAACTATTGCTTGTCCTGTGTTATCTGTTTCTAAAACTACAATGCGAGAAGCTGTTTCTGGAAAAAGTGTTGAAGTCAAACAACAGACCATCTTAAATTTCATTTGTCAAGGAAACGAATTTTCTGCTAATTTTATTATTGTTCCATTACTCAGTACACAAATTATATTAGGTATGGAGTTTCTTAACACATATAAGGCAATTTTAAACTTTAAGGAAGGAAGTGTGAACTTAACTGTTGCCGGAATACCGAGATGTTTGAACTGTTTCGAGTGTGTAACGAAATCTGAATCAGATACAAGTTGTTTAAGGTTTGTTATTTCTGGTGTTTTCGCTGAGTATTATGACGACAATGTGTTCATTCATGACAACGACAATAGATACAGAGATGGGATGGATGATATAATTAATAGTGAAGTATTAATTTAGTGAAAACGTTAATAAAGCTGAAGTGACAGATGATGTTGCAACAGAAGAATTGCACCAAATTTTTACTTCACATGCTACAGTATTTAGTCATCACTCTGGAGCTATACAAGGCTTACAATATTTATTTAAAGTAAAAGAACACACTCCATTTCGAGGAAAAACGTACGCTATTCCTTTGGCTTATAGAGACAAGGTTAAGAGTGTGTAACGGCTCCATGTGAGCCGCTACATGGCTTCACGCAGTAGTTTTATACGCAGAACACACCTGGATGCCCTTCCAACACTCAGGGACGTGCAATATAAGATTTATTATTCGAAATTATGTTACATCAGAGTCTGTAAATGTGAATGCGGGTTGTCTGCTGACGTATGCGTGGGCTATCTGCTGGGGGTTGTGTGAATCTGGGGATGCAGTTTAGCCAACCATTATATCAAGTAGAGTGCGACTGCACTGGACCAGAGAGACATGAGTTCCCCGCGCGTTAGCAGGCCCCGTTAGGTTGGCAAATAGCCGCTGTGCAGACTCTCTGAGCCCTTCCGGCCACCGTGTGTGGACCCCGGACGAGGGGACGGTTGGGCATTCCCTGGTGAGACTCTCGTAAGTACGGACGCTCTGCGCGATAGCTCCTACAGTCATCTTAATTAGGAGAGATACTCAGGTTGGATAAAATTGCTATTTCGGTTTTGTATTACGGATGAAGAGCCAGCATTCCATAACTGTACTAAATGAGTGACTAAGAAGTATTTTCATGAATTTTAGGAAATAAATGTTGTTCTTATAGAAAATTTGTAACTTTGTTTCTCACAGCAACACCGTGTTTCCGTTACCATTCCAATTAAGTGATTCAAACTTTCAACTTAAAGTTAATCAATAAGCAGAAATTTTGTGGTGATGTTTGCTCACACGAACGGTCGTAGGCGTCTTCCACAAAAGACAGGTGCCAATTTCAAATTGAGGATGCCTGCCAAGGCTTTGCGGAGAGCAAGTATCATGCATAATGGCGACCCTTTAGCCTAGGATCTCGTTCAGTTTAGGAATCCTTTGTGATGCTGGGAGATTGCTAGGATGTGCTAACAAAATTAAATTTCCACAGGATTCACAATTCCTATTTGTGAATAGAACCAGCGTTGAGAATACGGCGTTGAATATACTGCGTTGCTTGTGATTTTATTTGTGTGATTTTGGGGGCAATTTTCTTGTGTGTATTTATCCATGTATTTCGGGGGAATTTCAAACGTGTTAGGTTGCGTGTGACTAAATAAATGTGTTAGGTTGCGTGTGACTAAATAAATGTGTTAGGTTGCGTGTGACTAAATAAATGTGTTAGGTTGCGTGTGACCAAATAAATGTACTAGGTTGCGTGTGAAATTAACTTACGTTAAGCTACGAGAATCCTTCGCGATTCGTGCAGCGAAAGTAGGAAGTCTGTTTTCCGCGAGCGTAGCCGTTATTTAGGCACTTAGCCGGAAACGTAAGCCTAGTGTCCAGAATGGAGACATGTGCTCGCTCGAGGAGCGGTGCTAGGGAAAACCGGCCGGGTGAGGAGGAAGTTATCCTCAATCAGGTAGCCGCCGAGAGAGACGAGGCAGGCAACGGGAATTACCAAGATTTCAGAGGCGCTACGGCAATGTTGAACTTGGAAAATGAGCAGGCCAATTCCACACCAAATAGCGGGATTTCGGACCGGAGCGCGAGCGCAGATGAATTAGAGAATGCAACGAGTAGCCAAAATGCGCCGACCAATGCAGACACAAATAGTAACACGTGGATGACCGAATTGGTTAAAATAATGGAAAAGAACGCGAAAACTATCTTAAGCGGAGTAAATTCCAGATTAGAAGAAAATAATAAAAGGCAGGAAGAATATAATAAAAGGCAGGAAGCGAAATTCGAGGGCATGATGTCCGAAATCGAAGGGGTTCGAAAGGACGTCAATGAGAAATTCGAAGTGGTTGGCAGTAAACTAAACGCCCTCGAAAAGGAAAAAAAAAAGTTAGGATCGAAATGAAAACCCGCGGAGAAAAATTAGAAAAGGGGCTCCAGACTTTAAGGGAACGATGCATTACCGAAAAGAAAAAGGTAATAACGCGAGTAAAAGCAGTAGAAGCAACGCAAGAAAAGGTTCACGAAAACAGTAGGGCAATTGTGGATCTTGAGGAAAAGATAGATACGGTTAAGATATTAAATAGCGAGGAGACAAAGAAAGTAAAGGAGGAGTTAGTAAAACTCGCGGAGAAGGTTGCGGACTTAACAATATCAGAGGGAAGCGAGAGTGCTGCAATTCTGAACTCGAGGGATAACGAGGAGATACAGGCATTGCGGAAATTTCAAGAAGGCCAATGCGAAGTGAATAGGCGGCAACGGATAGTTACCAATGACATATGTGAACGCATGGCCCACGTGGAAAATCTCCTCACTCGCGGTGAAGAGAGGGAGGACCATGTGCGCAAGGGCGCGTGGGAAAGCGAGGGACGCGATTCCGGACACGAGGATGAGTACGAGGAGGCTAGCGAACGCAGAAATGTAGGGAGGTGTCGGGAACGACACCTAAAACCGTGCTCAGATCCATACCGGAGGGAAGTGGAAGGCTTCGACTATAAGCACTTTCTCTCCGTACGGAGGTTCGAAGTCCTTAGAAATTCTGTGAACGGAATCCACCCACGGGCTTTCTTGGAACAGTACCAATTCTGTCTTCCGCCCAGCTGGCCGGATGAGTATAAAATCGAGTTCATGTGCGGGCATCTTGAGGCTGAACCCGCAGTACGGATGAGAGCCATAGCGAGAAATTGTAAAACGGTGAAGGAATTTCAGCGTGAATTTCTCTCGGCATATTGGTCCGAAGCTGCGCAAGATCGGGTGAAACAACAGATAATGATGCTGCCGAGTCTTAGCCAATCCGGTTTCGCGAGTCCTGCAAGACTGTTTGAAAACATATTGCAGAATAACCAATTCTTGTACAACCCGTACAGTCCGGGCGAATTGATAAGGCTGTGTATAATGAAGCTTCCAGCGCAGCTTCGCCATATCATATTAGCCGGGCGTTGTAAGGACGATTTAGAGTCGTTTAAATTACTCCTACAAGAATTGGAGTATGATATGGGACAATGTATACCGGAAAGGGTACAGACCGCAGGAGGAGAGGACGTAGGAAGAAATAGGAGAGCGAGTCGCGGCCGCAGTAAAACGCGGAAGCGTACAAGCTCACATGTAGCGGAGCATGCGAATACCAGTTTCCAGCCATACAAGGCGAATTGGAAAAATGGTAACAAGCATGGCTACTACAAAGCCCAGGGACACAATGGCCGACACGACGGGCACGATAACCGGGATAAAGGTAGGAACAACCACGGGAATCGTGCGAATTCACCACAAAATAGGGGCGAAGGAAGCGAACAGGCCACAGGGAGAAAGAGAAGGGAAAATATCAACGATGACGTAGAAATCAGATCGGCCGATCCACGGAGGAATGCTCCAGAACAAGGAGGAAATCAAACATTATGACCTGTGCCAATCGAGGGAGACAACCTTAGTCGACACCCGATAACGAATAACTGCGAGATAAGGTACATTGGTCAGGACGATATTAGGGAAACATTACTGGAGGAGCAGACGGATAACCGGATTTCGGCCGTCAGCCCAGTAATTGCGATCTCGGTGAAAGGAATTTCACTGGACTGCCTAGTCGACACGGGAAGCCCGGTTTCGATCGTTAGTGAGGCCACATTCCAGAAATGCGAGGAGACAGGAACTTTGCCGACTTTGCCGTTGCGAGGTACAAAGGTGAAGGGACGGGAAAAGTGTAAAAGTCAAGTGGCAGACTAGGATTACGTTCCAATGCCAGGGCGAAGAGTTCGAGGCAAACTTCTTCATTGTGCCCCTAATGAACACAGAAATGATTCTCGGGATGGATTTTATGAGCGCTCACCAGGCAATTGTAGACCTGGGTGGAGGCATCATGTCTCTGAACAGAGATGGAAACCCCGTAGAATTAAAGTTCAATAATTGGGTCCTACGGGACGGAGCGGAAACTAGCTGCCTACGAATTCTCACTTACCCGGAATTGCGCCCTGAGCCGGAGATCCTTATAAACTGTGTAAATGGCGTGAGTTTACCGTCCTCCATGCATGGAAAGGATGAGGTCTTCGAGCGAATAATCGAGGAAAGCATGCGCAATGTAGGAGACATGCCAGAGGATGCCCGTATACGATTATTAGAAGTTCTGAGGAACCATGAGAAAATATTCTCAGACGCACCGGGTGTGATAAGAAACTTCGAGTACAAACTCCAAATACGAGAACATAAAAGGTTCTTCGTCAGGCCATACCCGATTCCACTAGCGCATAAAGAAAAGGTCAAGAAGGAGATTGCAAAGATGTTAGAACAAGACGTTATAGAACGAGCCGTGAGTACATACAACTCACCACTCCTAGTAGTACCGAAAAGGGACGGATCGGTGAGGTTGGTGCTGGATTCTCGTCAAATAAATACGGTAATAAAGGCAGAAACAGCCAGACCGGAAAGCCTGGAGCAATTATTGCAACGGTTTCATGGAGTGAAGGTGTTATCCTCCATAGACCTGCGAAGTAGTTATCACCAAATCGTGTTGCATCAAGAGTGTAGGCAGTATACCGCGTTTTTATGCTACGGTAACTGCTACCAATTCAAACGGCTTCCGTTTGGGTTGAATGTTTCGGCGGCGGCGTTCATACGAGGCTTGAACAGTATCCTTCCGGAAGACCTGCGTGAAAGAATTACGGTCTACGTCGACGACATATTAATCTCCGAAAGTTCCTGGGAGGAACATAATGAAGTATTAAATCGATTATTAGACTCCCTCCCTAGAAAAGTCGCAGTTCGGGCGCCAGAAGATAAAGTTCCTGGGACATATAGTTTCGGTGGACGGGATACAAACGGACCCGGACAAAATCAAGGCAATTGCGGAGTTCCCAAGACCCACGACTAAGCGACAACTAAGAGGATTCTTAGGAGTCGCGAATTTCTTTAAGAAATTTGTAAACCTAAGTGTGCTGTCCACGCCACGTCTTTGCGCGCTTACTGGCAAGAACACGATCTGGTACTGGGACGAGCAAGCACAGAATGAGTTCTTGAGGTTAAAGAAAGCATTGGTGAATGCACCGATTCTCGCACATCCAGATTTGAGTAGGGAATTTTATCTGATGACGGATAGCTCGCTAAACGGCCTCGGCGCGGTTCTCTTCCAAGGGGAAGACGAGAAGGATATGTTGACATGGAAGCCCGTATCTTTCGCGAGTAGAGTTCTGTCGAGGGCAGAGAGAAATTACTCGGTGACGGAACTCGAGGGTCTCGCTGTCATCTTTGCGTTTAGCAAATTTCGGTACTTCCTGTATGGGAGAAATACTAAAGTGTTCACCGACCATCGGGTATTACAATTTCTGATGTCGGCAAAGTTGGCCCACGGCAGGTTAGCTCGCTGGGCGCTGTATCTACAGGAGTTCGATTTCACAATTAAATACATTCCAGGAAAAAAAAAACCCTGATAGCAGATGCGTTGTCTCGGGCTCCGATAGGCCTAAAACACGGCATAGACGGTGACCCGGGCGAGAATAATTTCAGTATTCTCTACCTGAAAAACGTCACGTTCGAAAACTTTGTGACGATGTCACTAAAGAATGTCGGGCACGAACAAGAGAAGGACCCGATACTAAAGGAGGTGAAAGAGAAGTGGAAGGACAGGTCCCAAGCTGCTATTCGGCAGTACTACCGAATAGAGAACGGAATCCTCTTCCGGAAACGGAGCATAGAAGATCCGCGATGGCTGGTGGTAATACCTGAGGAGCTAATAAATAAGCTAGTGTGGTATATACACCTAAGTTACGGACACTTCGGAGCACGGAAGTGCTTCCAGAAGTTATGAGAGGCCTGTTACTTCAATAACATGCTAAAGAGGATACAGCGGGTAATTAGAGTGTGTAAACCATGCCAAAGGACGAAACCGTCCACCACATCTTTTGCTGCACCGATGTACCCGATCATTCCAAGCAGGTTGCGAGAGGTCGCCGCGGTGGACTTTTTTGGGCCAATAACTCGAACGAAATCTGGTTACGCTTTCATTCTTGTAGCCGTGGAATTGACGTCGAAGTACGTTTGCTTTACTCCGCTGAGGAAAGCAACGGGGAAAACGGTGGCGGCGGCATTCGCGAACGATTTCGTGCGCGAGGTCGGGCCGGTGAAACGAGTGATATCGGATAACGGACCGCAATTTCGATCTAAACATTGGCTGCGGATGTTGAGGCGGAGGAAAATAAATCCGAATTTTATATCCTTGTTCCACCCGTCGTCTAACCCCGCCGAGAGAATAATGAAGGAATTAGGGCGGCTGTGCAGGCTGTACTGTTATAGGAAGCATAACACGTGGGACATACACCTAAAGGCGTTTCAGGAGATCTTAAATGAATTGCCAAATGCCTCCACGATGTTGCCACCAGTATTAGTGTTAAAGAATAAGGAGCCCCCTAATCGAATCAGGGAAGTCATACCTTGGCCAAAGGAAAGACAACCAAGACACAAGGAGGTCGTTGATCTCGCGCTGGAGAATATCAAGAGTGCGGCAGACCGGAGGCAAAGGGCGTACCAAAAGAAAGCGAGAAACATAAAATTCTTCATCGGACAGAAGGTGTGGGTTCGGTCACACAAACTGTCAAACAGAGGTAAGGGAGTCTGCAAGAAGTTCCTAA
Source organism: Schistocerca gregaria (assembly GCF_023897955.1). Lineage (NCBI taxonomy): Eukaryota > Metazoa > Arthropoda > Insecta > Orthoptera > Acrididae > Schistocerca > Schistocerca gregaria. The sequence continues at coordinate 332,443,193 of NC_064924.1, forward strand.
GCCTGTACAATGGTCCGTACCGAGTGTGCCGTATCCCTCATCCGAACGCAATAGAAGTACAGACACTGAGATCGAGAAAATCGAGAGGGCTCCATCACGTAACAAACGTGAAACCCCTCATTCAATAAAAACTGTGGAACAATAGAATATAGGTAAAATAGATTTAGAGTAAATTGTATATGTTGTGTGTAAAATGTATTAGGATAAATTGCATTCCGAGCAATAAGATGTACCATGTGATCAATGAGCAGACAAGTCGCACATGAAAGTAAGGAGAGTAAGGACGAAATTACTCCAGAAGGAGATAAATATGTAAGGAGAAAGATTAATCCGTATCCAGAAGTTGTGTTACAGGAAGGAGCGGTAACCAGAATGAAGAGGAACGATGCAAAAACCTCAAATGATGTGTACAAAGGAAAAAGGGTGTAAGTTATCGTAGAAACCGGTTGTAGTGGGAGTAGCGGTAGTTGTGGGTGTAGGATTTTGTTACTATAAGGTATGTTTGGTTGTTAATTATATGTGTCGTAGTTGTTATAATAGTGCATGTTTTGTAGTTAATTCTCTGTTATACCTGTTACAGTAGCGCATGTACTGTAAACTAGAGAGGGAGGTTGCCTTAAATGAGAAATTGTGGATGCGAAATGTGTGACGTCACAAGGAATGCTTGCTATGTAGCTAGTAAAGAGTGCCTACGTGTGTATGTTGCATTTATGTGAGAAGAGTGAGAAATGAATGACTGAAGAACGTGGAAGTGTGATAAGTTAGTCTTAAGAATACTGTAGATCATAATCTAAAACAAATGGAATTCTAGTTCCATCCATTTCTTGTTCATCAGTAAAGAAAATATTGTAGATTAATGTTGATTAAAATATCCCTATTATAAAGCCACTGAGGGATTAAATAAGGAATAAAAATTTGTTGTAAATTGATAGGATAATGATTCATGTATGAAAAGGCGGCTAAATTAAAAGCCATGTTAAAATATCATTGGAAAGATAAGGCCCATAAGGCACAGTAGGAGAAGGAGAGAGATAAATAGAATCTGAGTAATGTAGGAAGACATTATGGACTGCTGAGAACAGTCGGGGACTGTGATAGAAAATTTGTCTGAAATGTATCGGTATAGCCAAGCTTCCCTGAGTTTAGATTAGCAACCAGGGGAGAATGCAGCCGAGGAGACCGGGTCGCCGATGCAAGCAATTAGCGGCTAGATGTCGGGCGAGCGCACGGCACTTGGGATTCCCTAAGTGACGGCCGCTGTCCGCGACTGTGTCAACACGCGCGGGGCGCGGGGACCTACATATGCCGAGCGCCCGCGCCAGCAGGTGACACGCCCCCAACTCTGAGGGCGCCGCACAGCAGCAGATGGTAACGGGCAGTCCGTATGGACGACCCGTGAGGTGACGCGCCGCCACGCCTGGTAGACATCGTCAAAAACAAACCCGGGATGGAAACTGCAGCACCCGCAAGAGGCGAGCTTGGCGTATCCAGGTCAGGCGTCGCGGTGCAGCAGATCAAGGAAGGAGAACCGGTGCGCGCCAGGGGCGTGGCACCAGTGGCAGCGTGTCAACAACGACACCACCACACCTACAACGTCCGCAGTACCGATTCAAGAGGCATGTCAAACTCACCACTTGAGTCGGGCATGCTGGGACTGCCGACGGAAGACAGAGGCGAATGACGTTACCGAGGGGGTTACGTCAGGAGTGTGGCTGTCGGCAACAATTGCGGATATGCTCACATATCGACGAGAGGTATCCTGGCGGGTCCGGGCGCTCACGATGCGGTACGCGGCGACGACTGCTAGGGGGATGCTATTCTGCCCTGGAGGTCGACGTCCACCTGACGCGGAAACGCGTGCCACCACGTCCTGAGGCAGCCATCAACGCGAGGCAACATGGGTCCTGGGGAGCTGACAAAGGTGAGGGAGCGGCCTGATGCAAGGAGGCGGCCGGCGTGATCGAAGGAGAGCCTGCAGTCGCTGACACCTGCAGAATAACTTCCTCCCCTGTCCTCCAAGTAGCCCAAAACTGTGGTCCTCCAAGTACCCCGATCCCATAGTGAAGTGCAAGGTGTTTGAAAGTGCCATGTACATTCAATATGTAGTGCGTGTGTTTACTTTTCAGCAGAACTGATTTTGCATATATTATGGCTAGTTACTAAAGTAAATAGGGAAAGAGATAAAGAAAAAACTTTAACACGTCAATCCAGAAGTGAACGAACGAAATTGCTTAAAGATGTAATGTGATTTACTGAAAATTTCTTTAAATAATAGATTTTGTATGTTTTCTATGCTTCGCAAATGTTTCAAAGTGGGATACAAATGCGAAAAGACGATAAGAATTTAAATGCCCACAAGCTTAATACCAACTTATCTATATGTTGTATGAAATTCAATTCATTATATAACTTGTTTAAATTGTGCAATTTCAAGAATTTAGGTGTTTTGATAGATCTTGTGAAATATTTCAAAGTGGGACACACTGGCAACAGAACTTTAATAATTTAAGTGCCCACAAAGATTTAAATGTCTAGTATATAAGAACTGATTATGTTCGTCGAAAAATTTAAAATTGCACTCATTTACATAAAATTTAAAACGGAATGCTTGGCCTAGTAATAGATGAAATGACTTGTGTTCAGCTTAAATGCTAAGTCAAATCATGTATGTTTTGCATAATGATGTTTGAGAAAGGCTTGGACCTATATGTTACTGCGTTAGGGCTGTGTCGAGATTCACTGAAGGAGAATAATTTGTTAATAGTTAACAATTTCCAAATATTATGTTCTATATATTAGATGACTAGGATTTTGTTTACTTAAAATTAGTGGTCAATCACATATTTACATGACGCAGCTATTGCCAATATGATTAAAAAATGTTTGAGAGTGCCCTTCCAAAGCAAGGACACTTACTGCTCATTTTCTTCTCAGAAGGGGAAGGTTATGTAACGGCTCCATGTGAGCCGCTACATGGCTTCACGCAGTAGTTTTATACGCAGAACACAACTGGATGCCCTTCCAACACTCAGGGACGTGCAATATAAGATTTATTATTCGAAATTATGTTACATCAGAGTCTGTAAATGTGAATGCGGGTTGTCTGCTGACGTATGCGTGGGCTATCTGCTGGGGGTTGTGTGAATCTGGGGATGCAGTTTAGCCAACCATTATATCAAGTAGAGTGCGACTGCACTGGACCAGAGAGACATGAGTTCCCCGCGCGTTAGCAGGCCCCGTTAGGTTGGCAAATAGCCGCTGTGCAGACTCTCTGAGCCCTTCCGGCCACCGTGTGTGGACCCCGGACGAGGGGACGGTTGGGCATTCCCTGGTGAGACTCTCGTAAGTACGGACGCTCTGCGCGATAGCTCCTACAGTCATCTTAATTAGGAGAGATACTCAGGTTGGATAAAATTGCTATTTCGGTTTTGTATTACGGATGAAGAGCCAGCATTCCATAACTGTACTAAATGAGTGACTAAGAAGTATTTTCATGAATTTTAGGAAATAAATGTTGTTCTTATAGAAAATTTGTAACTTTGTTTCTCACAGCAACACCGTGTTTCCGTTACCATTCCAATTAAGTGATTCAAACTTTCAACTTAAAGTTAATCAATAAGCAGAAATTTTGTGGTGATGTTTGCTCACACGAACGGTCGTAGGCGTCTTCCACAAAAGACAGGTGCCAATTTCAAATTGAGGATGCCTGCCAAGGCTTTGCAGAGAGCAAGTATCATGCAAGTGAACTTCAATGCATGTTAGATCAAGGCATTATTGAGCCAGCAGTCAGTCCTTATATCAGACCATTACATGTCGTTCTTAAAAAGGATGGGTCAATTCGCTTGGTTCTGGATTCCAGACAGATAAATAAAATCATCATTCCTGAAACTGACTGTCCACAAAATTTAGATGAACTTCTTCAACATTTCCATGGAATTAAAGTTTTATCCACAATCGATATGAGCGCAAGTTTTTGGCAAATAGAACTTCACCCTGATTGTAGAAAACACACCGCTTTTTTAGCCTTTGGTAACTGTTATCAATTTCGGAAATTACTGTTTGGACTTACTGTATCTTCAGCAGCATTCATTCGTAGTTTAAACGAAATTTTACCTATCTATCTTCATAACAATATTACTTCATATGTTAACGATATTCTTATTGCTAAAAGTTCTTGGAGTGAGCATAACAAAATTTTGGATTCATTATTACGTATTTTTGCAATAGTTGGCATTACAGTAAACTTGGAAAAATCTGAATTTGATCGTTCTCAGGTGAAATTTCTTGGTCATATTATTTCTACAGAAGGTATTCTTCCTGATCCAGAGAAACTAGACGCTATTCGCAATTATACTGTTCCTACCACAAAACGTGATGTTTGTAGTTTCCTTGGTGTCTGTAATTTTCTTAGACGCTTTGTTAGATTGGACAATTAGGCCACACCTCGTTTATGTGAACTATCTGGAAAGAATTGTAATTCGTGTTGGCATGAGGAAGCTCAATCAGAATTTGAACAACTTCGTGATGCTTTAGTTGCTGCTCAACTTCTTTCACATCTGAATTTATCTAAAGATTTTTGTTTGGCGACGGACTCATCATACAAATTCCTTATTTCAAGAGATAGAAGCAAACGGCGTTGTAGTACAGAAAACTATTACATTTGGAAGTCGTGTTCTCTCTAAATCAGAATAGAATTATTCGATTACAGAACTTGAATCCTTGGCTGTTGTTTGGGCTTTCACAAAATTTCGCATCTTTTTGTATGGCACACATACTAAGGTTTACACTAATCGTCGAGCTCTGGAATTTCTTTTGTCAGCAAAATTAACACATGGAAGATTGTGACGATGGGCGCTGTATCTACAGGAATTTGATTTTAGTATTGTTTACATACAGGGTTCTTCAAATATTATTGCTGATACTTTATCACGTGCACCTATGGGTTTCAAACAAAGTGCTGTGTCCGACGTTAAGAGGACTTGCTATTGAGAAAATTTCAGGAAGAATGTAATTTCGAAGAAGAAACTAATAAACTAAAAAGGTAATTATTAATTGAGTTTATTTTTCAGGTAACATATTTCTACTAAGGTATGTACTTTATACATCATTTGCTGCTCTCGATTACGTGATTTATACTAAGTGTTAAATGATTTTGACAATGATTGATTAATGAACAGGGTTGTTACTTATGTATATTACGCATCGCTTGGCTGTTCTGCTTTTTCACTGATGTCATATTTTTTATTATGTTCTTGCTGTGCTTATTTATTTATATTATAATTGTCACCTGATTAGATGTGCTGATATGGTTATGTGTGTAAGTTATACTTTGTGATTTATATGCTTGCTCCTTCATGTTTACTTATTAACATTACAAATGAACATTTATTTGCTTATGCTGATATGATGCTAATGACCTGTTTGTTATGTAAGATATATTCTTGCTGCTTTGCGTACGGATTGCATATTTACACATTTCTGTTTTGTTGTCATAACTACTCTTTAATTTGGTATATAGAAATGCTGATATACTGTGTACAAACATGGAGTTTAGGCCACACTATGGCTTTATTTATAGATTGTTCGCTTGGCAGAGCCTCGTTGTAGGGATTGTGCTACATCCACTTGTTGACATTCTGTTCTCCACTGGTATATTTAGTTGCTATCGCATGTTTTGCTTATGATCAGTGCTTTATATTTTAAGATAAGAAAATGAACTGCTATAATTCTATGAACGACATTGGTACAAGAAATTTCATTGAAGTCACATGAGGTGGAGCTTTTATGGAAGCTGTATAAATTTATGCTAATAGAAAGGAAGCTAACGACATGAAATACCAACACTAGGTTTAGACCATTGACAGTTATTACACTGCATTCTTCGTGAGCAATTGAAATAGCTAGTGACACTTGACACAAAAAAATACTCCACATGTTTGCTTCTGCTTTGCCATGATTCTTGAAGTGGTGTACACACTGTGAAATATTACGATTTATTCATTCAAAGTCTTATCTAATCATTCATACTCCGTACTCGTACTTACTTACTGAAAGTTATTCAAACTAAAGCCTGTTAGAGGTTATGTATGCATTTCTTTTATTTAATGATGGACAAGGTAACCAAAATGTATTTTATAATTCAGAATGAGTAGAAGATTTAGGTGAGGTGGATTATACAGAGTTTGAGTGTGGGCGTTGTGTCTTCGGATAGTATAGGATGATGAATTGAAGTTTGCACTAGGATTTTATCTGTACTTGTTCGAGGAGCCTGACTAGAGGAAAGAGTAGTTATGGAAGTGAAATGTTACTGGCGATAAGGTTTATATGTAACGATGTAATGAAGAGGTATTATTGAGGTATTGAGGTTGTGTGAAGTTGATGATTATTGGAGTTTTGGTGGACCAGAGGTAAGGTAAATGATATTGATGATAAGGTTTATATGTATCAACGTAAGAGGTATTATTGAAGTATTAAGATTATGTGATGCTGATGTTTATTGGAGTTTTGGTGGATAAGAGGTAAAGTAAGTGAGGGGCATATTTTTTTTGTTGGTTTATATGGAACAAGGAGGATGAAGATGGCAGACTAGAACACTCAATTGGAAGGAAGATTGTCCACACACACACACTTTGTTAAATCAATAAGCAGTATATATTTTCTTTTGGAGAGACAAAGTATTTGCATATCGTGGCACACTGACAGTTGTTCAGCAACTGTGCATTTTGATTTGGCTTGGCAAACATTGTTCTTGATATGATGACTATGTCGTTGACTAACTATTATTGACTGTTATACACTGTTGCCACTACTACTTGATACACATGCTGAACATCAAATTTTAACAAAATTGCATTTACACACTTAACACTATTCAATTACAAAGATGAGTGAGTGTGTTTTGTGTGTTTTCCTTCCCTAATCCCAAATAATTGGTACCAATCTACCTCCTAAATATTATTTTACTTGTTTGTTGTGGCTAGCACTGACACCCATAACAATTATAAGTTTACTGATATTTGTGTATTTGTAATAGTTAATATGACAATTATCTGATATCATTTTTGTGTTTATTATAATTTGTGTGTTTAGTGTAAGAGCGTTGATAATAATTTTGTAAAAGCAATTGTGTGTGCATTCAAACTGTTGTTCGTGCTTGCACCTATTATCATTGATGGGTGCCACTTGGAAATGTTTAATTTCTGCTGATGAACTCTAATGAACTGTTTAATTATTGATAGTGAATATTATGGACTGTTACCTGCGCTTGTTCAACATTGTTGGGTGTCACTGATGGAACTGCTTCTACTGAGATAATGTTACTTGTTGCTGTCTGCACCTGTTTAACATTGGTGGGTGCCACTGATGGAACTGCTTCTACTGAAATAATGTTACTTGTTGCTGTCTGCACCTGTTCAACATTGGTGGGTGCCACTGATGGAACTGCTTCTACTGAGATAATGTTACTTATTGCTGTCTTCAGCTGTTCAACATTGGTCAGTGCCACTGATGGAACTGCTTCTACTGAGATAATGTCACTTGTTGCTGTCTGCACCTGTCAACATAGTTGCGTGCCACTGATGGAACTGCTGCTACTGAGATAATGTCACTTGTTGGTGTCTGCGCCTGCTCGCCATTGCTGGGTGCCACTGTTGGAGCTGTTTAAATACTGCTGATGAAATGTTATGGGACTGCTATTTGCACTTGTTGACTATTGCTGGATGCCACTGCTGGAACAGTCAACTACTCTGAGGAGCGCAACTTGTTTATTGTACTATTGAAAAGATTTTATGTGAATATTTGTATAAACTGATTTTTTGTTTATTTACTGTTTATGAAATGTTATGAGACTCTTACTTGCACATATTCGTCATTTGCCGGTGCCATTGATTGAATTGTTTAACCACTCTGACAAATGATACTTGTGTAAACTATTAAGTAAAATCACATGTACACAAGCATTTGTATTCCTTACTGTGTTTTACATATTACGTTATTGAAGGGTCGGTGCAAAGCCAAAATTTATTTAGTCACGTGATATTTACTTATTCATATCATCTTTTATTTTTGTTTGTATTTTTTGGACGAAATTGATGGTATTTTCACCATCAATGCTGGAAAAAATACCATCAAATTCTAGCCCATGGAGGAGGGGCATATGAATGGTGGCTACACTGAGTCACAGCGCCAGAGATTGCGCCAAAGATTATTATTCCGCTGCCTCCACTGGTGCAGTAGTAGTTCAGAGGTTGCTGGGAGGAGTGCTTGTTGAGAGGATTTCCAGAGCAGTACTAGTTCAGAGAATGTCGTGTGCAGTTGTTCTGTTGGGCGAGAGATTAGATGCTGTTTGGTTGGTGTAATGTATAGATGGAAGATGTTGCAATGATCAAAGTGTGTTTTTCGTCAATATATATGGAGGTAACAAAAAAAATTTATTTCACATTTCCTTATTCACAATGCTTCTTGGTCACAGGTTAAAACAACAAAGAATCTGGCTCGTGTTCATGTATTAGACTTGTAATTCTGGTTTCTATGTGCAATTATAGTATGTGTCTATGATTATATTCAGTGCAACATAATTGATTTTCGCTTGTATATGACTTGCACATTTTCGTTGCTGTCTTTGTTACATTCATGGGGTTGGGTAAGTAGACCTGATACCATCATTGTATCACAGCATATGTTTTCCAGGCCCATCATTACCATTCGTGTTGCTCTCACGCCACCCCTTGGCCAGCGACGGAAAGCATGTCGTGACCGATTCTAGTTTGTTAGTTGGCTTGCTTGCTAAGCACTTGGATGGGTATGGTCTGTGACCTCTACTATGTGTACATTTTGGTTTGTAGGCCGCTACGACTGCGCAATAGGCGCGTTTTGCAGCAGTGGTCTGTTGTTATCGTACAAGTCATTACCTTGTCGTTCTGGGCTTGATCAATGATTCTCATTCCAATTGCGATTGCTGTCGCTGTAATTGCTATACCCCTGACCTCGCGCATCTGTCCAGCAGTTGGTCCTGGGCAGTCTGGAATCGTACCTGTCATCAAATCGACGCTTTGTTATGGGACGGCTGTCCATACCCGTCCTGACCTCTACCATTATTACCATTTTGCGAGTGCTCTTGCCGTTTGTCACCTCCCCCACCATTTCCATGGTTGTGGCTTGGTGCACTATCATTCCTGTCATTTTTACACCCTGATCCATTGTTCCGTGAGTGAACTACGCAATTTAACCATATTTATAAATTATCTGCTCGAACACAGGATCTATCTGTTTTGCCACTTGGACACAAAATATGATAATTTATCTACAATACACTGCATCCTCAAAATTACTGTCTACACTCAAATTTGCCCTGTCATAAATACTAACATCAAACTAGAGATCACTTCACTGGAGTAATGCTTCTGTGAACAGGACTACTACACTGTAGTCTTACATTCAGTTTATCTGATTTCAGGTTTCGGGTGCCCCTAGATTATGTAGCTGTTACCGTTTCTCAGTAGTATCAGGATCTTTTCATTTGACTCGCTTGCAGTGGTGCGTTTTTCATTCATTAATACATGGCATTAATTATGACACACACACACACAGATATATATATATATATATATATATATATATATATATATATATATATATATATATATAAAACAATAGACAATTAAAGAAATTACATAAAACAATTATTATTTTCGTGGCCACTGCACATTCTGCCCCACACTTTAGGGCGACAGTTTCGCTCTGTAATGGTACTTTGACTACCACGCCTCTGCCAGAGCAAAGATGTGATTTACGATCGCGCATGCAGCAGAGATCCTTTTTTTACTTTTTGCGTAGGTGCTTGTTTTAACAACTAGTTATCTTGTCTTCATACGTTCAAGATGTGTATTTTTCGGCGCTGATGATTTTAAGTGGCAATTAAAACTGTATTATGAAACGAATACAAGGCATCTTTAAGTTATTTCAGTAGTAATTCACAATGGTTGTTGCCAAATTTATAAATTAATCCAGACAATGAGATCTTCAAGAAATTTTCATCAGATGGAGAACAAGAGGACCAACGAACAATGAAAAAAGGGACATCCTACAAGAAAATTAAGAAGCATTCCAGATTCAGCCATGAAGACTATATTATAATAGATACTACGTTTCTGACAGAATTATAAGGGAAATTTCAACTTATTTCTGATGCTATTTCCTTACAGTCGCTTTTTGTAGTGTTCCCGACCTGGTCTGCCTTTCACGGTCAAATTGCAGCACTATCTCAATCAATAATACGAAATCCGCCTTATCCGTAACTTATTCCATCAAAATTCAAAACCCAATCAGATTTTCTATTTTGTATTTTCACGGCAGAAACCTGAGGAAAGGGAACACTAAAACTCTCTTTGTTACTGCTCGCGTAGCAACTAATATATTGATAAACAGATGAGATAAAATATGTTGTTATGAAAGGAGCCCTGAAATACTTTTTAGGGGTGCTGTACTGTGACATTAATTTTCAACAAAATAAAATATATTATGTTCTTATTATTCTGAATCTGGCTTTCTATAAAAGTAACATTGTTTCGTTACTGTAACTCACTCTAAAGTTCAGGATATCTTTCTTACGTTACAGTTATTGAAAAGGTTACTGAAAATTATTTCCTTATCAATACTGATGTTACAGTAAGCAATGTTTGTTGAATATCAAAATTTTGCAGTGGATTTTTTTCAACATTAAAACACCAATAAGTACCACAACTAACACGAGAACATGAGACTATTGTAAGGGAAAAATAATTTTTACTATGTTTGCCAGACCAGAACTATGCACGGCAAAGATTTCCTTTATGTCATGAAGGTAAATTATCTCTTTGCACTGTTAATAATATAACATCATCCACAACCTGCATCCACTGCCTACAATCCCGAAAGCTGAAAGAAATAATTTTCAGTTCACTATTACCTGTCTGTTTCTTTGCGGTATGATAGGTTTCACTTATGCAGTTTCAATGCACCGCAGCGGTGGCTCGTTAGTTCTTAGCAAACCTCTGCACCACGAATAATGTTTAAATGGCTGAAAATCTCTTGCAAGGATGGGATAAAATACCAGGCGAGCCTATTACAAATCATAATGCAAGTTTTCACTAAGTAACTCTATTCAAAACATTTAGACAGATTAAATTCTTATACACCTTTACAAATCAATACCTAATAGCATCCTTCTCTCAAACTTGACAAAAGAATGCTACGCAAGCATATAATATAGCGTCACATGCACTTCCTACTCATGTAATTCTAAAAAAGAAGACAGAGAAATTAATGCTCAATTTAATGCATTTACATCTTTGTTTGATATTTAATAAATATAGTCTGTGGTGGTTCCAGTACTCGCCGATACAGATATTATCTTTAAAAATTCGATACATAATTCTATTCAAGTATGAAACATGTCACATAATGGTTTCTATCTGTTACATAAAGTTCACACAATCATTGTTCATGTAGAAATAAAATTATAATCATCAAGTTCAATTTTTTTCCTTTTTCTTTTTTTAACCACATATAATATGTGTTTTGCCAGAAGACGTTACAGCACCATACAAATATCTTATCTAAATCATTTTGCAAGTCGTTTTGATCATTTGATGAGTTTACAAGAGGGTAAATGTTAGCATCGTCTGCAAATAATCTAAGACAGCTGCTCTGATTGTCTCCTATGTCGTTAATATAGATCAGGAACAGTAGAGGGCCTATAACACTTCATTGGGGAACGCCGGATATTACTTCTGTTTTACTCAATGACTTTGCTTCTATTACTACGAACTGTGACCTTTCTTAAAGGAAATCACGAATCCAGTAGCACAACTAAGACGATACTCTGTAGCATGCAGTTTGGTTAGATGGCGCTTGTGAGGAACGGTGTCGAAAGTCTTCTGGAAATCTAAAAATATGAAATCAATTTGACATTCCCTGTGGATAGCACTTATTACTTCATGAGTATAAAGAGCTAGTTGTGTTTCACAAAAACGATGTTTTCTGAATCCATGCTTACTATGTATCAATAAATCGTTTTGTTCGAGGTACTTCATAATGTTCTAATACAGTATATGTTCCATAACACTACTGCAAATTGACGTTAGTGATATAGTCCTGTAATTCAGCAGATTAATCCTACTTCTCTTTTTGGTTGTTGGTGTGACTTGAGCAATTTTCCAGTCTTTAGGTACGCATCTTTCTGTGAGAGAGTGGTTGTATATAATTGCTAAATATGGAGCTATTTTATCAGCATACTCTGAGAGGAAACTGACTGGTATACAATCTGGAACGGAGGCCTTGCCTTTTTTAAGTGATTTAAGTTCCTTCATTACTCCGAGGATATCTACTTCAATGTTTCTCATCTTGGCAGTTGTTCTTGGTTGGAATTCAGAAATATTTACTTCGTCTTCTCTTGTGAAGGAATTTCGGAAATCCTTATTTAATAACTACTTTTGTGGCTCTGGCATCAGTGGCTTCACGGTTGTTATTGCGCAGTAAAGGTATTGATTGCGTCTTGCCAGTGGTGTGCTTTATGTATGACCAGAACCTCTTTGGGTTTTCTGACAGATTTTAAGACAATTTCGTTATGGACATCATTAAAAGCATCTCGCATTGAAGTATGCACCATATTTCGAACTTGTGTAAAACTTTGCCAATATTATCACACAGTGCAACTGAGAGAAGTTGTCCCGTCTACCGAAGAAGATCAGAGTACACCACAGGAAAGCCCGGATTGGTCGTAGTTGAGCCCCATACTATAGACCTTATAAGCGATGGGGGCATACTAGATTTGAAAACTTCTTTCGTATGATTCGATGAACACGGGGATATAAAAGACGATCTCCACCAACATGAACTAAAATAGGCAAAAAGTACACTGGAAGAACAAGTGCGAACAGTAATCAGAGTGAAAATTTTTGGTATAGACACACAGTTAATATTTGATACAGGGTCCAAGACTAATTTAATGTCGGAAGCATTTTTCTCTGAATTAAAAAGATGGAATAAATTTCCTGTTCTGGCAGTGCAAAACTGCAAAGTACAAACCGCTACAAAACGAAATTAGTAAAACATGGAGCTCTTATCACCGTGAACATCGAAAAATTCTCTGTGCAGTGTAATTTTTAATAGTAGACAATCTTATAGCCAACTGCTTGATAGGTATGGTCACATTTAGAACCTACAAAACTCAAACAGACATAGGTGATGTTAAGTGCTATTTCTTTGTGAAGGACCAAAGATTTTCTATCAGCCTGATTACCACACTGATGAGGCATGACAAAGTAAACCCAGAGCCCCATGCCACTGTACAATATTGATATCCCACCGTGTATTTTCTGAACAAATGTGATAATGAACACGATACCAACACTGAAGTTAACCAGAAATTAGTAGAACAAAAACTGAACGAATCAAATATTCTAGATGCTACACAACGACAAGAGCTTTCTGACTTACTTTTTAAATATGCAAATGTTTTTAATAAGAATCGAGGGGTAATAAAAGATTATGAACATAAATTGAATGTCTATCCTCACGAAACAATTTGTTTTATGTGTTACCCAATACCGTGGGAAAAGTATGAAACAGTTAAGCAGGAAATCAATAGAATGTGCGAATGAGGATTCATACAGCCATCATTTTCTCCATATTGCAGCCCAGTACTAGCAGTTAGCAAACGTGATGGATCAGTACAACTAGTTTTAGATGCTAGAGGCATAACCAAAATTTTAGTACTAGTTATAATAAAGCCATATGAACAGTTACTAGAATTTCATAACTCCAAATATTTCAGCACCCTTGACCTTAAAAAATCTTACTGGTAAATAAAGTTACATAAGGAGAGTAGGTAATACACAGCATTTGTGTGCTATGGCAGGAGTTATGAATTTCAAGTTCTACCCTTTGGCTTAAACATTAGTGCAGGCGTATTTATGTCAGCTTGGACAAGGTCTTAGGAAATGAAATGCTCAGTAAGGTTACCATTTATGTTGACGATATGTTAGTAGCCACATCAGCTTGGGTAGAACACATCAGTCTAATGGTAAAAGTATTTCAGAGATTTACAGGGTACAAAATAACTGGAAATTTTAAAAATCTTTGGCAAAGAACAAGTGAAATTTTTAGGACTATCGCATCAGAACAGGGTGTATTACCAGACCCAAAGAAACTAGATGTCATACATAATTGCCCACCCCCAAGGAACAGAAAACAATTGAAAGCATATCTAGGACTAACTTCCTTTTTCCTAAAATTTGTACCACAGCAGCTTATAAACAGCGATGTCCTACTGAACCTATTGAGAAAGAATAAGCCTTAGTTATGGGATGAGAGATACTAGGAGCACATAATCAAAATTGAAAATGCATTAATATCAGCAGACATTTTGAGTCATCCTGATATGTACAAAGACTTTTGTTTAAGCATGGACGTCTCATCTGAAGGGCTGGGGACATGTTTGTTCCAGATACAAGATGAAAAAGAGATAACTGTACCCAAGGTCATCAGATTTTCCAGCAGAACTTTATCACAGGCGGAAAGATCGTATTCAATATCAGAACTGGAAAGTTTAGCAGTAATTTGGGCATTTAAGAAATTTGAATATTTTCTTTGGGGTAAAAACACTAAAGTTACCAAAAACTAGTGTGGTGGTTTTTGTACCTGCATGAATTCAATTTCGAAATAATATACATAAAGGGCAGTCAGAATGTTACTGCAGATGCATTATCCAGATTACCATAGGAGCTAGACGAGTTCAGTGAACTGTCTGAACATGACTTAGAAATCTGTACATTATTGATGATATGTAGTACACAAAAAGCAGACTGCAAAAATTTTAGTAAACAAATGGCAATAATATAACAGCAAGACAACAGGTGGAAAAAGGTTGTACAAAATCTTAACCGGAATGCAAACCACAAGGTAAGTATATGGTATCACTTATACAAAGGCGTTTTGTTCGACTGGAAGCACGAAAGTTTGTGTATGCCTTCCAGAGGAATATATCGACGAATTTATCAAACACACACACGAAGTATGGGGACACTACGGAGTATCAAAATGTACAGACAAGATTTCCAAACTTTGTTACTATCGTAATTTACGCAACGTGTTTCACAAATATTGGAAACGTGTGATACTCCCCAAATGTGCACACATTACATATCACTAATATTCAAGCACACTTTCCCACCTCCATATTTTATAACGACGACGCCTAGTGGATAAGTACATGATGAATGGCCCCAGGACGCCGTAAAATTAAGATTCATAAAAAAAAACTGAAAAACCGAATAACCAGAGGGTTGTTAAAGATTTAATTATGAATGTGCGGTAAAGTGCAGATACGAAAACATTTTCTCATTCAATTTGTTGTACAGTTTTTTATTGTTTTAGAGGGACACAGTCTAATTCTCTCGTTTGCAGAAGGACGATGAGGATGAGCGGTTTTAGAGATGAAGTATTGCTATCACGATGTATCATATAAGTGAGTGAATACTACAATGTTAAAAAACCGTATCAAGCATGTCATTTATTGAAGTAAGTGAAGTGAAAAGTTACAGGAAGAGGATTTTCGTGATACCGACAAGCATCGGTGTTCCTGGAGTCCTCTGCTGCCTGCAGCTTCAACAAAAATGTAAGGAAGTCCGATGCCCAAAACAATACCAATAAGCACAGAACATTTTACAACAGTCATATACAATTATAATTTATTCAAAAATCCTTTTCTTATATATTACACTAGTGAGCGCCATAGGAATAAACTGTAGGATATATCTATTTGTTAATAAAAAATAACATCATTTGAGACATATTTGCCAACAACAAATTAATATTTCCAGATTAGAGGCACCAGCAATTATCCAGACAGATATGTAGTTACTCTCATTTTTCAACATTTTTTCACAGATTAAAGCATTTTATACAATTATATAAGTTATGTGTCAGTGTCAGCATTGTATCACAATGTGTCACATCCTCACATAAACATTGCATCATATCATGTGATGTCATGATAGTCTTTTCCATTCACAATGCAGCTTGATCCTGATTTATGATTATCGCTAACCACTCCTTACTAGTGAATGTGTGACACCATAGTATTAGAAACGAACACATTGGTAGAAATTATGATGTCATACCAAATTCTATAAGCACTACCAATTTCTAACCAAAAATAATGTATAAGAAATATAGCACTACAATAGACAAAGCCCTTGCAAAAACACCGTGTGACGTCATGATAAAATTCTAATACCTTCAACCAAAGATACTGTAGGCTTATATCACAGCACTACAAAATATACACCTTAGAGTCGGCCGGTTACAGAAGATACCCAACAAAAAACGTTCAATTGCAGTTGACATGTCCCTTGGACTCTAGTGAGTGGGAGTATAGCCATGAACATTGATACTTGGAGTATGATTGCTGAGACACTCCCAGCAATGGCCAAGAAAGTTGCATCATAATAGACATAATCCTCTCCAGCCTGGTGGTTGACACTGCTGCTATGTCAGTTCTGGCCAAATGATTTCCTGCCCACGGTAATAATGGCAAACAGATCCAAAGACATCAGAGGAAATGCCAGAGGCTGCTACAAATACACACCCTGATTACAACGAACTCCGGCCAGAACTCTCATGTCGAATGAGTTGGGTGAAAGGCTAGGAGGATATGAAAGTACTGAAGGGGCCGCAGCCAGCACCAAATCCATGACTGCAAATGAGAGGCATACGCATTTGTGCCCAACACTAAACCAGACCATCACCCCTGTTATTTAAATAGTATGTATGTGTAATCATCTCGGATGTGAGCGACGTAGTAGCTGGCACAATGGTGTAATTCACCACATCAAACCAGTTGTAAAGGTCAGAAGTCTTTGCAGATAAACATTGTTAATAGTTTTATCGCCAAGTACTCTCCCTCCTTCCCCTCCCTTTCCTTCTAGACCAATCAAAAACAAGCTCACCCTCATCACTCCAACCATCATTCCATTAAAACTTGCATGAGTGACAGCCAGGCAGCATTCCCAATGGGAATGAAGACACATAATTATGATGAGTAAGCAAAATAAGCCCTGCCATATTATTGGTATATGTGAGATTACTATAAATCTGGTATATTAATTGTAGAAAATTCCGAATATGTTTATTAATATTAACGTAATTTCGATTTATCCATAGAATTCCACAGACAGCTAGCACACTGCTGTAATCAAAAATTATTGCTACGAAAGCTTATCTGGGCATTAATAATGAGTATCCTTCAGATGTGTACAGCGCTTGTGAAACTCGAACATCCCACACTGCATGTAAACAATAATAAGTATATTGGGAATAAATTTAGCTACAAAATACAATCCTGGAACTGTGTCGATGGGGAACTGGGTCTGCCAGAGTTCCCAGACATTTAAATCACGCAATATTACATCGTGGTGTCACTATAAAACGTTTGTCGTCGCCAACCCTTGTTAGGGCAGCAGCTTATGTAACTTTCTGATGACAAATTTTCCCAGGTAATATATCAAATGCTGGTGTCGATGTTACGGTTAATGTGGGATTGAAGTGTAGACGTAATTATTTCGTCTGATTCACTGCTGCTGGTGCCAAACAATGTAATTTTTTATTTGGATTCATGCTTCTCTTTAACACTATCATAACAATCATTTTTAACATTCAAGAGGCAGTCTTCTGCTTCCTTTAGAGCGATAAGCCATAATTTTTGCATCTTATCCACTCCATTTTGTAAAAGAACACACAGAAAGACACCATACTACACTCTTTGTTCGGGTGGCCCAGAGAGTTGGCCAAGAAAGCTATAAGTGGATCCTGTCCGACCCTGGCCCACATTAGGCACCACCACTTCTCCCAATACTGAAGATACAGACACATGTTACAGCTTTTATAAAGGTAATGTAAGTTCTTCTATGAGCATGGCACACTGCTGTGAAATTCAAGTGAAACCCAATCTTTGTAGGGAGAAAAACCGTAGAAATAGTCTCTTCAGTCTTAAGACACACAGGGAAAAATTTTGAAATGCTGCTCAAAATATTTTTGATACAAAATATCCCTGTGGTAATTATATTTTTGTGTACATTACAATACAAGAAATATTGCATTATAATTATTTGCACATATGAAACGTAGCTTAAATAAACAACAAAATATTTTCTTGAAACGAAGAACTCTCAAATTGTTCAGAAATATATATACAGAAAAGATAATGTAAGCCAAGTTTTTATATAATAGCATGTAGGCCCAGAATATCAATGTCATATAAGCGTAATTATAATTTGCTAAATGCTGATTATTAGACATCATTTGGCGTTTTCAAGGCTGTGGTATAAATTTGACTTGGTTTATAAAATTCCTATGGTCCATGGTTCCAATAAATTTTATGGATTATAGACTATAAACTACAACAATTTTGTGTTACTGAAAATGAGGCTGTGTTACTTGAATGAAATTGAGTGACTGTAATGAATAACTGTAGAAACCTGTAAATCCTATTAAGGTCAATTCACACTAGAAGTCAATGAAGTGGAAGGGACTGTCAGATGACAACTTCATCAAATGATTGAGGTTTCACATTTGGACATAATATCAATACGACATCAATTCAGTTAACTCTGTACTGAAAGGTGGAAGCCAGGTTATGAGAAAACATCTATGATACAAAAAATCATAGTGTACTATCAAAATTAAGGAACTAACCATGATAAAATTTATTAATGGCGAAAGCGAACATCATAATGGATGTTCTTGATCTATTTTTCATGCTAAATTGCTGAGAAGTGGAACAATTAAAAACATTTACGTGTATACATAAAAACACATAAAACAGTATTTAAAATTATACACAGAGAGACTGTTTATTTTAACCATTGTATATATAAATACACACACACACACACACACACACACACACACACACACACACACACACATATATATATATATATATATATATATATATATATATATATATATATATATATATATTCTTGCCTACATCTATAATTACATCATAAACAACTGTATTTTCTCCTTTAATCCTTTAATGGAGCTGTTTTCTTTACTTAATAAAATGTTATTTAATGGAAACTGCTTCATCAGTTTATGTTCTTATTTATACACAGTGTAGTCATCAGCTCAGTTCAGTTACTGCAAAACCTGTATCAGTTTTCGCTGCCAAATATCTGACATCTCTATAGAAGAACACTCAATGGAATAAATACTTAACTAGTTATGGAAAATTTGCAAATTGTCACTAAAACAAACCAAAAGAATAAACTTAAGACTAAGTGGACCCAAAAGTCGTTGCCATATATTTTGTCTCTCTCATAGAAGACCACTCAGTGGAATAAATATGTAAATAGTCATGGAACATCCGCAAATTGTCACAAAACAAACCAATACAATAAAATAAAGACTAATAGGACGCAAAAGTAAGACACCAATGCGAAAGATTTCTTACCAAGAAATTTTTATGGTGATGTCCAATTCTGTTCCATGTCGCTGATGGCCTGCATGAGTTCACCATTTGAAGTCAAGGATAGAATGTTTTGATGTTCCGCTCCATAAAGTCTGAATAGGTCTTTAAATTCATAAAGAATATTTTACAACTTAACAATACATTTGTTCACTTATTGTTAGTTGTAGTGAGTTACAAATTTAGTTTTTCTATGACACCTATTAGTCATGCACCCTAACGAAGGACTAGAAATCTGTATTGTGGAATGAAGCTCTTGGACAGTTATGGGTGAATGTGTTTGAGTCCAAATTATTTTTATCTTTGGGATTTCTACGTACATCCTTGTGACTGAATGTTTGAGAGACTTTCGCTGTTCACTTATGCAATAAAATGGATCACCTGCTGCCGTTCAATCGATATTATTTATTATATGGCTACTAGTTCCAATGATTCAGTACACAATCTTCAGGCCTTAACTGACACTGATGGGGTTAACTCAAAGTACACACACGATCCTATCACTTTGCAACATCTATGAGCTGGTTTCCTCGGGTCTGTAACAAAGGTGTTGTGTCTGCAACCATCAACCACCAGCTGACTCAACTACCAGCTGAGGCAGTTGGTAGCTGATGGTTGGAGACACAACATCATTGTTACAGTCTACAGAAACCATTTCATAGATGTAGTCCATTGATGGGAGTTGATCCCCTCAGCAGCAGTTAAGGCCTGAAGATGGTCTACTGAGTCACCAAAACTGTAACTATGTAATAAATAACATTGAAAGGATGGCTGCAGGTTTTCCATTTTATTACATTATTTTTTGGATGTTTTCGTGGACCAGTAACTTAAATGGCTTTTAACTTTTCTGACTGTCATGTCAGGTGGTATGGTGTTGACATTGGTCATATGACTTACTAATGCTGTCGTCGATTTTACAAAAGCCGTACAAATGAAATGTGATTACACTCTAAAGCCCGGTCCACACGCAACGATCTGTCTGCGCAGACATTGGCGCAGATGTCTGTATATGCAAAAGGCCGCTGCAAATGTGGTGTGTTCACACCACACAAACCCCAATCTACTACTCGCCCGCCATCTGTCGGTGTAGAAAAGAAAAACCCGTGGCAAGCGACTACGCTCCCCATAAACGTCAAAATTTTAATTCAGTTATTTTGAAATATAGAAATGGAGGAAGTTCTGTTGTGGTCTGTGTTCGAAACGTTGCAAAAAAATTCAGACCAACTGCAGGAAACAGAGAAGGCGGTCAAAATGGTGTAGACAGTGGTTACTAAAGCGAAAGCACTTTTCTCACATACATTTACTGCGAGAGTTGTAGGGCGAAACTGTTTTGTTTTACATTACCTCGTGTTCCATTTCCTGGCACATTGACACTCCAATTTACTCTTCAATTGTACTCCTGCTTGGTCTTGGCGTTTCTTGATCACTAAGAAAGCCAAGCAGTTCAAAATACCATAACGTTGGCTGGTATACTTGATCTTCTCTTACACCAGATCTTCTAGATTTCTGAACTTTGGATAACTCTTTTCGGTAAACAGTTCGGTGACAGACTTAATTTACTTAGCTTGCCTTCATGAACTCATCCTTCAGCGCAGCATAAAGAGCTTCACATGTTCTGGGTATTATTTTTCTCAACGCTTTTTTCGATATTGAAGTTGAAAATTCCAAATCAATGTAGCTCCTTCCTGTTGCTAGTAATCTTAATGTTACCACCAGCCGTTCATGAGGAGAAATTGCCTTTCTCATACAAGTATGTTTTCTTATAATATGAGGGGTTACTAGCTTTAAGAGATAATTATAAGTTTCGACATCCATCCGCAAATAATTTCGCCAGTTCGCAACGAATTTTTTTAAAATATTTTTATTGCCGTTTCTCTGTTTGCCGAGGCGTCAACTGCCCGCTATTTTTCAATTAGAGCATTGTATGCTGCTGTCTTTTTGTCTCGGTCACTATATTCTTTACTTTTAATCTTCCACAAACATGGGTGGTTTCTATATATTTCAATGAATTCACTTACGAACTCTCGAGAACACTGACGAGTATCAGCCATTTTAATGCCCTATGTGCACAAATACAAACACTAGACTTAGCAAAAAGCTGTTTCGTGCCAGATTTGCGGCGATCTCCTGTCCACACGCTCTAACGTGTCTGCGCAGATGTGGTTTGAACCCACAGATTTGAGAGGTTTCGCTCAACCCTCCAACTCCAGCTTCCATGTTTGCACACACCTTAGGTTGGTGCAAATCTTCTGTCCACACGCAACGATCTGTCTGCACAGATGTGATGTGCGCAAACATTTGCGTAGACAGATCGTTGCGTGTGGACGGGCCTTAAAGATGGCCAACTACCTATGGTTAAGCACTATATAGAGGAAAATACAAATTATAAACATTTCGACTATATTTGTTATGGTGCAGAAGGTTGGGAAACTGTTTAGCTAGAAATGTAAATACAGCAGATTTGTCTGTAAAAGAGATTTTCTTACAGTTTTTTCTTATAGAAACAATATTTAAAGATAGGGTGAGAGATTGAAGCCAGTGTATTGTATAGACATGACATATTAGTAAAAAGTTATGGGTTATTTGTAATAAATCTACAATAATTTTAAGTAGATAACTTTTTTCAGGTGCCGACGTTTACAGCGCCTCATCATACACAAGAAATTGTGTATCTCTGCATTGGTGATAAGAGCAACAACGTGGTATTCTGATTCTCAACATACACAGACACAAACAGAGAATTTCCGTAGAAAGTCTGGACAATTTTCGTAGGATTATTAGTCTATGCGACGCATTTTACAGAAGAGGACATAGCAACCATTAATGCTTTAAAATATTTGCAAGTATGCAGAACTGCCCAAAAGCTCGAGCAAAATTATGTGGAAGTCCGATTCCAAGATTTTTTTTCAATTTGCCTTATTATTCAAGTGAAGACTAAAGAGAGAAGAAGTTTTTCTTAAAAAAGCAGCAATTGGTTTTGCTGGAAATGTGGTTAAAATCTTAGCAGACATGTGCAAAATATAGATAGTATTATAGATAGTAACAAATGGGGCCATAGTGTAATAGCAGACTTATAATGATTCTATAGGTTTTCAGTGGAAAGAATTATGAAAATCAAACTAATATAAAGATTAAGAAGTTTAAATTTATTGCTTCCTTTCACATATCAGCTGAAAAAACGGCAAATTAACTTATATTGAAGTACTGTCATATTTTTTTATTATAAATCTGATTCTAGTGTTTACTAGTCGATTTTGCTGATTAAGAAACTCTGGTGATAAACAAAATGAAGTATAGTATTTACCGATTTCAAACAACGCTATGCAAAATCTTATCCTACCACGAAACTTTTAAAACGTTGCTTAAGGGGAAGTTCTGCATTCCCCAAATTTGTGAGATTTCCTTGTCAAAGATTCATTTTAAGTATGCAGACATCAAGAATGACCCTTTCAAAATAGCTCGTCAAAAGTGCCTTGTCTATAAAAACAGTCATCTTCTTACGTTGTACTATTTATTCTTTGCTAACGAATAATGGATTCCCAATGAATTAAGTCAAACCACTTGTTGCAAGTTACGTTTAATAGAGGATAACAAGTGGCCATCATCTTTTACATTTGGCAGAGTGCAAAATTATTTTTAATGTGTTGTGCATTTTCATGCCGTAACTGCTACAATTGCACTACATTTTATTTTTCGCTATTTCTAATAAAGTTGGTGTTGCATTATTGTTTCTTTTATCTGTATGTGCTAATCGTAGCATAGCCCTTTATATGTGCAAACGATTCGTTCTGCACCGTCGAAGTTCTGCACAGTGTTTGATTTCCGTGTTCAGTAACTTTTAACAGTTGTTGAAAGTCGATATTTCGCTGTGTAAATGGAAGCTATCTTGAAGTCGTTCTTGTGTGCATGTATTAAGCGTACAAAAGCATGTGTTGGAAAATAAATCATCTTTGTTTTTGATGATGAATGAGACGTCCTTTGTGTAAATCCGGCCGTTTGTTTAATAACTAAGCGGTTTTGTCCTATGATTGGCCCCGGTTTGAGAAGAGTAGGCTATGCCAGTACGGTGGTGCGCATGCATCAGCAAATTTTCGTTGCGTCTGGGAACATGGCGCGTGTAACTTACCAGCAAATCGTCGGTAATTCTTTGATAACAACGATGACATAGACTTTGGTAGGAGTGACAGATAGGAGCGGGAGTTAGAAATTACTGTTGTGTCTAATGTGATAGTGTCAATACGCAATTTTGGTAATATGCAAAAAGTTTCGAGATTAAAACGAGAGCTTGAATTGATGGTGAAGAGTCCACCATCCGGTATTTCATGTACACTTAAGGATGATAACTTTAATGTGCTTGACGCAAGTAAATAAAGTTTCGTTTATTTTTATTTTATCGTTGCAAAGCGTATTGTTTGTGCCTTAATACTGAGGGTTTTTTCCCAGGCATTGTTGGTTTGGAAGGAACAGCTTATGAGGCGGGAGTTTTTAAATTAGAAATTCAAATACCAGAAAAGTAAGTTACGAACTGTTCTGTTGTCAACTTACGATTTTTGCTGTTTCCTGCTATTGTTACATTAAAATGAATGAGATGTTGAGTATTGTATTTTTCGTGTTTGTAATTAACACTGATGACAAATACGAGTAAATTCTTACATTTGTGTTATCAGCACATTGATCGTACTCGCAAATAGATTAGACAGTTCTCGTTCCATAGACCCAAAAATGAAACTTCAAAACTTAGAGCAAGTATAATACGCACTTCCCCAATCATATGTCGAGAGGTTGTTAGTATACGTGGAAACACTACTGGAACCGGTAATATTTACAGAATTAATACACTGGGAGCCAGAGAAAATTTCATCAGATACATCGCCACGACACAATGCATTTGTATAATACACTGTCAGACTGACACACAGTTATGCCTTCTTTTAAATATGACCGTATCAAACGCAAAATACCAAATCTTGGCTGTTGTGACCAAAATTGAAATGTAACAAACATGTTACTTAATTGTCCCTTTTAATGTATTCATCAGTAGAGTAGTTGTTGTCTGTCAAAAAGATTTTCAAATTTTGTTTTAACTGTGCTTTATCTGAAACCCAAGTTTTTAATGGTTGGTGGCAATTTATTGGAAATATGCATTCCTGAACATTGGAACCCTTTTTGATTGAGGTGATTTTTAGGTCTTTATGTAGATATTTTTCATATTCCTATTATTGATAGTATGTATTGAGCTATTGGTTGGAAACAGACAAACATTAAGTGCAACAGGGTACATTAAGGATTAAGCAGTGTGTAGAATATCCAGTTCATTGAACAGGTGTCTACATGATGTTTTAGAATTTAGGTACACCTCAAATGGGTTTTATTAGGCGCTTTTGCACTCTGGTTTGACAAGTTACTCCAGAGTATGATCCCATATGACATAATAGGATGAAAGTATGCAGGGCTTTTTATTTTTTTATTTGCCAATCGACCATTCAGAATCATGCAGCAAATTCATTTCTTCTTTGTCTGATGTCTCCTGTTTCTCTAGTACTCCTTGATATGGGCGCTGTGCTGTTGCTTCTGTTCATCTGTCCAGACTCTTTCAGCCTCTTCCTAGTTATTTCGACTTGAAATCCTTTCAAATTTTGAATCATGGTCCAAAATGTGTCTCTATTTAGCATATGAACTTCCTGAATGTTGAACCTTTCCAGATCTTTTGTCATTGTCTTCTTTTTCCACAGGTAGTCTAATATCCTTTTGGTTAGTCTGGATTTTTCCATCCTGTGTACTTGTCCTAGAAATGAGAAGACCTGGTCTCTGAGATTTTCACCACCTTCTTGTAGATTTCATTGTTGCGCCTGACTTCACTCCAACTTCAGTAGCTGTTAAACATGTAACACAACACTTCAAGAACTAGGTGAGTCTCCAATTGACAAGAGAAAACGAACATCTAGGCATTATACCAAATCAAAAGTGAAGAAAATCTCATCAATGACACGTAAACATTTTGTTGCTCCTGAAACTTGTTCGTCAGATACTGATACTGATGAATCCGTTCTTGAAAATCTTAAAAGAAACTTTAAAAATTCTATAAGTAGCACAGAAAAACTAATGATTCTTAAAAGTTTACCTGAAAAGTGAGGTGTCAGGAAAATAATTAGGGAATTTAATGCTCCTAATTACATTGTTCGGCAGTTCAAAAAAATTTTGAACGAGAAAGGATTCATGGAAGGTCCAAACCCAAAACCAAGGAAGTGTTTACCAACAGAAACTGTCAAAACTGTACATTCATTTTATGAAAATGATTAAATTAGCAGAGCAATGCCAGGTATTAAAGATTGTGTGACAATTACAGAAACAAGTGGAAATAAAACAAAAATACCAAAAAGGCTTATTTTGTGTAACCTTAAAGAAGCTTACAAGCATTTTAAAGACAAGTTTCCTAACATAAAAATAGGTTTCTCTACATTTGCTGAGTTGAGACCAAAACATTGCGTATTAGCTGGCCGGAATGGCACACACACTGTCTGCGTGTGCACAACTCACCAAAACATAAAATTAATGATAGAAAATGCCAAACTAAATACAGTTACAAACAGCAGCGTAAAGAATTATAAGCAGTGCATTGCAAAAATGCTTTGCAACACATCATCAGTTGATTGCAACATGGGAAACTGTGAATACTGCCCAGGAGAAACTGTAATATGTAAAATTTTAAAAGACTCTTTTCATGAAAACTTAATTGAACAAGTTCAGTTCCGACAGTGGATTTCAGTTGACCGATGTAATCTGGAAATTGTTCAGAAAACTTATGAAGAATTCATAGATTTATTTTGTAGTAAGATGTCGACTTTGATTCGGCATGACTTCATTGCCAAGCAACAACGAACATTCCCTAACTCCATAAGAGGAAACCTTATGGAATCGTTGTCATATGTGATTTTACAGAAAATTATAGTATAGTTCTACAGGATGAAGCTCAGAGTTTCTACTGGACAAGACAACAGATTACCATTCATCCTTTTGTTATATATTACAAACAGGAAGAAAAAATTGAGCATATGAGCTCTGTCATTGTTTCTGATTGCCTGGAGCACAATAAAACTGCGATTTACACCTTTCAGAAGAAGCTAATTTCATATCTAACAAATAAATTTCAAAATATTCCAAAAAAGATATAGGCCTACTATTATTCTGACTGTTCTGCGGCTCAGTATAAAAATAAGAAAAACTTCCTTGCCTTCATGACGAAGACTTCGACATAAAAGCTGAGTGGCACTTTTCAGCCACAGCACATGGGAAAGGGCCTTGTGATGGAGTAGGGGGTTCAGTAAAGAGACTGGCAGCTCGTGCAAGTTTGCAAAGGCCATACCAAAATCAGATCCAGATTTGAGTTGGTAGTAGATAATATCACAAATGTTGATTTTGCATATTCCACTCAAGAAGACTACGCTCCTTCAGAAATATTCTTAAAAAGCCGACTTGAAGAGGCATTGACAATCAAAGGAACACAGCAATTTCACTCTTTCATTCCCCACACTACATCAAAATTAATGGTCAAATACTTCTCACGTGATATGCAGAGTTGGGAGAGGGAAGTAACTACATCACCAGACAAACTGAAGTTACAAGATGTATCAGGCAATGTCACCACTGCATATGGCAGAAACTGGTGGCTTGGGTACATTTTAGAAAAAAAAACGAAGAACTTGATGAAGTGAAAATAACTTTTCTTCATCCATGTGGACCAGCTAAGTCATTCTCTTATCCTGCATGTGCATATGTCCTGTGGGTGTCAGTTGTGGATGTTCTCACAAAAGTGAATACATTTACTCTGACAGGGAGAACATACATTATTAATGAAAGTGATGTAAACCAAACCCAGTCAGCTTCATTAAAGTGTAATATGTGATGTTCCAAGACAATTTATTGGGAAACTGCTTTCAACTCAAAACTTAATTTTTGTCTCAGGTTAGTATTAATGTATATTTTATAGAAAGTTGTTTCAAAATTATTGTTAGTACCTATTGTGTTAAATTAAGCTATGTGCAGATACCTGTTTCTCAAAAACAAGCATTACGTATTTAATTTTTTTAATAGTTCCATTTCATACATCATGGACCAGAACTATTATGTAAATACTTCTGCTTATTCATACCGTATTTCAGTTTGTAGTTAAATGCTCAATTTCTTGTTTTTGTTGTATCGTTTAATATACTGTTAGTGAAGTTGTATGAAATTAAAATAAGCAATCAACTTAATTATAAAATATGCTGATTAGTTTTGGTTTAATAAGGTGATGTTTTGATACTTCTAATACTTTTTTTACTTACCTTTCAGTATATTTTAAAGAAATTCCTGTTTGTTAAAGACAAATTTGGTCAAACTAGGGCCGTTAGTGAAAAACAAAGAGTCCAGAATATTTTTTTTTAAACAATGAACCCATCGTCATCCCAGATTTACATTTTGCCATGTGATTTACAATAGTAAATAGTAATAGTAGTTATGGAAATATTTTGAAAATTTTCAATTATGGACTTTTGTAAAAAAAATAAAAATTAAATCAAAATATTAATTAGTATTTTGGTAAAAGGTTATTAATGAGAAGCTATGTTTTTTTGTCTATCACTGGAAAGAGCATGCAAAATGCTCCAAAATGACACCTTTCCCAGTTCTCTAGTTCTATTAGAGCAGCTCCTAGGACAATTTAAAAAGTCCGTTCACACATTTTTGGCTGATTTTTGAAAAGTTTACATAGCCATATTTCAGGAATGGTTTGAGATTAAAAAAATTGAAATTTGGTATTTTTCTTAGTCTCAGTTCCCACCATAAGTATACCAACTTTCAGCAAAGAGGGTGGGGTAAAGTAGTTGTGTTGATTTGACATGGACTGACTCAGTAGTGGAAAGAAGTGAAGTTTCTTAAATAAGGGCTTGCATGAGCTTCTTGAGGCAGTGCATTTTCTATGGCTCTTAAAATTTTCTTTTGGCATATAAAACAACTTTTGCTGGCAGATGCATTTCCTGGAAAGATTCGCCTGGGTGAAGGAGACATTTTTTTAGTGTCTCTTTCAGTGTGCAACAGAAAGACTTTTGATAGTATAACAAATTATATTCAGTTAAATTGTAATGTATTTGGCATGTTGGATCCATGTTAGATCTTCTTGGATCCATATTTCAAGAAATTTTATAGAGCTTACATTTTGAAGGGTTCTGGTAAACAGCTGTCTGGTGTTAGTGGACATATATTTTGCACTGTGTGTAAGTGTGTTTTTTCTGTGTTTATTACTAAATTGTTTCCAGAAAACCAATCTGATGTGGGTGGTCCACTTTTTAATCTTATGCAGTAACTCTTCTCTGGTCCTTCCTTTTATCACAGTTGTGTCATCTGAAAATTTTATGGACTGGTTGGTTCAAAGTTATTTACAAAGAGTAGAAATAAAATTAGTCCTAGAATGGCGCCTTGTGGTACACTGTACTTAATGCTCTGCTTTTCTGAACAGTAGTACTTTGTCTTGTTCCCTTCTTGGATAGCAAACTCAAGTACTAGCTCTCTGGTTTGGAGATACGATTTTATCCATTCATAATCTGGGCCCCTAATAACTACAGATTAAAGTTTCTTAAGCAAGATGTTGTGATTGATGACTTCAAATGCTTCAGAGAGGTCTAGAAATATGGCTGAATTATCCTCTTTGTGTCTATTGCAAATAAGGTTTCATTCAGGAATGCGGAAATAAGTCTCAGTAGGAAATTAGAAGGAAGGTCAGCGTTGGCCATAATTTTGATGATTTATTAACAGCAAAATAGATTTTTGATCACATAATGATAATCTTCAGTGCTTTAGCATACAGATTAAAGCTCGTAGGCACTGGTGTCTAGTTATTAGCAGTAACATGAGCTATGAAACTACAGCAGAACAGATTTCCATAATATTAAATAGCTAATGGAGAAGTCCGCTGTGATAACTGAACTCACAAAAATTGCAAATCGCAATTTACAATGTACTCCCAGAAATGATTGTGATTGTTTCATAGCTTCTTGTACTGCTAATAACTAGACACCAGTGCCTATGAGCTTTAATTTGTACGCTAAAGCACTGAAGATGATCATTATGTGATCGAAAATTGATTTTGCTGTTAATAAATGATCAAAATTATGGTCAACGCTGATCTTCGTTCTAATTTTATTAATCCAATGGTCGTTGTGCACACAGCACTCTATGAAGTTGCCAATGAATAAGTCTCAGTAGATTTAAATTTTGGTAAACCGTGTTGTGTATTTGAGAAGTAATTATTTTGCTCTATGAAATTGGTTGGTCTTTTATAATAGTTTTTCAATTATTTTGGATAAACTAGATAGTAGTGAAAATAGACCTGTAGTTTGATACTTCTGTTTTTATTCCTTTCTTGAATGGTGGTTTTATTTTTGCTGCCTTCAGTTTTTCTGGGAACACCCTTTCTGATAGTGAACAGGTACAGATGTCAACAAGTGGCCTGGCTATGAGGGGAGCATATTTCTTAAAGATGTAGTCAGGTATATTGTCAGTACTAACAGAGAATTTGGGCTTCAGTTCTTTGATTATAGCAAGTATTTCCTTTTAATTGGTGGCATATCGAAAAATAGGTTTATTTTTTATAGTACATTTGGATTGATATGTGGGAGTACATTGTAAATTGTGATTTGCAATTTTTATGAGTTTGGTTATCACAGCTGACTTCTCCATTAGCTATTTAATATTATGGAAATCTGTTCTGCTGCAGTTTCCTTGCTAGCAGTATTCGATATGGCTTTCATCTTATTGGTGAATTTTTTATGTATGTGTCTTTTGCTAATATTTTTGCTTGTTCGACAACATTTTGAAGACCTTTTTATAGGTTTTTTAATAAGTATATTACATTCTGGTGATGTGAGCTATTTGAAAAATCTGTGTAGTAACCTTTTTTTGTTTGAGGATACCAGAATTGATCCATTTTTTTGTTTTCTGTGTGGACGGTTCAAAATAGCACAAATTACTGATGAAGTGATTATATTTTCCATCTGTGTGTATGCAATTATAAATCCCTTTCCAGTTTTCATTGCTCAAGTAATGAAGAAAGTGCTTTAGTTTTCATAACTGTAGTTTCTACTGGTGGCTGTTAGGCAGTGTGTAAATTGCAGCTCAGTTTCTGTACTTAGTGAGTTTTTGAGCCGTGTGATCGAAGGTGGTAGATGATGCCTGCGTGATGAGAGTTTGATTTCATGTTAAAAGTTTGGAAGAGATTCAATAATTCATTATTTTCTTTGGTATCCTTTGCAAAGTCAGTATTAACCACATAGAATAATTCTTCTGTTTCTGTGCGTTAGCCTGTTAAGTGAATATAGGAAATATTTGTCACCAGCTGGAACTCTTTGTGTCCACTATCTTAACTCCTGCTAGTTCTACATCATTTGCTTTCATTATTTCAACAGGAAATATTATATTTGCAATGTTTATATTATCTCTTATGAATATACAGGTGCAGCCATGTTGAAGAATTTTTTTTACACAAATAACCACCTACCAGAAAGTTAGATAGGGGCACAATATGTAGCTTGTCCTCATCTAGCCAATATTCTGTGAAACACAGAAACGCGGTAATTTTCAACTCATTTTCTAAGAGGATTTGGATTTAACTTATTTTACTAGTTGTTGATGGCACATTTTAATGAAAAAGAACCAAGTTCATATTTTTGTATTTTACCTGTGAGTTTAGAAATAAAATGTTGTTGTGACTTATCTGTGAGTTGGCAGGCTGACTACTGTGCTGTTCTGTGAGCTACATACATTTGGGGTGTTCACTTGCATTAACAAAATCACAAATTTGTCTTGGAGGGTTGTAGCTTCGCTGACAGCATACTTCCCATTTGAGTCTCCAGTTAACACACACGTCTTGTCCATGAGAGGTATGACTCCTGTATCATCACATTGCAAATTTGAAATTTTATTCACTACATCTAAAGTTTTTGTAACCATAACATTTTCTCCAAGTTCATTTAGATGAAAAATGTGTGCTGTGTGGAAACTTTTCCCCAAATTGATTTTGTTCACAAATGGTACATTTTCAAGCCACCTGCAAATATTTTCCATCTCTGTATCTGCACTTTCAATTTCTTTGTTCATACAGAACCATATTCTCTAGTCGTAATGATGTGACACAGTAACGATTTTTCCTCTCAGCCCATACAATTTTCTTTTTAACAAAAGTAAGAGATCCACTATTTCATTCCTTGCTACATCGTTTGATCCCGCCCGGAAGACAGAAAAGTCCTTTTTGCTCAATGAGGAAATTTTTTCCTGACTCATTGACATGGCAGTGCTGAATCTCACCCCTAGCATTATCATACAATACCAGTTCTGACTGCTTGTCTGCCGAAATTTGGTGGCTATATTTCACCCCTAGCTGTCTGCATACAGTTCAGTTTTATGCATACTTACTGTTCGCAGCATCCTGATTTTCTGCCTACCTTTACTGTGCACAGTGTCTTGTTTGGCATTATTTATTTTGTCTTTTTTGCTAACATAAGTCAATAATGTTTCAGGTGAACAGCTTATTGGTGGCAAATTTTTTGAAAGCACCTTCGCATATGATCTTTCACTTAACCGCGGCTGAAATATTCCGTGTTCTACTTCATTCACAAAGTTGTTTTGTTTTCCTAATGGTACAGCCAAACTGTTAACAACAGTATCACATTCCATTGTAGAAAGAGTTTGAAAGTGATTTTCGTGCACTATATTGTTGTTCCCTTTACAGTTTCCTTTACCCCATATTATTTGTTCACATTTTTTGAACTTTACTTCCGTCCAGTTCTGCGACAAAGTCGAACTTCCATGCCGCAATTTTGCCATGTTCAGTACACTTGTTTCTTCTTTAAGTTTCTTGATATCCGTTTTCAACAAACTGATAATAAATTGTAAACTTCACACAAGCTTTTTGAGCTTTGTTATTTTGTCCTTACAGCTGTCACAGTTTTTCTTTTTAACAGTGTAATTGACATTATTTTGCGGAGTCACACATCGAATTTTTATACTAGCCACCATCATAAATCTGAAATTTGTATTGCAAATACAAACTTGTTTAGGTGTTTCAGCAATACTGTGGTATGCCATTCGCAACTGGATTGCGTCATGTATTTGTTTATTAGACAACCATGTCCTCAAATCATTTTTTGTTCATTAATTTTATAAATGAGTTCTATTACGTGAAGTAGGGAAGAAAATAATTATTTTGTTGTGCTCTAAAATCCCACGTGCTAAGAAGGCTTCACGGACTATCAGAAAGCTTTAACTGTTAAAAAGCATGGAGGGTTTCCCTGGACATCATAGTATAGATCATCAAAACAGATAACTTTTAACAGTATTGATGTAGAATTTCATTAGTTAACAATCTTGTTTCATATTATAACAAGGGAAATGTCTGTTGGGAAAGGAAGTACATATGTTGTTTATATAAATGGGGTATTGTAGCTAATCTGTGAAGTTGCTTCCTCATTGCAGGAACATCGTGTTAACTTACTTCCTTCTCATACTGCGCGCTGGGTGTAGATCCAGTTACGAAAAAGGTAGTAGAAAACTCACATGAATTAAAGTAATAGCTTCCTGAACTGAACTTATCATCACAAATTATTCAAAAATATTGTTCTTATTTATGGAAAGTGCATATACACCAGTAAACCAGCAATGCTTTGCAATTGCTGAATGTGTATGGAAACTGGGGTATGCTGAAGAATAGGATATAACCTGTTGGCATTGAATAATGCCATATCAAAGCCAAAATGATATATATTTAATCTTTGAAAACAATTATTAAAGTGTGTTGAGTGTTGTTATCCACCATACATAGATCAGCTGTAGGTGAGTGGTTGCCATAAATTTTATTTCATTCAGCGCTTTCAAACACTGGAAATTTTTTAAAGACTGGACAAAAGCATAAAGGCCAATAAACAAGTTCTGACCCATTGTGACATGACAGGGTGTAAGATGCAGGATACAGCCAGAAAGGAAAGTTCAGAGAAGACCAAGAAGGCCTCTTTGCTGGTTAGTATTCGTGTAAAGGAATATCGGAACTGGTAAGTAAATCTTTGAGTGATGATTACCAAGTAACTAGTACATTCCAAGCCAAGTGGCATGTTCAGTGATGGCACCTGTGAATTAGGCTATTTGGGGAAGGATCCTGGAAATAGCAGAGTTTGCCTCGAAACCATAATTAAAAAACTGGGGATGACTGCAGCTATTAGGGATGGCTGTTTCTGAAACAACTGATTTCTGAATATAACAGTTGTATTCATTTCCAGTTTAACCTGACATTTGCAACTGCTCAAAATAACTGGTTTCTGAAATAACTCATTTTCATTTTTGTTTCTATTTTTCTGATAATAAACATAGCAACATAACAAAGATGGAAGGATTATATGACTCTAAACTTTTGCATTATATGTGTAAATATACCCAGAATAAAAAATTTTGCACTTTCCCCATTGATTTCAATTAATACCAACTCACACGCGATGTCTGTATTTCCTTTGTGTCATATTCATAATAGCTGCTTGATCAAAAATGGCGTCTGTTCTTATGGACATGTTCCAAGAAAAGACACCACATACACTGGCCAGTCAGAAGATAACCACCACCCACCTAATAGCCAATATGTCCACCTTTGGCATTGATAACAATGGCAATGTGGTGTTCAATCGGATTCAGATCTGGTGAGGAGGAGGGGGGGGGGGGGGGGGGGGTTTGGCAGCATATCAATTGGAACTTGTTACTGTGTTCCTCGAACCACTCCATCACTTTCCTGGCCTTGTGATGTGACACATTATCTTGTTGAAAAATTCCACTGCTGTTAGGAAACACGATTGTTATGAAGGGATGTATGTGGTCTGCAACCAGTGTACAATACTCTGTCGCCATTTTGCACAAGCTCTACTGGACCCATGGATGCCTATATGAATGTCCCCAGAGTATAATGGAGCCATCACCAGCTTGTCTCCATGCCATAGTAAAGTTGTCAAGGAGCTGTACCCCTGGAAGACGACAGATTTGCCCCTCTCATTGGCATGATGAAGGTATCAGGGTTTATCTGATCATGCAATGCTCTGACACTGCACCAACATCCATTGCTAATGGTAACGTGCCTGTTTCAGTCGTAGTTGCTGATGTCATGGTGTTAACATTGGCACACGCATGGGTCGTTGGCTGTGGAGGCCTGTTGTTAGGAGTGTTCAGTGCGTTGTGTGTTCAGACATATGTATACTGTGCCCAGCATTGAAGTCTGATGTTAGTTCTGCAACAGCTTACAACCTCACCATGTCTGGTTATGGTTTCACCACTTGTTGAAGACACCACAGTATTCCTCAAACACCCAAGAAGTTGTTTAATTGCCGAAATTCTTGCGCCAAGCCTCTGGACAGTCACAATCTACCCTCACTCAAAGTCAGATTGACTGCCTTCCCCATTTTCATAGCACACTCACTAATACTACGTGCATTGTATGTGCATCTGACTAGCAGTCATACTGCTATCGCCTGGACGAGTTTATATCAATGGTAGCTCGGTAGTCATAATGCTGTGGCTGATCAGTGTACATATATTTTTTACTTGTAACTATTTCAACTGCAGCTGTGGTATAATCAATCTACAATCTGTCTACCAAACGATTTGCCCTTGAAAACGGTTTAAGGGACACAATGAAAATCATGATAAGGATGATAGTGCTTCATTTCGAATGGTTACTTGTGGTAACTACTGCTCCTGCAAGTAGCCTCTTCATTTGGATTCTAACCATGACATGTACGACATAACTTAGTCTGGAATGATGCTTCAGTCATATACAAGATTACTCTTGTGAGCCACTTTTTAGCTCTGAATTAAGATGTTACATGTAACACGTCGTCCACACTTATGACACTATTCAAGAGTGTGACAAGATCTACACAGTATGTTGAGGAGCATGCAGTTGAAAAGAACTAGTATACC
This sequence comes from Schistocerca gregaria, assembly GCF_023897955.1. Classification (NCBI taxonomy): domain Eukaryota; kingdom Metazoa; phylum Arthropoda; class Insecta; order Orthoptera; family Acrididae; genus Schistocerca; species Schistocerca gregaria. The sequence goes on from NC_064924.1 coordinate 332,478,684, forward strand.
TAGTAATAGCAGTGGTGCAAAAACAAGCATTGTTTCTTCATTTCCATTTCTTTGAAATATTGGGGTGTTATACGAAATGGCAAGAGTGATCAGAGCTATTGTAGTAATGATCCCAACAATTAGAAATGAGCAAAAACCACTTGATATGAGAATGAGTAAAGTATTGCTGAAACAGTAATGTACCTGTTGTCATTCACTACCTAGAAGCAGTGATACTTTCCTTTTTTAATCTGAGCAGAGGGAGTATGCCAGACTTGTCATTTGTAGCTCAAAAATGTTTATTGTTGATAGGAAGTTCTGTGCTGAGGGATTGATATGATCTTTGAATCGTACTGTTTCTGAAAGGAGTCGACTTACAGATCAAAACATTATAGAATGAGTATTTATGAACATATTGGTCAATTAAAATTGGTCAGTGGGTTCATTAAATACTAAAACCTTAGCTGTTGTCAATTAATTGTTCATGGTAAATGTTATATTGTGCCTACTACATAAATTGGTCATTTGAATTTTCTGAAAGAGCATTTGTGGTTGTGGCTTAAAAAATTAGAAACTTCTTCAAATTTTTGTTAAAAAGCAAATAAAAATATCTAACTACAAAATGCTTTTTCATGCAAAATAATTACAGAAAAATAATACTACAAATTTTATACAAGCTTGTTATTTGTCTGCCGTTTTGTGAAATAGTTAGAGAAAGGAACTGAGGCAATAGCAATAAATTAAAAACTTAACTAGTAAGTCATTGTGTCTAACTAAAATAGAAAGTAACTTGTCTTCAGTCTGTATCTGCATAATATGCCTGTTTGTAGCCTTTGGAAATGGACAATGTAACATGAAAAATAGAGTTCTTCAACCTGTTTTCATCCTTCAGTACTGACTATTCATAATATCCAAAAAGTTGAATGATCATTGATTACAGTGTGATTTTTGAGCAGAGCTTCAAAAAATTTTGATTTTATGTGGTATTTAACCCCTCTTTCCTTTTTGAGATTAGTAGTTCTCTCATACATGTCCCAAAGAAAAGAAACCTCGCGTATGTATATACATATTTGTATGCACACAAGGCTTGAACTCCTACTCGAATCAGTGAAATGCCGCGAATAATGAGGATAACGGGTAAGGGCCACTATATTAGTAAGGTATGGATAAGTTAGGAAATTGGGTCTGATGGGAGGTGTGCTACAATAGACAGCAGTTGCAATGTCCAGATGGCTTAGTGGTCAGAGCAACTGCTTAGTAAGCAGGAGACCAGGGTTTGAATCCCGATCTGGCACAAATTTTCAACTTTGCCTATTGATTTCAATCAATGTCCGCTTAAGCCATTGTTTGTATTTCCTTTGTGTACTAGCAAAATAAAATACTGCAGCTTGGACAAAGCTATAGGTATTAAAGAACACTTATTTACTATCTTCCATCAAAATATTAGAAGCTCCCCATTTATAAAAAGATTAAATTCTAACATCCATACAAGAAAATGAAACAGCCAATGGCTCACCACCAGATGTGTTGTGCATATCGGAACATGATATGAATCACTGAAGTTGAACTATTTCATCTAGATGAACGCAAGCCACTAATATATTGCAGTATAACCAGAAGAAAAGGGTGTGGGTGGCAAAAGAGACTATGTATGCAAAAAGTGAAGTCTAAGCCCTTCATGTTAATGAATGTTGGGTTGAACAGCTCTTTGAATACTGTGCCAAGATAGTTAATGAGCAAACTCACAAACTTGTAATTCTCACAGTTTGCAGCCCAACATCAGGAAGTATCATGAGCTTCATAAAGCAGATGAAAGTTTCAATAATATTTTGCTAACATATCTGAAAAATCATTTTGCGTGGAGACTGCTGTTGATTTTCTGTCAAAGCTCTGTCCAAGAGCACCTAGAGTTCCTGTCGTCTGATTAACGATTTTTTGCCACAGTAAAATTTCCATTGAGAATTGAAGGAATTCTGCAACAGCCCTTGACAATTGTTTGTTTGAGAAGCTGTAAAATTAATGGTCGGTAACTAACCTGACCACGAGAGACAATCGGTAACAATAAAATAAGCAGACTAATTTGCTTCAAATTGTAGAAAGACAGTATTTAATCCCAGAATCGTAAATAGTGGCTCAAACATGATGTTAACAGAGAAATTACTGGAAGAATCATTGCAAGGCATTTATAAAGCAGATAGCATGGATGGAAAACTTAAAACTCTTTCTTGAACATATTTGTACAGAATGTGTACTCTTGTTTTTGCTTAAAACAAACAAGTATAAAATTAAACGGAATTAAGTCTATTGGATGGATAACTATTGTGGTTTAATTGTCTGATGAGTGGCCCTAATAATATTCAGTCAAGTTTCTTCTACTGTTTGGTGGAATTGTGGCGATTCGAGAATGTCTGTGTAAATTCTAGAACCACTCGGCCTTCCACCATCTCGAACACACAATATTTTAGATGTGAGTGGGAAAAAGGAACCCTATCTGCTTCGCGGCACTGTGTGTGTGTGTGTGTGTGTGTGTGTGTGTGTGTGTGTGTGTGTGTACTTTGATCCATGGAAATCGCAGTGAAAGCACACAGAAGAACCATGGAAGTTCTGTGTTATTCTGTTCTGTTTTGTAATTCGGACTATTGCTAGTGACAAAACAACAGTTGAATTGAGAAAGACTTTTAAGTAACTCTTAACACAGACTTGATAGAGCCAAGACATATTTATGATTTCTGTGGTTGTTAAACCAACTCTGTTGTAAATGTATCTTAATTGTGTCTTAACATGAGACGACACAGGTGACTTACAAGAAGTCTAATATTTATGTGAGAAATGATAATTTTTTTCTTTGTGGAAGTTGAAATACACAGAGAGTGAACTAAAAGTATTCTTAGAGTACCTACTTATTTCACAAGTGAAGAGAGAGTGTTATATGTTCCTTTAACTAGCATCATTCTTCGGAGAAGTTTTCAGAGGTTGATGTAGCCGGCTGTCCAGAGAAGATCGGCTGTACATACCAAGTAAGTCGACTTGCGTAAAAGAAGTTGCTGTCCAATTTCACACATTCTTGTCATCAAAAACATTAGAATGTGGTGACCAGTGAAAAAGGACTGAAGGGAGAAAGGAATTTTGAGACGAAAATGAGGGTTAAAGTTATCAAGTGTTGCCATAGCAACTGAGCTTAACAAGACAAGAGAACCATTAAGAGAAACTGGATTATGCCAGAGTATCCGAAGGAGAAAATTTTGTGAAGGCCAATAAGGGAGAAGTAGTGAGAAAGTCACAATGTGAAAAACTGGAGAGAAGATCTTGACACATTAGAATAAGAAAAGATATGCCTAGAACAATATGACTAAAATGATCTGGTGTGGGGAGCATACAGCTCTCACATGCATTACGGGGATGCAGCCGTGGAAACCAGCCTACATCGAATGCTGCTGGCACCAGCTGCTGTTCACAGGTGCTGACCTGCCATCGCATCTGCTCAACTGAGTTGGTAAATCTATCAAAGTTCAGAGTATACAATTAGGCTAAATGAATTCTCGATTATGTGCTTAAAGTAAAACTTTAAATGCGAAGTTAGATGACCAGAGTCAGCAGTCAAATGCTCAGAATGAAACTCGAGGAAAGAAATAGGTTTGATATATTCTAGTTTAAATGCTCAGAGTGAAGATCTAAATAACCAGAGTGAAACCTTGAATAGTCAAGCAACAAATCTAGGTTTATTAAATGCCAAAGTTGACACACAGATTAGAGAATTTAGTAATCTATGCGTAGAAATGGGTACTTTAAAGACTGAATTTGACACCCTGAATAATAAAGTTGAAAATTTGAAATTAGATTTAAAGAATGAACTAACTAATTCGTTGAACATTCATGTACATCAAATGCTTCTTACTGACCTCAACCAAAAACAGTATGAGGATTTTCAGGATCTGACACAAAGATTGGAATTGAACATTGAGGATAAATGTCATAGTGTGGAATCAGAGATAAATGAAAAGTTCGGATCATTGGAAAATGTATGTAATGTTAAGTTTGATGCTATAAAGCAGGGATTGCATATTTTAAAAGACTGTGTTGATAAGTAAGATAAGTTAATGTCAATAATTCAATCACAAGTCACAGGCGTTAATACGCGAGTAGATAATGTAAAAAAAAACTTCAAAGAGAAACTAGCGAACTCAGACATCATAAATGTACGTAGTTTGGAGGAACAGGTGAAGGAAATAATAGAGATCGAAAAGTTGCCGCGAGAGTAACCTCTGGCAACGTATCGCCTATAGTTTCTTCTGAATTTTCAGATACTCAAAAGGATATAGATGACTAGTGGAAAGAATTTAAACTTATCCAGGATAAAATAGACAAGAGGGTGACTTCTCCTTACATGGTATTGATTAGTGAAGTGATGAATGATTTACAATGGGGGGCCAATTCCAGATTATCCAGGCAGTTTAAGCAGGATGGGAATGTACATCCGACATATATATATATATAAGATTCCAAGACTTACCAAGCAGGAAAGCGCAGGCAGACAGGCACATGAACAAAACACACAAACACACACACAGAATTACTAGCTTTCGCAACCGATGGTTGCTTCTTCAGGAAGGAGAGGGAAAGACGAAAGGATGTGGGTTTTAAGGGAGAGGGTAAGGAGTCATTCCAATCCCGGGAGTGGAAAGACTTCCCTTAGGGGAAAAAAAGGACAGGTGTACACTCGCACGCACGCACACACACACACACACACACACACACACACACACACACACACACACACACACACATATATCCATCCGCACATACACAGACACAAGCAGACATATTTAAATATGTCTGCTTGTGTCTGTGTATGTGCGGATGGATGTGTGTGTGTGTGTGTGTGTGTGTGTGTGTGTGTGTGTGCGTGCGTGCGTGCGAGTGTACACCTGTCCTTTTTTTCCCAGACATATTTAAATATGTCTGCTTGTGTCTGTGTATGTGCGGATGGATATGTGTGTGTGTGTGTGTGTGTGTGTGTGTGTGTGTGTGTGCGCGAGTGTACACCTGTCCTTTTTTTCCCCTAAGGGAAGTCTTTCCGCTCCCGGGATTGGAATGACTCCTTACCCTCTCCCTTAAAAAACTGTTGCCAATTGTATGGAGTACTGAAAATTTTAAACACTAAAATGGGGGTCAGAAATCCATGTTCATACAGATCATCATGCTCTATAATTTCTAACGAGTAGTCGATTCTTACACAATAGATTAATGCGATGGCTGCTTTTCCTACAGGAACATGATATTAGGATGCAATATGTAAAAGGTTCCGATAATATTGTACCGAATGCTTTATCTACGTTACCCATAGGAATGGAAGAATTAAAACATACGGAAAGACCTGGCATTATTTTTGCTATTAGTTTTATGTCAGTAGAATATCCGAACATTAGGGTACAACATATGGCTCAAAGAATAACAGAAAATATCCATCATGATCCCTATTTTACAGAAACATTTTCTATGTATGTTCGGAATTCCTTACCTCGTAATCATGTAGGAAAATGGAAAATTATAGGTCACAATTTGTTTTGGAGAGACAGCATAACACGCAACGTTGGTGCTTATGCATTACGAAGGTCATGGAAGCCGCACTTGAGTGGTATGTTCATACAGGATATGTACACTTTGGAATCAACAGGTGTATAACCTATATGAATAAGTTCTATTATTTTGAAAAGTTAGGGTATAAGACAGCATCTTTGATTAGAACTTGTGAAATCTGTAAGAAGATGAAAGAGAATAATACTCCTGTGAAATACAAAATGTATCTGATTATTCCTAAGTCATTACACGATCTCACGTCAGCAGACTTTTTGGGGCCAGTTCCAAAAGGAAAGGGAGGAGTGTCATACATTTTGGTCATCATAGTGTGTTGGTCAAAATATGTTAAACTATATCCAATCAAAAGAGCCAACACGCTTACAACAATACTTTCTAGAAGTAAGCTAAACCATTACGCAATTCGTGAGTAACGAATTTAAAGAATTTCTAGTGTGGGAAGGTATTTGAAAAGTGTTAATATCCACGTATAACCCATCCTCGAATCTGTGTGAACGAGTAGTGAAGGAAATTGGAAAACTATGCCATACCCACTGCCATGAAAAACATACTTCATGGGCAACAAAAGTGAAGAACTTTGAACTCTTCCTAAATGAATTACCACATTTATCAATTGCATTGACACCTTTAGAAGTTGTAGGTAAACCCTTTGTCGGAGAACCTCTCATTAAATGTTTTAGTTGGCCTGAACAACCGAGTGTCAATTATGAAGTGAACCAGGAAATAGTTTGTAAGGATTTAGTTGAAAAAGCACAACAAAGAGTGAGTAAGCATAATGAGAAGGCTGTAGAACCTCATGACGTAATTCTAGTAAAACATCATCTTCAAAGCTCTGCCCTAAAGAAAGAAAGATACAAATTTTTCCTAAAATATGAAGGACCATACCGGGTACAAACAGTAATCCACCCTAAGACATTATTTTAGTAGATCCTATAACTGGATCAGATAAAGGGAAGTACAGTGTGAAAGACGTAAAATTGTATATCCCCCAGAGATGTTAACGTTCTGAGTTAATGGGTGGAGTGACAACCGTCGGATCCCGAGTTGTTTTCGGTGTTTCTCCCATAATAGTTTTCTTGCACTGAATTTCCTTCAAATCTTAAACTATTTTATCATCCCACACTCAGAGATACTATGAAAAAAAAGTACCAACTAGGATTTGTGATTACATCATCCACAATTGTTCATGGTGGGGGATTTCCTTGTTCCATTCAATTGGACTACTAACAACCTCTGACTTTCTATATAATCTTTCATGGAACTAAAGAAGCTTCTGCATACATGATCCTGGTACTATTCTTATCTGCCCTGCAGGAGCACACATGAGGTAGTAATTTGTACAGTGCATTCTCACCCTTCAGTCCAGACTTTGCTTGGCTGCCGCATGAGGTGGAAATTTGCACACGTCTCCGATCCTTGTCATTTGGCCCAGCTCTGCGGCAAGATATACTAAGTCTGCTTGGTCAGCTCTTCTCTCCCTTGGTTTCGATCGGCATGGTCTGCACATATATTTAGGTCATTTTTTTTTTGCTTGAAATGGTCATTGTATGTAATCTCTTCACCAGTGTCTTTGCAAACCTGTGTGTAGAGGTCTTGGTGAAATCAGTGTCATCAATTTTATATGTTCTCTTGATATAAGGTGTCATTACATTGACTCCAACACTGATTTTCTTGAAAGATGCCTTGTAATCCCTCTGTCACACACTTCTGTGTAAATATAGAGAATGTGTCCTTGTGCATAACTTTCAAAATAATTTCTGAATTCATGAGATTACTATTCTCATACTGAATGTAATATAATCGGGCCAAAGTTCCAATTTATACTTCTTGATGCATATTTTTCTTAGTGAACTGAAGGAAATGTTAAGTTAGCAGAAGATATAATATTTGGTGACTAATTAAACAACTGTGATTATATAGTATATAGATTTTCTACTTTTTACAGAATATTTTATACTTTTTATGAGATGAGATGTAGATTGTAGGGTTTGTATTTGTTTTGAAAGGAGTGGTTTTATGGAGAAAAGCATGGTTTATGAGAACACACACATCATGATCAACACAAACACACACCACACCTTTCAGACAACAAGTGTGCCTGATTCTTCATCATTTGCCGTTTCCAAAGGGTTGCTAAGATTTCCTTCGAGGACCTCAAGGGTGAAGGTTGGAATGTCTGTTCTGTAGGAGTAATTTAACACCAAACCTTCTCCGGCTTCTCAACTCAAGTGCCTGCGAGGTAGGGGATCTGAGGAAGGCAAGTACCTGCGAGGTAGGAAATCTGAGGAAGGGGGGTGGGAAGGGTTTCCTGTCTTTCTCTTCGTTGATCTTAGAAACCATTTCTATTTATTTCCTTTCTTACTTGTCATTTGAGGACCTATCTTTTTTTTCCCTCTTTCCATATGCACATACTTCTATCACAGAAGTCCTTCCTAGTTTCTGTGGTTTCCAATAACCAAAATCTGATCTCCAGATAAGAAGGCCAAAGAATCAGACTACACAAACACACATGTGCACACAAAAAAAATTACATGCAACCACAAACATTAAAATTAATGATTAGAAACCTGTCGCGATGTGAGTACTGCCAGGTATTGTAGCGGAAAGAATGTACGTAAAGCGAGAGGAATTAATTGTGATAATCATTAATAAATGTCAGTTTAATAAATACTCTAACAAATTGTAGCATAGTAGGACTTGAATTATATGTAGACATCTACTAAGAGTATAGGAGTTGGAAAGTAGAGGAGGATTCTAGGGATAAAATCGAGTATTAAGAAGTATATTCGAAGTGTAGTGTAGATTTGTAGCATATACCAGAAAATGCTTAACTTCAGTATACAAAGGAACGTATACTGAAGTAATGAACCATGAGGGCTCACTCAGAAAAGATAAGGGGGGCATACCCAACATTTGCTAAGTATATGTACCTACATGGAGATAGGAGACTTGTGGCCTAAAAAATAGGAATGTTTTATAAAGGGGTGTACCTACCAGAATGGAAAGAGGAAGTACACTCATATGGTCAACCCACAGGCAAGGTATAGGTACTGATCCTAGCAGAAAAGGAACAATATTGTGACAGAAGTCACATATTTTATAGGAATTATTCTGGAAAGTATAAATTCTATGTACAACGAGCATTTTTACATTTTATGTAAGTTTATGAGAGTTAAAAAGAACTCTTTCATGTTACCCAGAGTTCGTCCAAGCTACAACAGATAATGAATGAATACATACTTAGGAAAGGTAGTGCAAAAGGTCAGAACAGAAAGTAGATTACTCATGTGTCATGGACCCCTGGAGTTTGCGATTGGAAAGATAGCAGGAAAAAAAGAAAAGGACAATATAGCCTTCACGATTCCAATATATTAAGAGCTGACTAAAACCTTGAGTGAAATGCTCCTGTTTTATTATCAAAGTAAAATGAGAAAACAATAGCCAAATAGTAAGTAAAAGGTTATTCATAGTTATTGAAAGAAAAGAAATGTATACTGTTAAAATGTGAATTGTTATTATTTGTGATATTAATGTACATTATGATTATGTATAAAATATCGCGTGTCTGACCTAAGGGGGGGGGGGGGGGGATCATTCTAATGTTTTTTTATAACAAGAATGTGTGAAGTTGGATTGCAAACTTCCTACCTCTTTCATGCGAATCGACTTACTTGGTATGCACAGCTGATTTTCTTCCCTGGTTAGCCGGGTAGGTCAGTCTCTAAAAACTACTTATCCGAAGAATGATGCTAGTTAAAGGAACATATAACACTCTCTCTTCACTTATGAAACAAGTAGGTTCTCGAAGAATACTTTTAGTCCACTCTCAGTATATTTCAACTTCCACAAAGAACAAAATTACCATTTCTCACATAAATATTAGACTTCATGTAGGTCACCCGTGTTTTCTCATGTTTGACACAATTAAGATACATTTACAACAGAGTTGGTTTAACAACCACAGAAATCATAAACATGTCTTGGCTCTATCAAGTCTGTGTTAAGAGTTACTTAAAAGTCTTTCCCCACTCAACTGTTGTTTTGTCACTAGCAATAGTCCCAATTACAAAACAGCATAGAATAATACAGAAGTTCCATGGTTCTACCGTGTGCTTTCACTACGACTTCCATGGATCGAAGTACTTGTCGGTGCTGTTCGACCCGTGTCTACAGTCTTCTCACGACTAACTTCAGACCTGCGCATGCGCGCGCGCGCACACACACAGTGACGCGAAATAGATAGGGTTCCTTTTTCCCACTCACATCTAAAATATTGTGTGCTTGAGACGGTGGAAGGCTCAGTGGTTCTAGAATTTACGCAGACATTTTCGAATTGCCACAGAATGTAATGTCGCTGTTTCGTAACTGGAATGAGCCAAGAAGACATGTTGCTTTCCAAAAGATCTATCAGCTTGATGCTGTTTTTGATACTTTTTTTTACCTAAATTATTTTCTTGTACGGCCGTGTTACTCGATGTTTTTGATGTTGTGGGCCTGGCATGCCATGTGACTTTTTCACCTTCTGTTGAGGGTTGAGGGCTGGAAGAGAGCTTCGAACTGTTCAAGATACTGAATGATGTAAACATCTTTCAGTTACTCCTCTGTGTTACATCTTCAATATATAGAAACATTTTCCACAGTGAATGTACAAACATCTTATTACTACTTAGATCAGAACATTGTCTCTGAACAGACTCTTAGAACAGAACAGAATGGACTGATGTTTCTCTTAAACTTATTTCAATAGTTTGTAGATGGTTTCATTGTCAGTAGCATCTCTTGTTCTGTGCCTTCCATATCAGTGTCAAGCCTTGGTGCCAAAGTATAGGCACCACCACAGCTAGTGAGGATGCTCGATCTCCATCATAGTTTACTGATGTCCTGTGTTCACACTTCTCCCATCATATCTGCAAGTATATCAAATCAAAGGACTCGCAGTTGGAACTTCTCTACTGAGTTACTATGTAAACAATGTTTTTACACTATCATCTTTCATCTGCTGGAGAGGAAGAAGTGTAAGATGTTATCCTGACTAAATACCGCACAACAGTGGAGAGCTGTACCTAATTCAAAGGACAAGGTTTGTTCAAGAGTTTGAACTCCAATATTGTCAGCATTGTAAAATCTTCCTATATTAATTAATTAAGCTGGGTAGAAATGACAGATTGAAATCACTGGCAACTAAATTCAAAGATTACTTACTTGTAGTTACAACAAGCATTACCTCCATTTATAAAAATCCAAATACAGATGAAGTAGGTTTACTTCATGACAGATGGAATGCCCATAATTAGAAGCTAGTTCTTTTAAGAAACACAACGCCTGTTCTACACACACACACACACACACACACACACACACACACACACACACACACACATTCGCACAATTATTTGAAAAATATATGTGGACCTTGCTGTGGTGAAGTGGCTTGCTTGCTTCAATAGTACAGGTAGCCACGCTATGCATGTAAGTCAACATCATATCTCTGTCTGAGAAGTCAGACTAACATATGATCCCCCAAAAGGGGCAACTTTCTGAGAGAGTAACTTATTTAACTTTGTAACATTGGTTTGCTGTGTTTAAGCTGACAGCTGAAATCTGGGAGAAACAACAGTCATTATAATGCCCGAGGACATGCAGCTCTACCATGTGATTTAATGATGATGGCATCTTCGTGTGTTAATTCCACCATTTGGATTTGCAGTGAGAAATAACTCGGGAGGATGTCGTCAGAAAAAAAACAGTTGTGGTGTTCTGTGGACTGGAATGTGGTATCCTAGAACCCTTAAACATGTAGTTAGAGAACTTGAAGTGAAATGAATGGGTAAAGTGAGAATTATTGAAGGATGGTGTAACACTGCCACAGTAGAGAGGAGAATGGATATTCGAACTACTGGTTTCTTTTCCGTCAGTTACAAGCTTTAATGAAAATGCATAATAATGTGACAAGTGGGTAGGTTTAAATGCTAAGCATAATAAAGATCATAAAATGTTAGGATGCCATTTAATTTTGTTTTATTTCGCTAATCACATAATTAGTAAAATGATTTCTGGAGCCAGTCTACTGTTAATATTCATAACATGATTCCCGGTATTTGCTCATTAGTTCCAAAGCACAGCAAAGTCACAACATTACTTCACATGATCATAGAATCAGCTTAAAATTGCACAAATATGTTTTCCAAGGCAAATTTAACAATTAATTCCCTCTTTAAGCACCCATTGAAATCAAAGGTGAATGTTGTGCCACAGGGCAGTCCAATTTGTTCATGGCCGCAGTTTCGTGGTGGCCATTCATCCTGGTTGACAGCTGGTTGATAGTCATACCAATACAAAGCTGTGCAAGGATTGCAGCAGAGCTGGTATATGACATGGCCACACTTGAAGATAGCCTGAACTCTGATGGACTAGGATAAGCCTGTGACAGGACTAGAATAAGGAGTGCTGGATGGGTAGATTGGCAGATGTTGCACATGGGTCTTCCACAGGGATATGATCCTTGTAGCAAGGGTTTGGAATTGGGATTGGCGTAGGGAAGGACTAGGATTTTGTGAAGGATGGACAGTTGACAGAAAACCACTTTAGGAATGATGAGAATGGTCTCGGGTAGGGTGTCCCTCATTCCAGGGCACTCCGTGATAGGTAATCACAGCCCTGGTGAAGAATGTGTTTCAGTTGTTCCAGTCCGGGTGGTATTGGGTGAAAAAGGAGGCAGTACTATACTCTGATTAAAATTACTTTGTAATTGACAGATTGCAGAGGCAGGGGGGGGGATAGTTCCTGGCATGCAGCCACACACACTTCACAAGGCACCTATAGAACAGACAACATAGTGAGCACGTGGTGTGTGACAAAGAACTATGATTGGTGGGCAGCTGGCCCCTACCACTCACTTGCTAAAACATCAGTCACAAACTAATTTTAATTGCAGAATAACACAAAAAATATACCTAAAAATTACACTTTTAAGCTGCATTCAAATGTCATAAACATTACATGCTTTCTCATTTAAAGATGGTTAGGATACAGAACACTCCACACCTCTAACACTTATGGAAACATCTTGACATAAATTAAACAAAAATTCTGTACCCTCAAAAACTGAAGATTAAGAAAATCACAGAAAACTTTAAGAAAGTCGCGTAATGATGAATAATGATGAAAGGAAGTCAAGAGTTCCTTGGATGACGTAAGATAGTGTAGCCTTGCAAAGATGTCTTTCAGTGTACCATTAATATCACAGGAAAGCAAATACTACCACAAGGAAATGAGAGAAGATCTCTACAGGCAGAAAAACAATATCAATACAAAGAAAGGTGTGAATGGGGAAAAAACTATTTGCAGAACACACATGAAGAACATTCATGAGCAGAAGGGGTCTGCAAAAGAATGAACAGTGTAATTAAGCCAGTTGCAGGGAAAAACAGTATCCTAAGACAGACAGATGGTCTGAGCATGAAAAAATAGTCTCCCATCACAAAAGAACAGTTACTGAAGTAGAACAATTGCCAAATGGTGAAAGAATTGCACATTATACTACAGCAGAGCAAAAGAAGGTGTTAGAAAAGAGGTTAAGTGGTCCAAAGAAAAATTAAACTGAGTAAACATAATTTGAGACAGAATTGCAGACTAGAACACTATGTAGATACAGATAACTAAGAAATAAAAATTATTAGTAAGTCACACTACCTTTTCATAAATAACCTTTATTTATTTGGTTGTTAAGCAAGAAGTTGTAAAAAGGTGTAGTGAGGCAAAATGAAAGGTTTAGTCCAACCCACTGCCATGCTACAAGTTGCATTTTAAATGTGCTGTTGGGTATCTGAAGAGTAACTTGGGGTGGGGGTGATAATTAGATACTACTATGGAATATATTACCATATGATTTTCACTTTTTTGTAGTTTAGTTTTGTTAGTATCTCATATAAAATTCAACTTTGTGGCTGAATACATTTTCAATTTCAGATATCCATTTGAACCACCCCAAGTGAAGTTCCTAACACCCATTTATCATCCAAATATTGATTCTGGTGGTCGAATATGTCTGGACCTGTTGAAAGTTGGGAAATGGAAAGCTACCATTACATTATCATACCTTCTGATGAGCATACGACTTCTATTGGCTGAGCCAAATCCTAGTGACCCTCTTGTGGCAGAAATTGTAAGTGCTTGCTTTGATTAATTTCTTATTGATTTATCTTTGCTTAGTTATTAAATGAACCCTCGTACTACCAAGATTTTATTCTCTCTGAGTACTACTGGCATTATATAGATACCAAGTAATTTACACTGCATGTATTGGCAGTTTTTTTTAATGAACTAATGTGAAAACTTACATTACTGTTGTTCAGAGTAACAGTAATAATCATCAGGGCCACTGGGAGCCAGGACAGGGCCCGGGGCAAGATGAGTGTGTGAGCTGCATCTCCAAATATAACGACCCCAATTTTATTGGTATTTTAAAGAAGGTTTGACAAAATTTAAACGTATTACAATTTCGGGAATATTGGTGAGAGACAAAAATGCTGATGGGGATGAAATATAGAATAAATAGAGCATCTTGTTAAATACTAAGCAGATCTTCACAAATGCATTCTGCCCATGTATGACAGTGCACTGGATCAATATGTCCCAGAAACTGCGTGCAAAAAGTTGATTTTTTTGGGGGTCATATCTCAGATTTTGTTGATTGCAGAGCCAAGGTATCAGCTGTTTTGGATAACCCTCGATCTACCAACCATTTGTTTATCTATCGAAAGAATTGATATACTGTAGCTATCCTACAGTACAGGGGCAAAATTTAAACATTGTTCACTTTCTCCAGAAGAGGCAAATTGACCAAACCGCTTGTCTCTCTTGCATTAGGAATGGTCTAGGATAGACCTTAGCTGGCTTATAAAATCACTGTTTGTTAATGGGCAGTTCCTGAGAAAACCTTGAAAAAACACAATTTTTGAGTACTAGAAGTACCAGTTGTGGGGATGGCCATATCTATAATTTCTGTTCATAACAGACTGTTGAAAATTTTGCCATGTGTTCGTAAAATGATATTCTTGGGAAATTTCAAAACATTTTTCAGTATCATTTGTTGCTGATAATATGTGCTAATGTTCTAACGCTTTAGATGACAAGAAGCAATGAGGAGCTGGTTTGCAAACTTGCCACCTCTCCCCCACAGGTTGACTTACTGGGTATGCACAGCCGATCTTCGTCTCTGGAAAGCTGGACACGTCGATCTCCAAAAACTTCTTCTCTGAAGAATAATGCTGGTTAAGGGAATTTATCAGTCTCTCTCTTTACTCTTGAAGTAATTAGGTACTCAAAGAATACTTTTAGTTCGGTCATGGTATATTTCAACTTCCACAAAAAACAAATTCACCATTTCTTATATAAATATTCGAACTCGTGCGAGTCTGCGAAGTCGTCATACATCATACTCTATTAAGATGCATTTATAACAGGGTTGGTTTAATAACCACCAGAAAATATGAACATTTCTTGCTTCTAGCAAGTCCAATACATGAATTACTTAAAAGTCTAATCGCATTTCTTCATTTGTTCTTAACAATCATCACAGTCACTAAACCAGCAAAGAATAGCACAGGCTCTTCTCTACACATACACTGAAACTCCATGGTTCATACAGCAGATACTTGTCGGCTGCCGCGTCCACGTTTTGTTCGTGACTGTTTCTAGACCTACACACACAAACATGCAATGCACAGTAGGTTGGATTCGTCTCTCTCACACTTCTATTTAAAATATAGTGTGTTCAAGATGGAGGAAGGCCAAGTGGTTCTAGAATTTATGCGGAAATTCTCGAAGCACTACGTATTTCCCCCTCTCAGATTGAACACGTGATATTTTATATATCATCATTATGTACATTTATATCACATATAATAATAATTAATATTTCAACAGTATACCGTGTTCTTTTAATAACCCTAAATACCCTTATTCTTATTATGTAGCTATTCCTTATTTTTTTTTCATTTTACTTTAATTATAAAATGTGAATATGTCAGTCAGTGTTGGCCTTATCTCTTCCAATATCTAAAAAATCGTGAGGACCATTGCCCACCCCCATCTTTGTCCAATTATAAATTCCAGTTGTTCATGACACTTGAGTACTTTATTCTGATTCCTTGTACTATTTTTTCCTTGGTACGTTTTAGTAGAGGTCAGGCCGTGCTGTTTTTTTGTTACGGAAGAACACTTTTCTGTGAAATCTGGGTAAAAAACTTAAATTAGAAATGGGAAACTAGGGCACAGTATATATTCTGCGAACTGTTACAAGCAACAGGATTTTTTTATGTATTTAAATAGTAGTATTATGTTTATATATTTTCAATATTAATTATTTTCCTGATCATTACCGAAGGACAAGAAAAAGCACAGCTTTCTTGATACTTGAATATAAAGATTAATTCCTGCTCTGATGTTCATGTTTCACTTAGCAAATTTTTGAATTGGTTAACTGCATATGTTTAGTATACAGGGTATTACAAAAGGGTACGGCCAAACTTTCAGGAAACATTCCTCACACACAAAGAAAGAAAATATGTTATGTGGACATGTGTCTGGAAACACTTACTTTCCATGTTAGCACTCATTTTATTACGTCTCTTCAAATCACATTAATCATTGAATGAAACACACAGCAACAGAACGTACCAGTGTGACTTCAAACACATTGTTACAGGAAATGTTCAAAATGTCCTCCGTTAGCGAGGATACATGCATCCACCCTCTGTCGCATGGAATCCCTGATGCGCTGATGCAGCCTTGGAGAATGGCGTATTGTATCACAGCCGTCAACAACACGAGCACAAAGAGTCTCTACATTTGGTACCGGGGCGGCGTAGACATGAGCTTTCAAATGCCCCCATAAATGAAAGTCAAGAGGGTTGAGGTCAGGAGAGCGTGGATGACGTGGAATTGGTCCACCTCTACCAATCCATCGGTCACTGAATCAGTTGTTGAGAAGCGTACAAACACTTCGACTGAAATGTACAGGAGCTCCATTTTGCATGAGCCACATGTTGTGTCGTACTTGTAAAGGCGCATGTTCTAGCAGCACAGGTAGAGTATCCCATATGAAATCATGATAACGTGCTCCATTGAGCATAGGTGGAAGAACATGGGGCCCAATCAAGACATCACCAACAATGCCTGCTCAAACGTTCACAGAAAATTTGTGTTGATGACATGATTGCACAATTGCATGTGGATTCTCGTCAGCCCACACATGTTGATTGTGAAACTTTACAATTTGATCACGTTGGAATGAAGCCTCATCCATAAAGAGAACATTTGCACTGAAATGAGGATTGACACATTGTTGGATGAACCATTCACAGAAGTGTCCCCGTGGAGGGCAATCAGCTGCTGATAGTGCCTGCACACGTTGTACATGGTACGGAAACAACTGGTTCTCCTGTAGCACTCTCCATACAGTGACTTGGTCAACATTACCTTGTAGAGCAGCAACTTCTCTGATGCTGACATTAGGTTTATCGTCAACTGCACGAAGAATTGCCTTGTCCATTGCAGGTGTCCTCGTCGTTCTAGGTAACCCCAGTCGCGAGTCATAGGCTGGAATGTTCCATGCTCCCTAAGACGCCGATCAATTGCTTCAAACGTCTTCCTGTCGGAACTCCTTCATTCTGGAAATCTGTCTCGATACAAACTTACTGCGCCACAGCTATTGCCCTATGCTAATCTATACATCAAATGGGCATCTGCCAACTCCGAATTGTAAACATTGCACTGACTGCAAAACCACGTTCTTGATGAACACTAACCTGTTGATGCTACATACTGATGTGCTTGATGCTAGTACTGTAGAGCAATGAGTCGCATTTCAACACAAGCGCTGAAGTCAACATTACCTTCTTTCAATTGGGCCAACTGGCGGTGAATCGAGGAAGTACAGTACATACTGACGAAACTAAAATGAGCTCTAAACATGGAAATTAAGTGTTTCCGGACACATGTCCACATAACATCTTTTCTTTATTTGTGTGTGAGGAATGTTTCCTGAAAGTTTGGCCGTACCTTTTTTGTAACACCCTGTATAAATAAGGGCATAATAGTTTTGTTTAGCTCTTAGATTAAATGCTGCATCCAAGAAAGTGAGTAGCTGCAGTGTTATGGAAGGGCGTTTTTTCCCAGCTATACAAATTTCACTTAACACAAAATATATTGTTATTTATTGAAGTTTATAGCAATAAATGCTATCATGCAAGTTACATATTGATTTATCACAGAAATGAAAATTATGTAGCATAGGAAAGTGAAATTATTGTTAGTAAAATATAGACTTTGTACATACGTAATTTAAAACACTGTTCTGAGAAAGTACCCTTTACGTTTAATAAAGTAACTCTGGAAAATTGCTAATAAACTTCAAAATAATTGAAAAATTATATACTTAGGCATAACTGCTTTGCTTAAGAAGGCATGAGTAATGTTGCTGAGATATTTCTTTTTTTTGTGTTTTTAAGAAAGTACCAGGAAAAAAACTTTAATTTAGTTATTGTTCATAAACATCAACAGGATCTGAAAATTTATAAGCAAGCCTTTCAGAACTACTGTTAATATTCACTTAACACAGAAATAATGTCAGCAGGAGAAACATTAAAGACATCATTCTGGACAATTTTAAATGTCTTTTTAGTATTATCTGTTGACTTCATTCCCATCACTTCATAAATGTCTTTATCAGCATGAAACTTCTGAATAATGCATGCATACCTCTATACAACAGCTGTATCACTAAACACTTGGCAAAGTAAAAATGATCCATTAGACAAGACTGAATCATTTGTTAACTTGCTTTGAACTACTTGGTTCTGCTGCTGCTTGAAATCATTTGCACTCTGAATAAGTTTGTAGGTCCTTCCACTACTATGCTACCCAGAAAAAAACAGAGAATTTTACAAAAGTGTGATGTGTTTTTTATCAGAAGAGGGTTGTGCAAAATGGTATTTTCAAAGGCCACTTATAGGCAAACAGTTATTTAATCGGCTTTCCAACACTTTCTTTACTGCTTCAGTCTTGACTCTGGAATGTAAATCACAATAATACTTTTGGCAAGATTTTTTGCAGCTGTTGCAAATTCTTCTGCATTATTTACTACTATTTTTTTTTTCTGGAGTATGGAACGAAAAATGACACTCTTCAGTTCTCCTCAGATGCCATCATGTGGACCCTTGCCATGAGCTGTTTCGAAGTAACTTCAATCAGCTGTTACACCAAAATCTTCATGAAAAAGAAGATAACAGACAACTGGCTTTTGAACTGACTTGCAGCTCCATCACTAAAGTAATGGACATGTGAAATTGGAAACCCAACTTTTGTTTT
Source organism: Schistocerca gregaria (assembly GCF_023897955.1). Taxonomy (NCBI): domain Eukaryota; kingdom Metazoa; phylum Arthropoda; class Insecta; order Orthoptera; family Acrididae; genus Schistocerca; species Schistocerca gregaria. The sequence continues at coordinate 332,497,629 of NC_064924.1, forward strand.
CAGATGTGCTAAAATTGCCTGATTGAAAGCATAGACACTGTCCTTACTATGTTCTAAAGAATCAGATACAACACAGTAGTTTATATGCTTCAGTTCAGGACACTTGTAATACACAATGGCTGTAAAAATAGACACACTGTGTGAACACCAGTGACCTCAGAGTGATGTTTTATCGGAAAGTTTTCTGAGAAAATCTCTAGTACAACAATGTCTGTTTCGGGAAGGACACGTTTTAACATGCGCAACTCTGAGTGCTGCCTACGTGCATTGTAAACATGCCTGGTCAAAGTCTGTAACTGTAAATAAAGTTGTGCCTTTGCTTCTGACAACTTTGTTTGCATTTCTTGCTTCTTTTTACGACCTCCTTCTAGACACCATTTATAAAAAGTTATTCTTTCGTTTAAATCTCTTCAAAATAGCTGTCAAGATTTGAAGTGTCACACTCTTCACAATTCCTGTCTATACAGCCGATATTGGTGGAATCACAAACTTTTCTCAAGTACTTCATCCAAACTTTTTGGTATGCTTGGCACAGGCTTGTTCAAAGACCTTAATAACATAGCAACATTTTCATAAGGGCAGACACAAACTTCTCCATCTCTTAGTGTTATAGGTACCTAACATGCTTTAGTCTTAATTGTTTAAATTTTGACAGTTCAATGGGTAACTCCCCATACTCTTTGCAAACAAGTTCATAAATTACTTTAATATTGTATAACAAAAATCTCTCTTGCCTGTAGTCTTTACCACGTGTAATAGAAATGAATTCCTTTCTGCCAGGGCACTGCCAGCTTATGTCATCCCTTTCATAAAATTGTATCACCTTCTGTATTGTGTGATTTGGCAGAGAATCCCTTCTTTTTCTTTCTTTGAAATACTGATTGTTTTGGTTTTACATTCCTAGCAATAAAGTCAGCAACTTCAAAAAAGTTATTACGTTTTTGAGGTGAAAAGGATTTGACGAGTTTTCCAAGAACTTCGGGATGCTTGGAAGGTGATTTTGGGAGACACCTCTTGATCCTACCGCCAGCTTTACCTAACGTTCTAGGTGACTTTTTTAATGTTGGATTTGCAATGGTTTGATAACCAAGGGCCTGTTGCATCTTTTTATTTTCTTTTTCATATTTTCGTAAATGACCTATCGTTCCCTCAGCTATTAACTTCTGTCATTTTGCTTTCTTTCTCTCACGATCTTTTTGATGATACATTTCTGCTGTTCCCGGATCATTCATTTTTCGTTTTCTGCATTCCTTAGCATGCTCGAAACCAGTTTTGGCCATCACACCTGCACATATATTCAAGAAACCTGTTAAGTTTATAAGTGAACCAAAGAAGCAATTGAATTTACATTACATTTCCAAAAATTTCATAACAATGTCACCTAGTCTTTGCAGAGTAGGCTACGGTATTCCTTCGCTGTTAAAAATTATCAAAATATTTGGAAGTTGTCAGATAAATACTAAAAATATTAACAAGATGCCTCAGCATGTAAATATTTGAAACACTTATTATATAGCACGTGGAATTATAGCCTACATTCTTCACTCAGGCTTATTCGAAAAAATGTTCCAGGCTTATGCATAAATGAACTAACTTTCTTTACATTAAACTAATACTTACCTTCAAATTGTTTATAACCTTTATAACCAGCAAATTTACACTTCCAACATGAACAGCCACTTGAAACATATACAACAATGGAGAAAGAGAACAGAAACTGGGGGGAAAACATCTGACAGAATTGTTTCATTGGCTAGCTATTTAAAGACATGCTGTGAGTGGCTGGTTTCATTTTTAGAGGGAAACTCAAATAGACAAATATAACACATGTCCTTCCGTAACAAAAAATGTCCTTCCGTAAAAGGTTTATTAAATACTCTTATATTAGGAAGTCATGGAAAAGAAAATTTTATATTAACTGTTCATTATATTTTATATTGAAATTATGTCAACAATTTGCTACGGAAAGATATTTGCAATTTTGGGGGAAATTTCATGTCGTTGATAAACATACCAAATTCCTTCTTTTAATAATAATCCTGTTAGGCTAACTTAGGTGCCCACATAGTTTTTGTCACAGGATCATCAATGTGTGTGATACAAATAATGAAAATGAAATGTCCTTCCATAACAGAAAATATTTTACCTTTTCTAATGTCTGAGAAAAAAAATCACACTAATGATTTTTTTAAAAAGGGAAAGGACTATAGCATATGAAACTACATAGTTTTCTGAACAAAATAGCACAAAGTTTTATGGTGATTTGAATTTCAGTACTTGTGGCATACAATATCATGGCCTGACCCTATCATTAATTTATTTATAGAAGTTTGTAGTCTGGAGGAACTCTGGGCAACTGAAGTGTACTTTTCGACCCTTGTAAACTCACTTAAAACTTAATAAAGCTAGGGGTATATTGAATTCAAACTTACCAAAATAATTCCTATTAAATGTGTGACTTCTGTCACGATACTGTCCTTTTCCCCTTGGATCAGTACCCATACCTTACATGTGGTTTGACCCTATGTGTGCACTTCCTCCTTCTGTTCTAGTAGGTACGCCCCTTTATAAAACATCCTTATTCATCAGGCCATCGGTTGTCCTGTCTCTATGTAGGTACACCTGTCCTATATCCTTAGCAAATGCTGGGTACGTCCCCCCACATCCTTTATGAGTAGACCTCATGATTAATTGCCCTAGTATATATCTTTATGTACGGTATAATTAAATACTTCCTGATAAAATTACACTCTTATTTTTACACTTCACTTTCACTTCTTAGTACTTCCTCTAATATCCTAGATTCCTCTTTCACTTCTCAACTTCTATAATCTTTGTAGTTACTAAGTCTACACATATTATTCAACTCATGGTAGATACTATGTCTACACATAATGATCAAGCCCCGCTACTCCATGACTTATCACTTCATCAGTGTGTTTCTACCTTGACTTTTCTTAAATGATTATCACTATTAACTCCAGCCTTGCCTATCACTGTTTTACAATTATTCCACATGCTCTCCTTCTCCTATCTCCTCTCGCGAGTTGATTGCTACCATTATATAATACACACACACACACTTTTATTATACATGTATGTATATACAAGATAAGACTGAAAGGAAAAAGGAATGATGTAGAACTGAAAAAACAAGGTGTGCATCTTTCCAGATGTACACACATCGTTTTCCTCTACAGCCCTTGGCTGTTCTTACATCCTTTTAATCTGTAACTTCATTGTCTGTGTATTCATACTTCTTTGAGTGTATGCTGAAGTGTTTTTGTGTAGTCTGATTATTTGGCCTTCTTATCTGAAGATAAGTTGTATGTTATTGGAAACCATGGAAACTAGGAAGGACTTCTGCAATAGAAGTAGATGAATATGGAAAGAGTGAAAAATAGATAGGTCCTCAAGCAAGAAGTAAGAAAGGAAAAAAGGTAAACATGGTTGCTAAAATCGAAGAAGAGAAAGAAGACAGCCCCAAAGACAGGAAACGCTTCACACCCTCCTGCACCAGGATCCCTACCTCTCCGGTACATGAGTGAGAAGCCGGAGGATGTATGGTGTTAAATAGTCTCCTACAGAATGGACATTCCCACCTTCACCCTTGAGGTGCCCCAAAGAAAATCTTAGCAACCCTATGGAAATAGTAAATAGTGAAGAATCAGGCACACTTGTTTGCGAGGGTCGTTCAAGAGTTATGATGTGTGTTAGTCATGATTCATGTGTTAGTGTAAATTGTGCTTTTACCTACACTACCCACCCCCTTTTGACATCGATACAAACCCTCCCGTCTATGTCGCATCTCATAAAAGGTACCGTATTTACTCGAATCCAAGCCGCACTTTTTTTCTGGTTTTTGTATTCCAAAAAACCACCTGCGGCTTAGAATCGAGTGCAGAGTAAGCGGAAGTTCTGAAAAATGTTGGTAGGTGCCGCCACAACTAACTTTGCCGTCGAATATATGTAGCACTACACAGGCATGCTTTGCGGGCACAAAGATAAATACTGGCACCAAAACCTCTGTGTCAGTAAATAAGTAAAAAGAAAAGGTAGAAGAATGTATTTATTATGCCATGTATTCTTTCGTGTTTGCTGCTATCTCATTTAAATCCTGTCTGCCTAATAAACTACGAAACTAGCGTGAGACAACAGCAAATGCGGAAGAATATACGTGTCATGTCATGTTTATATTTGTATTATTCTTGTGCGTAATAGTGATACAGTCAGAAATGAAGCACGGTAATTGACTAGATTTTTAAATCTAAGATGACTCTAATTTCTGTGCAGAATGTAATGCACGAAAGAGGCGTCTGCAAAGATTTTCAAACAGAGAAAAATTTTCGCTAAACTTTCGTCCAGAACATCTTCTATCATACGCAGTCTATTATTGTGTTCTTGTTGATCATTTTCAAAGAAAACAACAGTGTAAGTAACAACAAATAGCAGTTTCTTGCCATTGTTTTGCTAATGAGACAATTCCTCTCTCTATAGCAGCGGTAGCAACACAAAAGTGACACGAGTGGTGTCAGCCGTAAACACTCATTATTAGAATGCGACAAACAATGCATGACACAGCACAGTAATGCATCTTCAGCTTAGAGTGACGTAAACACCTATAACAAAGAGAATGGCACTTATCAGATCAAAGAAAAATAAGCAATAAATTCAAACCAGACGAAGCACGTGAAAAAGGAAGGGTATCCATATAAATAGGGACGGAGCGCCTGACGCATAGCAATGGCTACCTGGTAAAGCTCAACTGCTAAGCTTATGTCTCGAACCAAACTACTGTAGCTGTATCATCATTCATTCAACCTAAATTGTGTCTCGTATTACAATGGACCAACTTTGTTTTGATTTGCAGGTGCAGCCTAAAACTTCTCTCTCCTCTTGAATTTCGAGTCTCAAATTTCAGGAGTGGCTTAGATTCAGGAAAATTATTTTTCCTTGATTTCGAGTCTCATTTAAAGGTGCGGCTTAGATTCGAGTAAATACGGTATAAAATATTCTATACCAAGTATAAAATTATATATTCCATTATCACAGTCATTTAATTAGTCACACAATATTGTGTTTTCTTCAAATACAATATTCCATTCAGTTTACTAAGAAAAATATGTTTCAGTGACTTTAACTTGTTTTTCTTACATTCAGTGTGAGAATGGTATTCTCATGATTTCAGAAATTATTTTGAAAGTTATGTGCCAGGTGTGGTTCTCCCACTTATGTAGAACTATGTGACGAAAAAAGGGTTACCAGGCAGCTTTCAAGAAACCATTTTTGGAGTCATTGTAATTATGATTCATATTAATAGAATATACAAATTTAATAACATTGATTTCACCCAGCCTTCAGTTAAGAATAAAATCTTAACTATACGTGGAGAAGTGTTAGCCGCTGTTGACATTACAATCGAAACCGCAGGAGAGAATGGCTGGCTAGGCAGATTTATTTCAGGGATAATATGTGTACCAACTGCCACCTCATGTCACCGCCTAGTAAAGTCAGGATAAGTTGGGGCAAGCTGGGAGGAGTCATGAAGACAGGTAGTGACACCCCTGGAATAACAGAGGACAATGCAGTCAAAATTCCCAGTGGGCTCAACGCAGTTCATACCAGGAGCAATTTTGGGTGATGTAATAACAAATTCTCACTGGTATGGTTTTTACGAGAACCTCTAAGTGTGGGATAATAGAATAGCGTAGGAGTTATGGGGAATTCGGTGCAGGAAAATTATTACAGAAGAAACACCGAAAACAACTCGGGATCCGACGGTCGTCACTCCACCCATTAACACAGAACGTTAATGTCTTTGGGAGACAGAGGACTCTGCCTGGGTCCCATGGATTTGATATCAACTTCACTTGAGCAAGTGCAGACCAGTACTTCTCGTTAAATTTAGTTTGAAAGTCTCCCAACTGCAAAACAATCACCACAAAGAACAATCACCATTTCACTAGTTTACACAACGTTGTTCCTGGATAAGTTTTACTTTTCTCCAGAATTCGTTTGTTCTCTTCCTGGTATCAGTAAATTAGGAAGAAGTCATAAGCGATGCATTCCCGGATGTTATTCTCTCTGTGACTTTCCGATCTATAATTTCCTCCACCTGCTCCTCCAAAGTATTTATATTTATAATGTAGGAGTTTGCTAGTTTCTCTCTGAAATTTCTTTCCACAGTATCTACTCATGTATTCGTGCCTGCAATTTGGGATTGGATAATTGGTATCAACTTCTCTTGATTATCAATGCTTTCTCTTACTGTATCTAATCTCTGCCTTTACAGCATCGAACTTAATGATACATACATTTTCAAATAATTCCAATTTTTCATTGATTTCGGTTTATACCTTATTTCATTTTTCCTCAATATCAAGCTGGGCTGAAGTAGCAAATTTTATTAAGGGACTAAGGCTGAAGTGAGATGCGGTGAACACTCAGTTAAATGCTAAGTTAGATGGTCATTTCAAGAAAACCCTAGACTTGATACACACAGTAGGTAATAAAATAGATACACAAACTGAAACTATAAAAGACCAGACTAAAGTTTTAAGTGCAACTCTAAGTAAAGAGTTAGACTCTGTAAGTTCTAAGTTACATGCTCCGAATGAAATTTGAAAAAGCCAAACAACAAACATAGATTCATTGTGCGTCAAAGTAGGCCCTCAGAATAAAGAATCGAGTACTCTGTGCGAAGGCACGATTGCTTTGGAAACTAAATTTGATGCTAAATGTAATAATAAAGAACCCAGTCTTATGGAACAATTAGAATCTTGTGAAAATGTATGCAATGTTAAATGTAATTCTGTAAGACAGAAATGAATATCTTAAAACAGAGCACAGATTGACCTAAGGAATTAATATTGATTATTCAATCGAAAATTCCAGGTGTTAGTATCCAAACTGTCAGTTTGCGAATAAACAATGTAGAACAAAATTTTAAAGAAAAACTAGCCAACTTTGACAATATAAAAAAGTTGTCTGGTGGAACCATTTGAGATAATTGTAGATCGAGAAATTACTGAGAGTATAATCACCGGAAATGTTTAGACTGTTGCTTTTTCCAATCCTAATGATGCTAACAAGTTTATGGACAAAGAAATCAAACTTGTCCATGACAGAGTGGAAAACGGAATAACTGTACTTAATTTTGTGTTTCCTAATAAAGTGGTAATTACTTCATTGTAGGGAGACTTTCACACAGAATTTAATGAGAAATATTGGTTCATGAATAATCAAGTGAGGTTAATGTCAGATACATGGGATCTGACATCGCTGAAGCCCTTCTCAATTTCCGTGGTTTTCTATAACGTTCAACTTATTTTCCATAAGCTGGCCAAAGAATCAGGCTACACAGCTACCCATACGCATACAATGAAACACAAAGACACAAACAGGAAGGGTACAGTAAACTGAACTGTCATGTGTTGGAGGGAGAAAAGTGTGCACATAGTGATAGGTATGCACACCTGGTTATGTGAGGTGACGGTTCCACATCATATAAAGGTATGTACAGGGATATATTTATATATGAAGAGCTAAGAGTATTTATGGTTATGATGACAGTATTACACTAGTATGTGTACATTAGAGGAGGAGGAACATATTGTGGTTTGTTATGCTACATCGTATACTTAAGTGGACAGAAGTGGTGTCTAACGACTATTCTGACGAATTTTAGGATAAAGAGACAAGCAGAGTTATGTAGGAGTATGTATATATATTTTAAACAATATTTCCAAGTGTAGGAACATAGGACTGGAAGAGTAATGGAGGACTTTAAGGGTTAAAGGAAGTATTGAGAAGCAAATGTAAGGAGTGAAGTTGGATGATAATTTCTCTAAGAGGTATTTGAATTCTATGGTATATAAAGATGTATGGTAGGCCAATGGACTATGGAGTCTACTCAGGAAGGAGAAGGAGGGTGCACCCAGCTTGATTGCATGGAAAAGGGCTGGTAGGCAGACCCAAGAAAGGCTGACCTATACTGTGTGGGCAGGGGCACCAAGAAGGGGATTGACTTGTACCATAGTATATTAGGAATTCGTTTAAAGAGGCGTACCTACCAAAACGGAAGGAGGAAGTGCTTTCATAGTATCAATCCGTATGTAAGGTATAGGTACTATGCCTAAAGGAAAAGGACAGTATCATGACAAAAGTCACACATTTTTAGAGACTATTCTGGTAAGTTTGAATTCTCATTTCCACTTGCATTATTATGTTTGTGTGAAGTTATATTTGTTGAAAAGAACACCTTTATTTACTCAGACTTCACCAGATTGTAAAAGGTATTGAATAAATCCATGCTTAGTAAAAGTAGTACATGAAGTAAGAGCAAACAGCAGCATACACTTGGCAATGCACGCTTGGAATTTACTATTGGAAAAGGAACAGAAAGATTCTTGTCCTTACAAAGTTTACATTGATCAAAAGGTCCATGATTATAACGGTATTAACATGGAAAAGGAAAGAGAGGTATATAATGTACCCGATGGCTAGAAAAATGTTATGTAAATTGATGGAAACACAAAGTAATATTGTATGAATACAATATTGATGTACATGACAAACATGTTCAAAATATCGTGTGTTCGAGCTAAGGGGAGGGATATGTAGTAGAGTAGAACTGTGTCTACTACCCCACAATTATGTGTGTGCAGGTCGGACATGTATCAGACGGATGATCGGCGCAGGCAGGTAGTCACCAAGCCTGCCTAAGAAGTTACACGTCCAGCTCAAGGAATAAACACGCTGTACTCCGTGAGATATTATTGGGTGAACATTTGAATGATGTTAAAAGAAGAGAAGAGACAAGTACTTATTCTTTCTCTCTCTAACTTTCATAAGGTCTGGACAGATAGACTCTGTTTATGGAAAAATGAATGAGATGGTTTGTGGCGGACTGGAAGGTGTCGTGCTTACAAAAAAGTTTTAGTTTTATGAAAACTGTTGTGTGTGATGAAAATACAGTGAGATTGAGTCCAAAGTATTCTTGAGTGTACAGAGTTATTTTAAAAGTATAAAAAATCCTCCAGAGTAGCATCTTATCTTTGGAGAAGAAGTTGTGCAGGATATCACAGCCAGTATCCTGAAAAGAAGGGCGGCGAAGCAACTCCAAGTAAGTTTGATAGCCAAGGGGGTGTGAGAGTCTTGCACCCCAGTACCACACTGCCACCCTTAATCACCGGAATCCGCCAGAACCTGGCATAGAGTTTCAGGCTTCATCGGTGAGCAGCTGTGGAATCAGCACCGGTGAACAGCAACTGGTGCAAGTGCCATCGGTTGCTGGTTTCTGAGTCGGCGTCGCCGCGATGTGTGTGAGCTGTATATTCCCCACACTGGATTTTTTTAGTTGAATCATTCTCGTCGTATCTCTTCTTAGTCTAATACGTCGAGGTCTTCTATCCATTCTTTTAATGTTATTACTTCCCTACATCTTTCCCTTTGCTACATTCACAAATTTTCCTTTTCATTTGATTTCTGGGCTAAATAAAGTTTCTCGTAACAATTTTCTCATCTTTTTATACTCGGTTGCTATGGCAACATGTAACATCCACTTTTCTCGTTTTCGTCTCGAATTACCATTTTTTTGGGTCCTGTCGTGGTCGCTACGTCCTAACGTGGAGCTGGTTTGCAAACTTCCCACCTCTCTCCCACAAGTAGACTTATTTGGTATGCACAACCGATCTTTGTCTCTGGAAAGCTGGCCATATTGATCTCCAAAAACTACTTCTCTGAAGAATAATGCTGGTTGAGGGAATTTATCAGATTCTCTCTTTACTCTTGAAATAATTTGGTACTCAAAGAATACTTTTAGTTCGGTCATGGTATATCTCAACTTCCACAAGAAACAAATTCACCATTTCTCATATAAATATTCGAACTCGTGCGAGTCAACCAAGTCGTCAAACATCATACTCTGTTAAGATACATTTATAACAGGGTTGGTTTAATAACCACCAGAAAATACAAACATGTCTTGCTTCTAGCAAGTCCAACTCATGAATTACTTAAAAGTCTAATTGCATTACTTCATTTGCTCTTAACAATCATCACATGTACACTGAAACTTTCTGGATCATACAGCAGGTACTTGACGGCTGCTGCATCCATGTGTTGCTCATGACTTTTTTTAAACCTACACACAATGCGCAGTAGGTCGGATTCATCTCTCTCACACTTCTATTTAAAATATAGTGTGTTTGAACTGGAGGAAGACCAAGTGGTTCTAGAATTTACGCAGAAATTCTCGAAGCACTAAACAAAGATTCCAAGACTTACCAAGCGGGAAAGCGCCGGTAGATAGGCACATGGAATAAAACACACACACACACACACACACACACACACACACACACACACACACACACACACACCCATCCGCACATACACAAACACAAGCAGACATATTTAAAGGCAAAGAGTAAGGGCAGAGATGTCACTCGAACCAAACTGCCCTTGTCAAAGATCTACTGTCCTACACTCGTAGTCTCTGCTGGAAATATCACTTTCCCACGAAGAAAAATAATCCTGATCCCACTCCTAATTATCCAACTCCCCAAGACACTATCCAAATTGAACCCGGCCTGCAACAGTTCCGTCCTCCATCTCAGTGGGACCCACCTCCTCTTCCTCAAAATCACCCTCTCCAAACCTTCCAGGAATTTCTCACTTCCAGCCTTGCCTCTCAATCTTTTTTGAAAAACCTTAATCCTATTCCTAACATCACCATAGCCGAAGCCCAGGCTATCCGTGATCTGAAAGCTGACCGATCCATCATCATTCTTCCGGCTGACAAGGGTTCCACGACCTTGGTACTTTATCGTCGGGAGTATGTGGCTGAGGGACTGCGTCAGCTTTCAGACAACTCTACATACAAAGTTTGCCAAGGTAATCCCATTCCTGATGTCCAGGCGGAACTTCAAGGAATCCTCAGAACCTTAAGCCCCCTACAAAACCTTTCACCTGACTCCATCAAACTCCTGACCCCACCAACACCTCGCACTCCTACCTTCTACCTACTTCCTAAAATTCACAAACCCAAACATCCTGGCCGCCCCATTGTAGCTGGTTACCAAGCCCCCACAGAACGTATCTCTGCCTACGTGGATCAACACCTTCAACCCATTACATGCAGTCTCCCATCCTTCATCAAAGACACCAATCACTTTCTCGATCGCCTGGAATCCGTACCCAGTCTGTTACCCCCGGAAACCATCCTTGTAACCATTGATGCCACATCCCTATACACGAATATCCCGCACGTCCAGGGCCTCGCTGCAATGGAGCACTTCCTTTCACGCCGATCACCTGCCACCCTACCTAAAACCTCTTTCCTCGTTGCCTTAGCCAGCTTCATCCTGACCCACAACTTCTTCACTTTTGTAGGCCAGACATACCAACAATTAAAGGGAACAGCCATGGGTACCAGGATGGTCCCCTCGTATGCCAACCTATTTATGGGTCGCTTAGAGGAAGCCTTCTTGGTTACCCAAGCCTGCCAACCCAAAGTTTGGTACAGATTTATTGATGACATCTTCATGATCTGGACTCACAGCGAAGAACAACTCCAGAATTTCCTCTCCAACTTCAACTCCTTTGGTTCCATCAGATTCACCTGGTCCTACTCCAAATCCCATGCCACTTTCCTAGACATTGACCTCCATCTTCCAATGGCCATCTTCACACTTCCGTCCACATCAAACTCACCAACAAGCAACAGTACCTCCATTATGACAGCTGCCACCCATTCCAAATCAAACGGTCCCTTCCCTACAGCCTAGGCTTTCGTGGCAAACGAATCTGCTCCAGTCCTGAATCCCTCGACCATTACACCAGCAACCTGAAAACAGCTTTCGCATCCCGCAACTACCCTCCCGACCTGGTACAGAAGCAGACAACCAGAGCCACTTCCTCATCCCCTCAAACCCAGAACCTCACACAGAAGAACCCCAAAAGTGCCCCACTTGTGACAGAATACTTCCCGGGACTGGATCAGACCTTGAATGTGGCTCTCCAGCAGGGATACGACTTCCTAAAATCCTGCCCCAAAATGAGATCCATCCTTCATGAAATCCTCCCCACTCCACCAAGAGTGTCTTTCCGCCGTCCACCTAACCTTCGTAACCTCTTGGTTCATCCCTATGAAATCCCCAAACCACCTTCCCTACCCTCTGGCTCCTACCCTTGCAACCGCCCCCGGTGTAAAACCTGTCCTATGCACCCTCCAACCACCACCTACTCCAGTCCTGTAACCCGGAAGGTGTACACGATCAAAGGGAGAGCCATACGTGAAAGCACCCACGTGATTTACCAACTGACCTGCCTGCACTGTGACGCTTTCTATGTGGGAATGACCAGCAAAAACTGTCCATTCGCATGAATGGACACAGGCAGACAGTGTTTGTTGGTAATGAGGATCACCCTGTGGCTAAACATGCCTTGGTGCACGGCCAGCACATCTTGGCACAGTGTTACAACGTCCGAGTTATCTGGATACTTCCCACCAACACCAACCTATCCGAACTCCGGAGATGGGAACTCGCCCTTCAGTATATCCTCTCTTCTCGATATCTGCCAGGCCTCAACCTCCGCTAATTTCTAGTTGCCGCCGCTCATACCTCACCTGTCTTTCAACAACTTCTTTGCCTCTGTACTTCCGCCTCGACTGACATCTCTGCCCTTACTTTTTACTCTTTGCCTTTAAATATGTCTGCTTGTGTCTGTGTATGTGCGGATGTGTGTGTGTGTGTGTGTGTGTGTGTGTGTGTGTGTGTGTGTGCGCGTGTGTGTGCGTGCGCGAGTGTACACCTGTCCTTTTTTTCCCCTAAGGGAAGTCTTTCCGCTCCCGGGATTGGAATGACTCCTTACCCTCTCCCTTAAAACCCACATCCTTTCGTCTTTCCCTCTCCTTCCTGAAAAAGCAACCATCGGTTGCGAAAGCTAGTAATTCTGTGTGTGTGTTTGTGTGTTTTGTTCATTGTGCCTGTCTGCCGGCGCTTTCCCGCTTGGTAAGTCTTGGAATCTTTGTTTTTAATATATTTTTCCCATGTGGAAGTTTCTTTATATATATATATATATATATATATATATATATATATATATATATATATATATATATATATTCCTGGAAATGGGAAAAAGAACACATTGACACCGGTGTGTCAGACCCACCATACTTGCTCCGGACACTGCGAGAGGGCTGTACAAGCAATGATCACACGCACGGCACAATGGACACACCAGGAACCGCAGTGTTGGCCGTCGAATGGCATAAGCTGCGCAGCATTTGTGCACCGCCGCCGTCGGTGTCAGCCAGTTTGCCGTGGCATACGGAGCTCCATCGCAGTCTTTAACACTGGTAGCATGCCGCGACAGTGTGGACGTGAACAGTAAGTGTCGTTGATGGACTTTGAGCCAGGGCGTATAGTGGGCATGCGGGAGGCCGGGTGGATGTACCGCCGAATTGCTCAACACGTGGGGCATGAGGTCTCCACAGTACATCGATGTTGTCGCCAGTGGTCGGCGGAAGGTGCACTTGCCCGTCGACCTGGGACCGGACCGTAGCGACGCACGGATGCACGCCAAGACCGTAGGATCCTACGCAGTGCCGTAGGGGACCGCACCGCCACTTCCCAGCAAATTAGGGACACTGTTGCTCCTGGGGTATCGGCGAGGACCATTCGCAACCGTCTCCATGAAGCTGGGTTACGGTCCCGCACACCGTCAGGCCGTCTTCCGCTGACGCCCCAACATCATGCAGCCCGCCTCCAGTGGTGTTGCGACAGGCGTGAATGGAGGGACGAATGGAGACGTGTCGTCTTCAGCGATGAGAGTCGCTTCTGTCTTGGTGCCAATGATGGTCGTATGTGTGTTTGGTGCCGTGCAGGTGAGCGCCACAATCTGGACTGTATACGACCGAGGCACACAGGGCCAACACCCGGCATTATGGTGTGGGGAGCGATCTCCTACACTGGCCGTACACCTCTGGTGATCGTCGAGGGGACACTGAATAGTGCACGGTACATCCAAACCGTCATCGAACCCATCGTTCTACCATTCCTAGACCGGCAAGGGAACTTGCTGTTCCAACAGGACAATGCACGTCCGCATGCATCCTGTGCGACCCAACGTGCTCTAGAAGGTGTAAGTCAACTACCCTGGCCAGTAAGGTCTCCTGATCTGTCCCCCATTGAGCATGTTTGGGACTGGATGAAGCGTCGTCTCACGCGGTCTGCACGTCCAGCACGAGCGCTGGTCCAACTGAGGCGGCAGGTGGAAATGGCATGTCAAGCCGTCTCCATGGGAGAATTGCAGCCTGCATTGCTGCGAAAGGTGTAATACACTGTACTAGTGTCGACATTGTGCATGCTCTGTTGCCTGTGTCTATGTGCCTGTGGTTCTGCCAGTGTGATCATGTGATGTATCTGACCCCAGGAAAATGTCAATAAAGTTTCCCCTTCCTGGGACAATGAATTCACGGTGTTCTTATTTCAATTTCCAGGAGTGTATATATATTCCAAGACTTACCAAGCGGGAAAGCGCCGGCAGACAGGCACATGAACAAAACACACAAACACACACACAGAATTACTAGCTTTCGCAACCGATGGTTGCTTCTTCAGGAAGGAGAGGGAAAGACGAAAGGATGTGGGTTTTAAGGGAGAGGGTAAGGAGTCATTCCAATCCCGGGAGCGGAAAGACTTCCCTTAGGGGAAAAATGTACACTCGTGCGCGCGCGCCCACACACACACACACACACACACACACACACACACACACACACACACACACACACACACACACACATACACACATCCATCTGCACATACACAGACACAAGCAGACATATTTAAAGGCAAAGAGTAAAAAGTAAGGGCAGAGATGTCAGTCGAGGCGGAAGTACAGAGGCAAAGAAGTTGTTGAAAGACAGGTGAGGTATGAGCGGCGGCAACTTGAAATTAACGGAGGTTGAAGCCTGGCGGATATCGAGAAGAGAGGATATACTGAAGGGCGAGTTCCCATCTCCGGAGTTCGGATAGGTTGGTGTTGGTGGGAAGTATCCAGATAACTCGGACGTTGTAACACTGTGCCAAGATGTGCTGGCCGTGCATCAAGGCATGTTTAGCCACAGGGTGATCCTCATTACCAACAAACACTGTCTGCCTGTGTCCATTCATGCGAATGGACAGTTTGTTGCTGGTCATTCCCACATAGAAAGCGTCACAGTGCAGGCAGGTCAGTTGGTAAATCACGTGGGTGCTTTCACACGTGGCTCTCCCTTTGATCGCGTACACCTTCCGGGTTACAGGACTGGAGTAGGTGGTGGTGGGAGGGTGCATAGGACAGGTTTTACACAGGGGGCGGTTGCAAGGGTAGGAGCCAGAGGGTAGGGAAGGTGGGCAGTAACATGACAGTATGGAGTGTTCTGTTTCCACTTGTTCTGTGGCTGCCTACATGTTTCAGTAAATAGACAGTAGTGCACTTGGGTATAAACCACAGTGAGTCACCGAGCGATGAATATATTATAACGTACTTGCCGATAATATGGTCGGTGGCGCTTTGTGAACCTTTCGTTCAGGAAATGTTTGAGTCGTTGCATCAAAGTCTAGTTGCCTTGCCAAGTTGTATTCAGTTTCCTTAAGGCTCCCAAATCTGTGTGAAGTTGTTGGTGCTTAATTGATCTGAGACAACTGTTAACATGAGCAAGAATGTTGAAAGACATTTCTGCTTCAGCTACAGTCACTGGAAGTGTGTAAAAGATATACATACAAATACCTTCCGAAACAAGCTTGAAATTTTAAGCATATGCATTTTATTAAAGAGTTCCAATGTATTCAAAGTTCGTAGTACGTATTGTTTTCTAACATTTGATTTCTTCTTCAAAATCTCTTGGGACATAACCTGCATGCCTCAGCTACCTGATCGTCAGTCAGCTGTAAGTATCTTTATAAAACCCAAATGTTTCATCGAAAATCTTCACTGATTCTGATCGGGTTATCAGGTTTTCAAGTTAGACAGTAGATTGTTAATTACGACATAAAATATATTTATCTTGAATAAATCTTCTGAATTGACATCTGCCTCTTCATTCCTGTCTTCACTATGAAATGATTTACTCTTCTTATTGCACACCTCCAGAAATTCAGGATTGATATTAAGTGCAGTGGGAGAATAGCCTCCCAATTTCCTTGGAGATATTACGAGTCATTAAATAAACTCTGTGTCTTACCTCAGTGTCAGTGGCAGTATTTAGAGCTTGTAGTAATTTGCTTCTGTACCAATTACTTCAGCTGAGTTGATGCCACGATTAAATACTTGCATGGTATCACATAATCCAAAACACCTCATGACACAAAATGTGCTTCAGCTGATAAATTTAATTTACTGATAGTTTCAACAGAAATGGTAGTTTTGTCCAGATGAGCTGCAATTGGTATTCCGGCATCAACCCAAGCAATCCAGTGATATCAGACATGGAATATAATGAGCTTCCAACAATGTTTCAGAACAGATGGGCTGCTACTGAATAGGATGTGAAGATGTTGAATCACTTGGAAAAAAGAATCTGCTTCATGACAACTCTCGGCTGCATGTGCTCCAAATAAAGTTTTAACAAGCACATAAAGGAAATTTTGCCAGAGGATTTCACTGAAGAAAATGTCTGAGCTCCTCTATAAGACTGTCTATCGTATTTTACAGACTATAAGACAGACCTTAAAAAAATTCTTAGTTTATACAACCAAACTGACCTTTAAAATTCCCGAAATATGGCATGTAAACTTTCTTCTTATTCTTCCTCCTCTTGCTCTTCCTCTTCCTCTTTGTTGTCACCGTTGTCCACTTCATATATAAGATGACCCCCTGCGGGTCCAGGGATTAGAGTAGACCCGAGGTATTCTTGCCTTCGTAAGAGGCGACTAAAAGGAGTCTCACAATTTTGGCCTTTGTGATGGTCCCCTGTAGGGTTTGACCTCTATTTTTCAAAATTTTCCCAAAGGGCAAGCCAGCTGGGGAAGGGCACCTTGCGTGATGCATCGTGTCCATCATGCCTTGAGATATTTAGCCCACTTTCTCGGCGTTGCACTGCAGTCCAGCTCATTCTTCATCTCTTGAGCAAGGACACCTTCCTGGGTGCATTCTCCTCCACCCGCTATGCAGTGTCGTTTTCTGTGCCGACGGTGGCCATGGACTTCTTTGCACCTTCTGTCCAGCACAGTAGCCAGTCCGTTGTGGTGGGGCCGCCATGTAACCTGTTGGTTGTAGCCTCCTGACAACACAGGGATCATTCTGCTGATGCCCACGCTGTTAACTCCCCACATATGTCAAGGAGGAAATGCCTGTCACCATAGGGTATCAGGACTCCAAGCAATGGCCATCCTGCCAGGTGGCCTTTGCTGCAGCTGGGTGGTGCCTGTGGAGAAGGCCCCTGGTCAGAGTTGGTGGCATCAGGGCGGATGACGTGCGATTGAGCGTACCACGTCATCACTTGCTGGTGACCAAACACGGGCAGTTTCTAAGTGTTCAAAGTCTCAGTACAGTGCAAGAAAGTACAATCCTAAATCATTCCCCTCCCTGGCCACATCATGGGAGGAATGCCAGGCTAAGGATGGCAGTGAACCTTATTCATCCTGGTTCCTCATATGTACAAGAACTGATGGGGGCTCCGTCATTTCGATGAAGCCACAGTTTTTTGTATAGCATTTGGAGGACAAGTTTGTGGAGGTGGAGGGCTTGTCCAGCATGTGATCTGGGTCATCTTGATTAAAACAGCATCCTCTGCCCAGTCTCGGACTTAAATCGGTTGTAACAAGTTGGGGGATGTTTCTGTTACCATCACGCCACATAAGAGCTTAAATGTGATCCAGGTTATTATCTTCCACAGGGACCTTCTTTTGCAGTCTGATGACGAGCTGCACGCCAATTTAGAGTGGCGAGGTGTTGATTTTGTACGGTGTGTCCATTGGGGTCCGAGGGATAATCAGGTTGCCACCAGTGCCTTCATCTT